>NC_079489.1:116242011-116569511 GCF_020520425.1 Spinacia oleracea | reverse complement strand
CATGGTCTTCGTCAACATCCAATGGAGACACACTAGCCAATGTGTCTATGACTAGTTGCTCGGAACCACCAGGCTCACCCCAAGAACGAATAGCAGAGGTGATACACTCTTCCTGTCGTCGCCGCCGAACACCAGAGGAACACTCACGATTACTTCGCGGTGAAAAAGTCGTGAGGACACAAAGAGGTAACACAAGCAACTGAACCCAACAAGCGATGTCATCAGGTCTGCAAATCACCTTATCAAGCGCCCCTTTTAGAACTCGCGAAAAACCCAAACGACATCTGGGAGGGATGGATTTCACAGAGCGCAATCTCTTAGACAATAAAGTGTCTAGAAGAGCAACATCAAAAGAAAAATGATGTTCTCGAGGCGCATCAGAAGAAGACAGCTCGGAAGCAGGAGCTTGCGGTTTTTGAATACCATAGAGAATAAAACGAAAAATACCATCCCCAGAATCAGGTGGGTCCACAAAAACAGTACTAGAACCACTGCCATGTCGACACCTAGTACGTTGAGTATGTGTCTTGAAACAATCTCCACATAGCCAAATACCCATACGACGAAAGGTCACCTCAGCCGTAGAAAAAACCTGCAAATTGGTAGTAAGGGAATGACGGGTTACATCCCGCACACCAGAGCAACAATGACGATCCCGTAAGTGAGTGATCAGATAACTCCTCACCAAACCACGCCCACCTCCATCCTGGCACCCGCTAAGACCCACAAAAGGGCAATGAAACTTCTCCACAGAAGCCGCCATACCAAAGCACTCCAACCACTCAAACTGCCAAACTGCTGGAAAGGCTCACTGACCACCACGCAATGACCACCAAACACCTACACCTACAAGGCCTCAAACACAAACAAACACTGCCAAACACTGCTAGCAACCAACCCTGCCAAGCACAAATAATAACCGCCTGCTGTACCACCGGAAAACAAACTTCACGAACGTCACAAACACCTGCTGTATCACCGGAAAATGCTAGAGATATACCCTACACCAGTCGACCCACCGCAATAGCCTACACTGCCTGAAAAACCACCTGCAAACACAGCCCCAAACCTCCGGAAAAACCTCCTGCAAACCGCCTGCAAACACAGCCTGAAGCCTCCTGCAAACCGCCGGCAGACACCTGCAAACACAGCCTGAAACCGCCGCCACTCGACGACTTTACACCGCCTGAGCAAACCAATCGAACAGTAACCGCCTGAGTTAAACCATCGAGCACGGACCTGAGCAAAACCTGATCAAAACCGTCGAGAACGAAACCGAATTTCCACGCCTGACACTTGATCACCCCCGCCGGACACTGGACCGCCGACGCCGACGCCGGAGCCCCCGGATAGTCGACGTTGAATGGACCCTAAATTCACATACGTGCCCTAATCGCCTAATTTTGAGAGATTTTTTATTATTATTATTATTATTATTATTATTATTATTATTATTATTATTATTATTATTATTATATCAAATGCTAATAATAACAAGTTCGATAATATGCAAGCAACATCATCTCAATCTACCCAACTTGTTAGTGTGGCTGCAATGAATGCCCAAGCTGTGAATGTCTGTGATAGTTGTGGAATGTCTGGTCATTATACACAGGAATGTAGAAGTTCCATTGAGCAATGCAATGCATTTCAGGCCTATAAGCAGAACAACCCGTACTCCAATTCCTACAATGAGGGATACAAAAACAACCCTCTTTTGTCTTACATGAGTACTAATGTTCAGAATCCACATCAGATTCAACATCCTCCACCACCACAACAACAATATCAACCACGGGGTAACTATAATCAACAAAAATAGTCTGGTGGACCACCTGGGTTCCCTAGACCATCCTATAACTCTCCACATGCACAGACTCCACCTTCACAGCCCTAGGCCCCTCAGTCTGACCTTATGTTAGTGGAGATGTGCAATATGATTCTTAATATGCAAAAATATCTCTTGCAAAAGGATGCTAAGATTGATGCTCTTGTTGCTCATAACAAAATCCTGGACAATTAGATGGCTCAGATGGCCACCAGTCGTGGGGAGGACCTAAGGGCAACTCCCTTCACAACCTGAGAATAAACAAAATGCAAATGCTATTACACTACGTAGTGGGTATGGGTATGATGACCCTTCTATGGTTGTTGATGATGATTCTGGGGTGCCTGGTAGTGATCCGGTTGAGAAAGTAGCTGAAAAGGTAGTCATAGATAAGGTAGTAGTTGAAAAGGTAGCCCAGAGAAAGAGGTTACACTTGAGGTTAAGAAGAGGACTAAAATTCAAGTACCACCGATTGTACTCCCTTTCCCAAACCGCCAACTCAAGAATAAGCTAGACAAACAGTTTGGTAAGTTCTTTGTTGTGATAAAAAATTTGCATGTAATTGTTCCTTTTACTGAGTTAATTTTGCAAGTTCCTGCCTATGCTAAATTCATGAAAGATATATTGACCAGAAAATGTGCTTTTTGTGAGGTTGAGACTGTAGCTTTTACTAAAGAGTGTAGTGCTCTATTGCAAAATAAGTCTCCACCTAAGATTAAGGACCCCGGGAGTTTTTCTATCCCTTGTAAATTGACACTGTTTTTATTGATAAAGCTTTATGTGATCTAGGTGCTAGAGTGTCTGCCATGCCCTTGTCTGTTTGTGCGAAATTGAACATGGGTGAGCTGAAGGTTACCAGTATTACTATACAAATGGACGACCGTTCTGTAAAATACCCATTACGTAAGTTAGAAGATATTCTCGTTAGAGTATACATGTGGACTTTGTTGTGCTAGACATGTAGGAGGACACCCAAATTCCCATCATTCTAAGACCTCGGCAAAAAGACCAAGGCAAGCATTTGACGTCTCAATTTAGGGGCGTCAGCCATAATCATAGAATCAATCACAAACAAACAGAGATGAAAAAAGCTAAAGAGCAAAAACGTTCAAAAGACGACTAGTCATTCCAAAAAATTAGTCATAATTACAAAATTATGCACATAGTGCCACTAAGCAAGGCGTCACAAAAACAAGCCTAAAATAAACACAAGGCACCTAGAAGTCCTCATTCGTCGTCATCACTGGGAACAAACTCAGGAGGAGTGTGTCCTTCCTTCTGAGCCTTCTCCACCTCAATTTGATAGGTGAGGAACTTCTCAAACCAGCTGAAGGGGCGTTCACTGGCAAATTCTGCATTCCATGCAAGCTCCATGCCCCTTCGAGTTGATTTCTCACCTAGCATGGCCGACTGGTCGAGAACACTCTTTGACGAGGCAACCTCCTTGCGAGCCGCCTCCAACTGGGCCTCCAACTCCTTAAACTGAGCCACAAGACGAGAAAACTCAGCTTCCTTCTCCTTAATCTTCTCAGAAAGATTCTCCATTTGAGAAAAGTTCTGATCGATTTGTTTAAGGCGGCCCGCATTCTCAACACGTTGGGAGGTCAGGGACTTGGTCACAGCGTCAATCTCCTCCTGCCTGTCAAAACGAAGTTTCTCTAGCCCAGAAAAATGCTGATCGCCGCACTGACTGGCTAGAAGACGGTGTCGAGCCTCTTCATGCACCAAAGCAGTGCGCCACTTCTTCAGCGAGTCCAGCATGATAAACATCTGCACAAAACAGCAAGAGTAAAAAACAAAAGAAAAACGAGAATATATAAATAATAAAGGCATAATGAAACTCACATCCAGTGCCGAGGACTGCATGGTGGCAAGCTGATTCTCGGCCGCCTCAGGAAGAGTCTCAGCATACTTGGGAGGAATGGCATTGCGCATCAAAGTCATTATCTTCCTCCGATCATGAGAGTTGAATCCGCCTGAAGAAGGGATCTGATCTAATTCAGCATCAATGTCTTTCTGAGGGTCGGGTATTTCTATGGGAAAAACAACGGCCTTAGAATCTCTGGGAGAGACTATAGAACTGCTAGACGAGGAACGGCATGTGGTTACGATGTTGGAGTAAAACTTACCCCCAGAATTCCTAGCCCTTTCCGCCGCCTTCAGAGGAATATTCCGGCGGACGGCTTCAGCAATTCCCTCAAGAGGATCAACCGCCGCTCCAGCTTTCCGAGAGCTAGGAGAAGCGGATGCAGTCTTAGGGACAACAAACACCTTGGATGCCTTCGAAGCCGTTGACTTGAAGACGGGTTTCCCTGTGCCGCTAGCCCTGCGCTTGGAAGAAGGTGCCGCGTGATAGGTTATGATTCATATGACAAAACATAAATCATGCGGAAAAAACATAAAGCTAGGAAAGCATATTATTTACACATAATCATTTATCATAGTTTAGATGCATACACTTTGTTGCGTGCCCTCCCTAGCTGCGCCCGAACCGAACAAGAACAAGTCTTTAGGACTCCAAGTGTCGTCCCTCCGTAGATAGTCCACAACACGTCCAGATCCGCCTTAAGCTTGACCAACTAGAATCGCCCTTAAGGTTGTATAGATTTCGGCTGATTAGGGGCAAGTGTTATGGCTGATTTTTCTTCAAAATCTTACCTTTAGAATACTTCAATTGTGTCTATAAATTATGACCCTAGGCACCTATTTATAGAGGTATGGAAAAGGAACTGGAATCCTATTAGGATACGAATTAATTTAATTAGAATCCTGCTAGGACTCTATTTAAATAAACTTTATCTAATAGGTTTAGGATTTAATCTTTTATCGAATCCCGGTAGCTTTAGGATTCGCACATGAGCATCGCACGAGCACTGTACACCCGCGCAGGCCTTGCGGCCCACGCTGAGCGCACAGCGCCTCGGCCCATGCCCGCTGTCTGTGTCCGCGCGCGCGCCCAAGGCCTTGGCTGGGCCTGGCTTGCGCTGGGCCTGGTCGAGGCTTGGCGTGTGTTGGTGATGCGTGTGGCTTGCTGGGCGATGGCCTGGCTTCGTGCTGGGCCTTCGTCTAGCGAGCCTCGTCCGATGCTAATTCGTACGATACGCTTCCGATTAAATTCCCGATTCTGGAATTCATTTCCGATACGAACAATATTTAATATTTCCGATTTCGGAATTAATTTCCGTTTCGAATAAATATTTAATATTTCCGTTTCCGGAATTATTTTCCGATTCCGATAATATTTCCGATTCTGACAATATTTCCGTTTCCGGCAATATTTCCGATTCCGGCAATATTTCCATTTCCATTAATATTTTCCGATACGTACCATGTTTCCGTTTCCGGCAACATCTACGACTTGGATAATATTTATATTTCCGATACGATCCATATTTCCGTTTCCGGTAATATCATCGTTTCCGGAGTATTCATTTCTTGCTTGTGACGATCTCAGCTCCCACTGAAACCAAGATCCGTCGATTCCGAATATCCATAGATGGAGTATTTAATGTCATTAAATACTTGATCCGTTTACGTACTATTTGTGTGACCCTACGGGTTTAGTCAAGAGTAAGCTGTGGATTAATATCATTAATTCCACTTGAACTGAAGCGGCCTCTAGCTAGGCATTCAGCTCACTTGATCTCACTGAATCATTAACTTGTTAATTAATACTGAACCGCATTTATTAGACTTAATATTAAATGCATACTTGGACCAAGGGCATTATTTCCATTGGTAAAGCTGAGCGTTTTAAACTCAATGCTTTATGATCTCAAAACTACAGTGTATTTTGAATTCACAAGCACCAATTGGTTTGCCATTCGATTTTGATATTCCAAAACAAACATAAAAGTCGATATAAGAAACGTACATTTTAAATTGCTCAGTTTCTCTCATTTCCGTGAATCGTTCTTGGATTCACTACCAATCGAGGAAATTTACTGTTACCTTTCTAAAAGGATTTACTGCAGTGCAAGATATTTAATTATAAATAATAATTAAAACATACATTGAAGCAGGCAAAGTCTAAACATTTATCATGAGTAATAACTTGAAAATTAAAGCAATCATGCAATTCAAACAAGTTATTAGCATTTTATTCGAATTTATTGTTCCGGCAGGTGTGAATAAAATGATTCCAAGACCCTAAAATCCATTGAATAATTAAGCACATTATGTATTTAGACTCAATTCTAAAATCTTTTAGGTAAGCAAAAGCCTTTTGCTAATAGTCTAAAAACTACTCTTGGTTGATAGGTACGTCTAAGAACTTATTAGGTAAACCTATCGATTTTTCCACGACATAAAAGGACTCCTTACTTATATCGTTGAGTTTCACCAAAACTAACATGTACTCACAATTATTTGTGTACCTTACCCCTTTAGTATCGATAAGTAACACCTCGCTATGGCGGAAAACTATTACTAAGATTGATGTAAAGTATATCCAAGTAAGTGTTATTTTGGGATTGCACCTTTTAACTCAATTTTTAAGTTTGGAACTTAAGGCTCTTACTATGTTGGTTAGATTTTAAGTGAACTAAAATCCTTAATCATGCAACATAATCAAGCCACAATCTCATGCATAATTAAAACATATTTAAAGCAATAAATAACTTAAAGCATGCATAAGATAAATGTGATCTAGTATGGCCCGACTTCATCTTGAAGCTTCAACTTCAAAGTCCGTCTCGAAAATGGAAACTTCGTCTTGAATTTCACCGTGGGAGGCGCCATTTTCTCCAAATAGGATAAGCTATAATTAAACTAATTACAACTATTTGATGGTACGCAGACCATATTTGAATTGAAAAATAAATTTGGTACTTTAGACCAATTACATTCAAATTAATGGTACGCAGACCATATTTTCTATCCTTATTTGGGCCATACTAGTCACTTCATAACCTGCAAAACATCATCCATTCATTATCATGAATGGCCCACATAATTGTTTAGTTAAAACACATTGTATGCATCATATAAACATTTGCAGCAATTAATCAAGGGCACCAATAATCTACCAATTATTCAGTCCTTATTAATTCTAATCAAGTTGTTTAACCTTAAAGGATTTGTAGACCTAATCAAGAGTTTATGACTAAAAAGGGCTCCCACTTAAACCAATAAATTCATATGCTTTACTAATTTTAAACATAAAAATGTATTTCTAGTCTAACCGGAAACATACAAATTTAATTAAAATTTAAAGCTCATATAAATTTATAATTGAATCCATTTATTTAATTTATTTTTCAGTCGAATTTTAAATTAATTCAAGGTTTTTAATTTTAGTAAAATAATTAGAATAAATAAAATTTATAATAATTATAATATTCAAAATTAAAATCCAAGAAAACAATTTAAATTATTAATTTTAAAATTAATTAAAAAAACATGAACTGAAAATCTCAAATTAAAATTTAAAACTCGACAATCATAACATGACGAGCACTTGGGCTTGCGCCCAAGCCCTGTCGAATGCATGACCATCGCTGGCCCATGGCACATCATCGCAACAGCCACGCGCAAATGCAGCAAGCCAAGCCACGCTTGCGCGCAGCCTGCCTGCCCATAGCATCGCAGCAGCTACGATGGTGCTCGCTCGCTCGCGCAAGCAAGCGCTCGAGGCCACGCGTGTTGGTGCACTGAGCTGCGATCGCTGGGCGACAAGCTCTCGCCCTCGCGCGCGCCTCTGCTCGTGCCATGCCATCGCTGTTCGCCCATTGCCCACATGCGCGCAGCACTCGACACAAGGCAGGGCTGCTACCTTGTGCTCGCGCGCCACTCGCTTTGCTCGCTGCATTCGTACTGAATGGGCGACGAGCTCCCTTGCTCGTCGTCGCATGCCCGCACTTATACAACACCCCTTAAGGGTAACACGTAGCGTCCATTGCTTTGTGCGTGCAAGATTTATGAGCGAATTGCATAAAAATTTAAAATTTTTAATTCAAAATTAATGACAAATTAATAAAACATATTAATTTCATAATTTTAGGGCGAAAAATCGAAAATTTATTAATCAATTAATTTCCGATTAATCATGGATTCAAATCTAGGTCATAAAAATTTAAAATTTAACATAAATTAATAATTTTTATGGTGGTTTTTAATCATAGGTATCTAATTAAATTATTAATTAATTATGAAAATCAAATTAATTCTAAATTATTCGAATTTCAACAAATTAATCATAATTACAAATTAGGTTGTATAATTAACAAGGCTAGGCATTCAAACTTGTTAAAAATATACTGTAGGTCAATTAAAAATTCAAGATTTATCAACAAGAATCGCAAATATTTAATTTAACATCTTAAATTTACAAACTTTTGCGTTCGAAAAACTAAAACCTCCGAAAAGTCATAGTTAGGCTTCGAATTTGGGAATTCTGGGTTCGGCCGAAAATTACTTTTTTTGTCGAAATTTTAGAATGCCTTTTACATGTGGAATTGACACAAAAATCACTCGATTTGGATGAGTAACGAAGAAACTGCCGAAAAACTGCGTACATATAATTAAATAAACGCAATTTGCAATTAATTAACAATTACGAAAATTAATCACCCCTTTTAATTCCTTGCAAATTTGTAAAATTTAACCATGTTCATGCAATTTAGATTATGAAAATAATAAGAGGCTCGTGATACCACTGATAGGTTATGATTCATATGACAAAACATAAATCATGCGGAAAAACCATAAAGCCAGGAAAGCATATTATTTACACATAATCATTTATCATAGTTTAGATGCATACACTTTGTTGCGTGGCCTCCCTAGCTGCGCCCGAACCGAACAAGAACAAGTCTTTAGGACTCTAAGTGTCGTCCCTCCGTAGATAGTCCACAGCACGTCCGGATCCGCCTTAAGCTTGACCAACTAGAATCGCCCTTAAGGTAGTATAGATTTCGGCTGATTAGGGGCAAGTGTTATGGCTGATTTTTCTTCAAAATCTTACCTTTAGAATACTTCAACTGTGTCTATAAATTATGACCCTAGGCACCTATTTATAGAGGTATGGAAAAGGAACTGGAATCCTATTAGGATACGAATTAATTTAATTAGAATCCTGCTAGGACTCTATTTAAATAAACTTTATCTAATAGGTTTAGGATTTAATCTTTTATCGAATCCCGATAGCTTTAGGATTCGCACATGAGCATCGCACGAGCACCGTACACCCGCGCAGGCCTTGCGGCCCACGCTGAGCGCAAAGCGCCTCGGCCCATGCCCGCTGCCTGTGTCCGCGCGCGCGCCCAAGGCCTTAGCTGGGCCTGGCTTGCGCTGGGCCTGGTCGAGGCTTGGCGTATGTTGGTGATGCGTGTGGCTTGCTGGGCGATGGCCTGGCTTCCTGCTGGGCCTTCGTCTAGCGAGCCTCGTCCGATGCTAATTCGTACGATACGCTTCCGATTAAATTCCCGATTCCGGAATTCATTTCCGATACGAACAATATTTAATATTTCCGATTCCGGAATTAATTTCCGTTTCGAATAAATATTTAATATTTCCGTTTCCGGAATTATTTTCCGATTCCGATAATATTTCCGATTCTGACAATATTTCCGTTTCCGGCAATATTTCCGATTCCGGCAATATTTCCATTTCCATTAATATTTTCCGATACGTACCATGTTTCCGTTTCCGGCAACATCTACGACTTGGATAATATTTATATTTCCGATACGATCCATATTTCCGTTTTCGGTAATATCATCGTTTCCGGAGTATTCATTTCTTGCTTGTGACGATCTCAGCTCCCACTGAAACCAAGATCCGTCGATTCCGAATATCCATAGATGGAGTATTTAATGCCATTAAATACTTGATCCGTTTACGTACTATTTGTGTGACCCTACGGGTTCAGTCAAGAGTAAGCTGTGGATTAATATCATTAATTCCACTTGAACTGAAGCGGCCTCTAGCTAGGCATTCAGCTCACTTGATCTCACTGAATTATTAACTTGTTAATTAATACTGAACCGCATTTATTAGACTTAATATTAAATGCATACTTGGACCAAGGACATTATTTCCTTCACCGCGTCCGTGACCGCCTTCCTCGCACTCTGAAGAAACAAAAACACATAAGTTGCAAACATCAAAAGAAATCACATACTTAGGAAGGCTTGAACAGTACCTTCTTCTCCTCAGCAGGAGGAGGATGAACCATCTGCTTTGGGACGGCTTGTTCAGCCGCCTTCTGACGCTGCAGAGCCTCAAAGGTGCTGGCGTGAAGTACCTTCGCCAGCCAGGACGGCATATCCACCCGGCCTTTGGATGCATCATCCAGCTTCTCCATGGCCTCGTCTGAAAAGCAAATAAAGACATTAGTAGAGTAAAGTTTTGATTAAACAGTGAAAGATCTGAAGTATAGATACATTACCTCTCGGCATATACGGACACAAGCCCACATCCGAGAGGAAAACGGGATCGGCCAGTTGATCCAAATGAGGCAACCACCCCTCGGGTATGTAAGTCGTTTTGTCCTTAACTATGAGCGGCTTTGCCATGAACAAAGACGAGACCCGATTCCAGAGAGTGGCGGAGACCGGAGGAAAAGAGCCGCTTTTTCCAACAAAGTTGGGCTTAATAGTCCAGCGCCTCATCCTCTCGCACATCTCCAAGTTGGTGGTTTTGATAACCACCCACTTCTTTCTCCAGTGATGCCACTTGGACGCCTTGCCCATCACCGTCCGATAAACTCCCTTGTAAGTAAGAATCAGCCAACCCGCGGCAGCTTTGGGAACTTGAGACATGGAGGCGATCCTCAGGAATGCTGGGAAGGAGGGAGTAATACCCTCAAGCTCACAACGGGCAATGTAACCAAACACACCAGCCCAAGAGTTGGGAGACATTTGGTTCAGACCAATGTTGAAGCCGTCCAATAACTCCACCACAAAAGGGTGAGGGGGAAATCTCATGCCGAGCTTCAGAAAGGAGCTGTACACGGCAAACTCCCCTTCCACTAGTCCAAAGCTGGTGCAGTCCATGCCAGCCAGCATGCGGAACTTATACTCGAAACCCAGATTCAGGGACCTCCCATAATCCCTACACCTTGACGGTAAGGAAAGTCAGCCACGACTGAAGTGGGAAGATCTTGCTGGGGTGGAGGTGACCTTCCTCTCCACCTGACGTGCCAGCCGGCGCGACGTCGACGCGCTCGTTTGAGGGGACGTCCTCCTCCATGGGAGAAGAAGATTCCCCTTCGAATTTCAGATCATCTTCTATTCGCACCATGATACCCTGCACAGGCTAAAGACTTGCTCAAGACGAGGGGCATTACTTGAAATGAGAAGACGTCAAAGGGCAGGTTGACGCCCTCAGTTTGACGTAGCCCTCACATCATTAAGAAAAGAGAATTGGGAAGGATCAAAACCAACAAACAAATTTTTCCAAAGAAAACATTACCTGATAGATCGAAGAGAGTTTTTGAAGAAACTTGATGAAGAACTGCAAGAACAGGACTTTGAAGATTGTGGCGGCGCTACAGTGGCTCTTGGTGGATGTTAGACGCCGAAAATCGCCTTCTCCTATGGCTCTCAAATGATCACTAGAAATGAGGGGGAAAATCACTCAAAATGGTCACTTATTTATAGAGGGGTAAGAAATGATTACCCCTGTGATACGGTTATGGATGAAAGTGATAGTCTTATGCTAGCAATTGGAACCAAAACTGATTTGGGTTCAATGGCTCATTTTGTGTGCATGGTGACTTGGATTGAGTGAGCTCGTTATATGGTCCTTATTATCAAGGTGGTACGTTAATCAAACTGGTCCGTTTAATCACATTGGCCCGCTTGTTTAAACAGATTGTACGCACTTATTATTTTTAATTGCTTTGGTTAAAGTCGGTATAATAAAGGGATATTTGTTTAAATCCCCAATTTAAATTCAGTCATTACTTAGCTTTGATTATTGCTGTTTGTAAGGAGAGTTTTAAGCCTTTGTAACCTCCAATTTAGTGACTGAATTAGGAGGCTTTAGAGCTTGTAACTGCCAGTTTTAAAGGCTCTTAAATGGCTCTTAATTAGCCGTTTAAAGCTCTTGTAGCTGTTGGTTTTTGGCTATTTATAGTCAGCTTCTTGATTGGAATAAAGAACCAACTGGATGATTAAAACACTTGTTTGTTACATTTCGAATTATAGTTTATAATTCAGCTTTTTTTTCTTTGTTTTGGACGCGTTTCCTATTCAAAGAACTGATTCTGAGTCAATAGGTCTTGTCTTGCATTCACGATCAACGAGTTAAAGGTCTAGCTTGTTAATCAACTATCCTTGTTTATACAACGAGTTTTTAAACTCGTATCATTAGTGGTATCAGAGCTGCTGTTCGTAATTCTTACAAACTGAAATATGGATTTTGATGATCCTGACTTTCTACAACATCTCCAAGAAGCCTTGAAGAACGTTAGAGATGGGGGGGTATCGTAGGCCTCCTAGGCGTGATCTACGGGCTATGGATGAATTCAAGGTCACCGAACTTCCTGAATTTGTTGGTGGAACAGATCCGGAAGCCTATTTGGAGTGGGAGCGCAAAATAGAGAGAATGTTCGATTTCAAGGACATTGATGATGAGAAGCGTTGCAAATATGCCATATTGAAGCTAGGACGAGGGGCTTCTTTGTGGTTCGAGGGACTGAAATCCAAGAGAATACGTGAAGGGAAGGAGAAAATTACCTCTTGGGAGTCTTTGAAACGTAAGCTACGTAAAAGGTATGTGCCAAAAACTCATAGAATAACAACTTATCGTAAAATTGCTGAATTGAGGCAAGGAAAAATGAGTGTGGCTGAATATATTGATGAGTTTGAAAAGTTGTCCTTAATGGGAGAAATTGAGGAAATTGAGGAACAAAAACTTTCCAGATTTTTAAGGGGTCTAAATTATAATATTGCCAATACCGTAGACCTTTATCCATATTCTGATTTTGACACTCTTTGTGGACTTTGTTTAAAATTGGAAAATCAAGGGAAGGCAAAATATGGGGGAGGGTCTAGTATGGATGGTAAAGCCAAGTCTTGGGCTAAATCCGAACCTAGCTTGAAACCAAGCACATCACCTAGTACCGTAGGTTCAAGTAATTCTACGGCTTCCCCTAAACTATCTAACCCAACCAAAGAAACAAGTCTGTCCAAGGTGCGTTGTTTTAAGTGTCAAGGGTTTGGGCATTATCAAAATGCGTGTCCAAATAAACGAGTAGTGACCTTGACAGAAGCTGTTGAATGTCGTGAGGAGTTGTTTGAAGAGGAAAAGAGGTTGGGGGACGTATTTGTGTTTGATTAGAGTGGTGATGAGGAGGAAGAGGAAGGGTATGAGGCTCCAATTTATGACACAAATCTGGTTCTTAGAGCGCTACAAACTCAAATTTCACCTACTGATCTAGACCAACGAGATCAGTTGTTTCATACTAAATGTCTAGTGAAAGATAAGTGGTGTAGTGTAATTGTTGATGGGGGGAGTTGTACCAATGCTGCTTCTAGTGAAATGGTGTCAAAATTAGGCTTAATCACTACTGCCCATCCTAGGCCATACGCACTCCATTGGCTTGATGATGGTAATAGTGTAAAAGTGTCGAAGCAAGTAAGGGTTGGTTTGACTATGGGTTCGTATGTGGATGAAGTTCTTTGTGATGTTATTCCTATGGATGCTTGTCATATTTTGTTGGGTCGTCCTTGGCAGTTTGATAGGGACGTGATTCATAAAGGGAGAAGCAATGAGTATGAATTGAGAGACAAAGGCAAGAAAATTGTGCTAAAGCCTATGTCATCTCAAGCAGTTCGATCCATGAGTGTGAAACAAAAGAAAAAGCCGAATCTCACCATGTTGGCTAGTGAACGAGAAATTGAGCAAGCTCTTGATCATGGAGAGTTGGTGTATTTGCTCGTGGCTAAGGAGAGTCCAATTGAAGGCCAAAATTGGAAAGAAGGCAGTCCCATTGCCGAATTGCTGTTTGAGTTCAAGGATGTATTTCCGGATGAATTACCACCAGGTTTGCCCCCTATTCGTGGTATTGAACATCAAATTGATCTTATTCCAGGAACTTCTTTGCCTAATAAGGCTGCCTATCGTTGCAATCCGGAGGAAACAAAGGAATTACAAAAGCAAATTGATGAACTTGTGAATCGAGGCTATGTTAGAGAAAGCTTGAGTCCAAGTGCTGTTCCGGTGTTGCTTGTGCCTAAGAAAGATGGAACATGGCGAATGTGTGTTGATAGACTCTATGGGAAGCTAGAGAAGTAATCATTCCTTGTTGACAATGTTGTATTCTTGGGCTATGTGGTTTCGAAAGATGGAGTGTCCGTGGATCAGTCCAAGATCGACGCTATCAAATAGTGGCCTAATCCTAAAACTATAAGTAAGGTGCGTTCATTTCATGGTCTTGCTTCATTTTATAGACGTTTCATTCGTGATTTCAGTACTATTACTAGTCCTATCACTAGTTGCTTGAAGAAAGGTGCTTTTGTATGGGGAGAGGACGCTCAAAAGGCGTTTGATGTGATTAAAGAGCGTTTGTGTGCTACTCCTATTTTGGCGCTGCCAGATTTCTCTCAACCTTTTGAGGTCGAGTGTGATGCTAGTGGAGTGGGGATTGGTGCTGTTTTGATCCAAGGTAAGCGTCCCATAGCTTATTTTTCGGAAAAGTTAGGGGGTGCTCGTTTGAATTATTGCACTTATGATAAAGAGTTCTATGCCATTGTTAGAGCTTTGGATCATTGGAGTCATTATTTGCGTTCTAGCCACTTTGTTTTGCATTCTGATCATGAATCTTTGAAGTATATTAATGGGCAACAAAAATTGAGCCCAAGGCATGCTAAATGGGTTGAGTTCTTGCAATCCTTTCATTTTTCTTCGAAATACAAAGATGGTAAAAGCAACGTGGTGGCTGATGCATTATCACGAAGGTACACTTTGCTTGCTACACTTGATGTTCGTTTGTTGGGGTTTGAGACCTTAAAAGATTATTATCATGATGATGGTGATTTTGGAGTTGCATTCGAGAAATGTGCAGTTGGTGCTTATGGGGAGTACATGTTGCAAGATGGGTTTCTTTGCAAAGGTAATCGCCTTTGTATTCCTAAGCATTCAATTCGTGAGTTACTAGTGCGTGAGGCTCATGGTGGAGGATTGGCTGGTCACTTTGGCATAGCCAAGACCTTGGAAATATTGAGAGAACATTTCTTTTGGCCTAAAATGTTAGGTGATGTAACGAACATTGTGAATAAATGTGTGACTTGTCATATGGCCAAGAGTTCTTTCAAACCCGGTTTATACTCACCTTTGCCGGTTCCAGTTCGCCCTTGGGAAGATGTATCCATGGATTTTATAGTGGCTTTGCCTCGTACTCAAAGAGGTAAGGATGCTATTATGGTCGTGGTGGATAGATTTTCAAAAATTCACTTCGTTGCTTGTCACAAAACGGATGATGCTTGTAATGAGGCTGATTTGTATTATAAGGAGATTGTTCATTTGCATGGAATTCCAAAGACTATTGTTTCTGATCGAGATTCCAAGTTCTTGAGTTACTTTTGGAATACATTGTGGAGAAAGGTGGGAACCAAATTGTTGTTTAGCACTTCACATCACCCTCAAACTGATGGGCAAACAGAGGTGACAAATCGAACCTTGGGAACGCTATTGAGAGGGTTGGTAAGTAAAACGCAAAAGGATTGGGATGTCAAGCTTGCTCACGCTGAATTTGCTTATAATCGGTCTCCTACTTATGCTACTGGTCATTCTCCATCACCTTCATCCATGACCGTATCATCCCCTCCCCCTTTAAAAGGCATTGACCTCAATTCAGCAAGGCCATCATCATCAAGATAGGGTGAGAGGTCACCTACATTGAAAGTAGCATGTACACCATAATATCTCGGAAGCTCGATCTTGTAAGCATTATCATTCACACGTGCAACCACCTTGGAAGGACCTTCAGCCCTAGGCATAAGCTTGTTCTTGCGTTTGCTTGGAAAACGCTCTTTCCTCAAATGAACCAAAACTAAATCACCTTTGACAAACACTCGAGGCTTGCGATTGTTATTTGATTTCTGTTTATAAGAGGCATTGATAACTTCAATACGAGCATGAACTTGTTCGTGCAATTTCATCATAGATTTCAACTTGGCATCGGCATCTTTGTGAACCAACTCATCTTTCGGCAATGGAATCAGATCCAATGGAAAATATGGATTAATCCCATATACCACTTCAAATGAAGAATGACAAGTAGCATAAGTAGGAGAACGACTATAAGCAAATTCAGCGTGAGCAAGCTTGACATCCCAATCCTTTTGCTTCTTACTTACCAACCCTCGTAACAACGTTTCTAAGGTTCGATTTGTAACCTCCGTTTGCCCATCAGTTTGAGGGTGATGTGAAGTGCTATACAACAATTTGGTTCCCACCTTTCTTCACAATGTATTCTAAAAGTAACTCAAAAACTTGGAATCACGATCCGAAACAAAAGTCTTGGGAATTCCATGCAAAGGAACAATCTCTTTATAATACAAATCAGCCACATTACAAGCATCATCTGTTTTGTGACAACCAACAAAGTGAGCCATCTTGGAAAATCTATCAACAACGACCATGATAGCATCCTTACCTCTTTGAGTACGAGGCAAACCCACTATAAAATCCATAGGAACATCTTCCCAAGGACGAACCGGAACTGGTAATGGTGAGTACAAACCGGGCTTGAAAGAACTCTTGGCCATATGACAAGTCACGCACTTACCCACAATGTTCGTTACATCGCCCAAAATTTTGTGCCAAAAGAAATGCTCCCACAATATCTCCAAGGTCTTAGCAATGCCAAAGTGACCTGCTAACCCTCCACCATGAGCCTCACAAACTAGTAGCTCACGAATTGAGTGCTTGGGAATACAAAGACGATTGCCTTTGAAAAGAAACCCATCTCGCAACATGTACTCTCCATAGGCACCAACTGCACATTTTTCACATGCAACTCCAAAGTCACCATCAGTCCTTCAAGGTCTTAAACCCCAATAGACGAACTTCAAGTGTAGCAAGCAAAGTATATCTCCGTGATAATGCATCAGCCACCACATTGCTCTTGCCATCTTTGTACTTCGAAGAAAAATGAAAGGATTGCAAGAACTCAACCCATTTAGCATGCCTTGGACTCAATTTTTGTTGCCCATTAATATACTTCAAAGATTCATGGTCAGAATGTAAGACAAAGTGACTAGAACGCAAATAATGACTCCAATGATCCAAAGGTCTAACAATGGCATAAAAGTCTTTATCATAAGTGCAATAATTCAAATGAGCACCCCCTAACGTTTTCGAAAAATAAGCTATGGGACGCTTATCTTGGATCAAAACAGCACCAATTCCCACACCACTAGCATCACACTCGACCTCGAAAGGTTGAGAAAAATCCGGCAACGCCAAAATAGGAGCAGCACACAAACGCTTCTTAATTACAACAAATGCCTTTTGAGCTTCCTCTCCCCATACAAACGCCCCTTTCTTCTAACAACTAGTAATAGGACTAGTAATGGTACTGAAATCACGAATAAAACGTCTATAAAATGAAGCAAGACCATGAAATGAATGCACCTCACTTATAGTTTTAGGACTAGGCCATGATTTGTTAGCCTCGATCTTGGACTGAGGACACCCCATCCTTCGAAACCACATAGCCCAATAATACCACATTATCAACAAGGAACGAACACTTCTCTAGCTTCCCATAGAGATTTTGAGCTCTAAGGATTTCAAAAACATCCCTCAAATGAATCAGATGCTCTTCTTCGTTCTTACTATACACCAAGATGTCATCGAGATATACCACAACGAATCTGCCCAAAAATGATTTAAGCACTTCGTTCATTAGCCTCACAAACGTACTAGGAGCATTAGTGAGACCAAATGGCATGACGGTCCATTCATACAAACTATGTTTTGTCTTAAAAGCCGTTTTCCACTCATCACCTTCACGCATCCGAATCTGATGATAACCACTCCGCAAATCAATTTTTGAGAACAACTTTGAACCATGGAGGTCATCTAACATATCATCAAGTCTCGGAATTGGAAAACGATACTTGATGGTAATGTTATTCACAGCCCTACTATCAACACACATACGCCATGTCCCATCTTTCTTAGGCACAAGCAACACCGGAACATCACATGGACTTAAGCTTTCTCTAACATAGCCTCGACTCACAAGTTCATCAATTTGTTTTTGCAACTCCTTTGTTTCCTCCGGATTGCAACGATAAGCAGGCTTATTAGGCAAAGAAGTTCCTGGAACAAGATCAATTTGATGTTCAATACCACGAATAGGAGGCAAACCTGGTGGTAATTCGCTGGGAAATACATCCTTGAACTCAAAAAGCAACTCGGCAATGGGACTGCCTTCTTTCTAATTTTGGCCTTCGGTTGAACTTTCCTTAGCCACGAGCAAATACACCAACTCTCCATGATCTAGAGCTTGCTCAATCTCTCGTTCACTAGCCAACATGGTGAGATTCGGCTTCTTTTTTTGTTGCACACTCATGGATCGAACCGCTTGTGATGACATAGGCTTTAGCACAATCTTCTTGCCTTTGTCTCTCAATTCATACTCATTGCTTCTCCCCTTGTGAACCACGTCCCTATCAAACTGCCAAGGACGACCCAACAAAATATGACAAGCATCCATAGGAATAACATCACAAAGAATCTCATCCACATACGAACCCATAGTCAAACCAACCATTACATGTTTCGACACCTTCACACTATTACCATCATCGAGCCAATGGAGTGCGTGTGGCCTAGGATGGGCTGTAGTGATTAAGCCTAATTTCGAAACCATCTCACTAGAAGTAACATTGGTGCAACTCCCCCCATCAACAATCACACTACACCACTTATCTTTCACTAGATATTTAGTATGAAACAACAGATCTCTTTGGTCCGAATCAGTAGATGCAATTTGGGTTTATAGAGCTCTAAGAACCAGATTTGTATCATAAACTGGAGCCTCATACCCCTCCTCCTCCTCTTCATTGCCACTCTCATCAAACACAAATACGCCCCCCAACCTCTTCTCCTCTTCAAACAACTCCTCACGGCATTCAACAGCTTCTCTCAAGGTCACTACCCGTTAATTTGGACACGCATTTTGATAATGCCCAAACCCTTGACACTTAAAACAACGCACCTTGGATAGACTTGTTTCTTTGGTTGAGTTAACTAATTTTGGGGCAGCCGTAGAATTACTTGAACCTACGGTACTAAGTGATGTGTTTGGTTTCAAGATAGGTTCGGATTTAGACCAAGACTTGGCCTTACCAACCATACTTGACCCTCCCCCCATATTTTGCTTTCCCTTGGTTTCCCAATTTTAAACAAAGTCCACAAAGAGTTTCAAAATCAGAATATGGATAAAGGTCTACGGTATTGGCAATATTGTAGTTTAAACCCCTTAAAAATCTAGACATTTTTTGTTCCTCAATCTAATTAATTTCCCCCACTAAGGACAACTTTTCAAACACATCAATATATTCAGCCACACTCATTTCCCCTTGCCTCAATTCAGCAATTTTACGATAAGTCGTTATTCTATGAGTTGTTGGCACATACCTTTTACGTAGCTTACGTTTCAAATACTCCCAAGAGGTGATTTTCTCCTTCCGGTCACGAATTCTCTTGGATTTCAGTCCTTCGAACCACAATGAAGCTCCTCCTCCTAGCTTCAATACGGTATACTTACAACGCTTCTCATCATCAATGTCCTTGAAATCGAAAATTCGCTCTATCTTGCGCTCCCATTCCAAATAAGCTTCCGGATCTGTTCCACCAACAAATTCAGGAAGTTCCGTGACTTTGAATTCATCCACAACCCGTAGTGGATCACGTCTAGGATGCCTTCAAAATCCCCCATCTCGAACTTTCTTTAAGGCTTCTTGGAGATGTTGTAGAAAGTCAGGATCGTCAAAATCCATTTTAGCTCGTAAGAATCACGAACAGAAGCTCTGATACCACAAATGATACAAGTTTAAAAACTCGTTGTATGAGTAAGGATAGTTGATTAACAAGCTAGACCTATAGCTCGTCAAACGTGATTGAAAGGCAAGACCTATTGACTCACAATCGGCTCTTTGAGTAGGAAACACGTCCAAATCAAAGAAAAGGTTGAATTTAATCAATAATTCAAAGTAAACTGAAAACAAGTGTTTATTCTTCAAAATTGGCTGTTTTATTCCATTCAATAAGCTGGCTATAAATAGCTAAACAATAAGCTAAAAACCGGTGGTTACAAGAGCTTTAAACAGCCGTTTAAAAGCCATTTAAGTGCCTTTAAAACCGGTGGTTACAAAGCTCTAAAAGCCTCCTAATTCAGTCACCAATTTGGAGGTTACAAAGGCTTAAAACCCTCCTTACAAACAGCAATATTTAAAGCTAAGTACAAGATTGGATTTAAATGGGATTAAAGCAATTGTCCCCTTATTAAACTGAATTAAATGAAAACAAATAAAGATAAGCTTAAACGGACCAAACGCACTTGATTAAACGGACCATCAAACGCACTTGATTTAACAGACCATGAAACACACTTGATTAAACGGACCATCAAACGACTCACTCAATCCAAGTCACCATGCAAACAAAATGAGCCATCGAACCTAAATCAGCTTTTGGTTCCAATTGTTAGCATAAGACCGTCACCTTGACCATCACCTTCATCCATGACCATATCATCCCCTCCCCCTTTAAAAGGAATTGACCTAAATTCAGCAAGGCCATCATCATCAAGAGAGGGTGAGAAGTCACCTACATTTAAAGTAGCATGGACACCATAATCTCCCGCAAGTTCAATCTTGTAAGCATTATCATTCACACGTGCAACCACCTTGTAAGGACCTTCAACCCTAGGCATAAGCTTGGTCTTGCTTTTGCTTGGAAAACGCTCTTTCCTCAAATGAACCCAAACCACATCACCTTCGAAAAACACCCGATGCTTGCGATTCTTATTTTATTTCTGTTTATAAGAGGCATTGATAGCTTCAATACGGTCACGAACTTGTTGGTGCAATTTCATCATAGATTTCAAATTGGCATCGGCATCTTTGTGACCCAACTCATCCTTTAGCAATGAAATCAGATCCAATGGAAAATATTGATTAATCCCATATACCACTTCAAATGGAGAATGACCAGTAGCATAAGTAGGAGAACGATTATAAGAAAATTCAGCGTGAGCAAGCTTGACATCCCAATCCTTTTGTGTCTTACTTACTAACCCTCATAACAACGTTCCCAAGGTTCGATTTGTAACTTCCGTTTGCCCATCAGTTTGAGGGTGATGCGAAGTGCTAGACAACAATTTGGTTCCCACCTTTCTCCATAATGTATTCCTAAAGTAACTCAAAAACTTGGAATCACGATCCGAAACAATAGTTTTGGGAATTCCATGCAAACGAACAATCTCTTTATAATACAAATCAACCACATTACAAGCATCATCCGTTTTGTGACAAGCAACAAAGTGAGCAATCTTGGAAAATCTATCAACAACGACCATGATAGCATCCTTACCTCTTTGAGTACGAGGCAAAGCCACTATAAAATCCATAGAAACATCTTCACAAGGGACGAATCGGAAGTGGTAATGGTGAGTACAAACTGGGCTTGAAAGAACTCTTGGCCATATGACAAGTCACTTACTTACCCACAATGTTCGTTACATCGCCCAAAATTTTAGGCCAAAAGAAATGCTCCCTCAATATCTCCAAGGTCTTAGCAATGCCAAAGTGACCAGCTAACCCTCCACCATGAGCCTCACGAACTAGTAGCTCACGAATTGAGTGCTTGGGAATACAAAGACGATTGCCTTTGAAAAGAAACCCATCTTGCAACATGTACTCTCCATAGGCACCAACTGCACATTTCTCGAATGCAACTCCAAAGTCACCATCAGTCTTTCAAGGTCTCAAACCCCAATAGACGAACATCAAGTGTAGCAAGCAAAGTATATCTCCGTGATAATGCATCAGCCACCACATTGCTCTTACCATCTTTGTACTTCAAAGAAAAATGAAAGGATTGCAAGAACTAAAACCATTTATCATGCCTTGTACTCAATTTTTGTTGCCCATTAATATAGTTCAAAGATCATGGCAGAATGCAAGACAAAGTGACTAGAAGGCAAATAATGACTCCAATGATCCAAAACTTTAACAATGGCATAAAACTCTTTATCATAAGTGCAATAATTCAAACAAGCACCCCCTAACTTTTTCGAAAAATAAGCTATGGGACGCTTACCTTGGATCAAAACAGCACCAATTCCCACACAACTAGAATCACACTCGACCACGAAAGGTTGAGAAAAATCCGGTAATGCCAAAATAGGAGCAGCACACAAACGCTCCTTAATTACATCAAATGACTTTTGAGCGTCCTCTCCCCATACAAACGCACCTTTCTTCATAAAACTAGTAATAGGACTAGTAATGGTACTGAAATCACGAATAAAACATCTATAAAATGAAGCAAGACCATGAAATGAACGCACCTCACTTAGAGTTTTAGGACTATGCCATGATTTGATAGCCTCGATCTTGGACTGATCCACGGATACCCCATCCTTCGAAACCACATAGCCCAAGAATACCACATTATCAACAAGGAACGAACACTTCTCTAGCTTCCCATAGAGCTTGTGAGCTCTAAGGTTTTCAAAAACATCCCTCAAATGAATCAGATGCTCCTCTTCATTCTTACTATACACCAAGATGTCATCGAGATATACCACAACGAATCTGCCCAAAAATGATTTAAGCACTTCGTTCATTAGCCTCATAAACGTACTAGGAGCATTAGTGAGACCAAATGGCATGACGGTCCATTCAAACAAACCATGTTTTGTCTTAAAAGTCGTTTTCCACTCATCTCCTTCACGCATCTGAATCTGATGATAACCACTCCGCAAGTCAATTTTTTAGAACCACTTCGAACCATGGAGCTCATCTAACATATCATCATGTCTCGGAATTGGAAAAAGATACTTGATGGTAATGTTATTCACAGCCCAACTATCAACTCACATACGCCATGTCCCATCTTTCTTAGGCACAAGCAACACCAGAACAACACATGGACTCAAACTTTCTCTAACATAGCCTCGACTCACAAGTTCATCAATTTGTTTTTGCAACTCCTTTGTTTCCTCCGGGTTACAACGATAAGCACCCTTATTAGGCAAAGAAGTCCCTGGAACAAGATCAATTTGATGTTCAATACAACGAATAGGAGGCAAACCTGGTGGTAATTCGTCGGGAAATACATCCTTGAACTCAAAAAGCAACTCGGCAATGGGAATGCCTTCTTTCCAATTTTGGCCTTCGGTTGAACTTTCCTTGGCCACGAGAAAATACACCAACTCTCCATGATCTAGAGCTTGCTCAATCTCTCGTTCACTAGCCAACATGGTGAGATTCGGCTTCTTATTTTGCTGCACACTCATGGATCGAACCGCTTGTGATGACATAGGCTTTAGCACAATCTTCTTGCCTTTATCTATCAATTCATACTCGTTGCTTCTCCCCTTGTGAACCACGTCCCTATCAAACTGCCAAGGACGACCCAACAAAATATGTCAAGCATCCATAGGAATAACATCACAAAGAATCTCATCCACATACAAACCCATAGTCAAACCAACCCTTACTTGTTTCGACACCTTCACACTATTACCATGATTGAGCCAATGGAGTGCGTATGGCCTTGGATGGGCTGTAGTGTTTAAGCCTAATTTCGAAACCATCTCACTAGAATCAACATTGGTGCAAATCCCCCCATCAACAATCACACTACACCACTTATCTTTCACTAGACATTTAGTATGAAACAACTGATCTCGTTGGTCCAAATCAGTAGATGCAATTTGGGTTTGTAGAGCTCTAAGAACCAGATTTGAATCATAAACTGGAGCCTCATACCCCTCCTCCTCCTCTTCATCGCCACGCTCATCAAACACAAATACGTCCCCCAACCTCTTCTCCTCTTCAAACAACTCCTCACGGCATTCAACAGCTTCTCTCAAGGTCACTACCCGTTTATTTGTACACGCATTTTGATAATTCCCAAACCCTTGACACTTAAAACAAAGCACCTTGGACAGACTTGTTTCTTTGGTTGCGTTAACTAATTTTGGGGCAGCCGTAGAATTAATTGAACCTACGGCACTAGGTGATGTGTATGGTTTCAAGATAGGTTCGGATTTAGACCAAGACTTAGCCTTACCATCCATACTTGACCCTCCCCCATATTTTGCTTTCCTTTGGTTTTCCAATTTTAAACAAAGTCCACAAAGAGTATCAAAATCAGAATATGGATAAAGGTCTAAGGTATTGGCAATATTGTAGTTTAAACCCCTTAATAATCTAGACAGTTTTTGTTTCTCAATCTCCTCAATTTCCCCCACTAAGGACAACTTTCCAAACTCATCAATATATTCATCCACACTCATTTTTCCTTGCCTCAATTCAGCAATTTTACGATAAGTCGTTATTCTATGAGTTGTTGGCACATACCTTTTACATAGCTTACGTTTCAAAGACTCCCAAGAGGCGATTTTCTCCTTCCCATCACGAATTCTCTTGGATTTCAGTCCTCCGAACCACAATGAAGCTTCTCATCCTCGCTTCAATATGTCATACTTACAACGCTTCTCATCATCAATGTCCTTGAAATCGAACATTCGCTCTATCTTGCGCTCCCATTCCAAATAAGCTTCCGGATCTATTACACCAACAAATTCAGGAAGTTCTGTGACTTTGAATTCATCCACAACCCGTAGTGGATCACGTCTAGGATGCCTTCAAAATCCCCCATCTCGAACGTTCTTCAAGGCTTCTTGAAGATGTTGTAGAAAGTCAGGATCGTCAATTCCATTTTAGCTCCTAAGAATCACGAACAGCAGCTTTGATACCACAAATGAGACGGATTTAAAAACTCGGTGTATGAGTAAGGATAGTTGATTAACAAGCTAGACCTATAGCTCGTCAAACGTGATTGAAAGGCAAGACCTATTGACTCACAATCGGCTCTTTGAGTAGGAAACACGTCCAAAACAAAGAAAGGGTTGAATTATAATCAATAATTTAAAGTAAACTGAAAACAAGTGTTTATTCTTCAAAATTGGTTGTTTTATTCCATTCAACAAGCTGGCTATAAATAGCCTAAACACTCATCTAAAAACCGGTGGTTACAAGAGCTTTAAACAGCCATTTAAAAGCCATTTAAGAGTCTTTAAAACCGGTGGTTACAAAGCTCTAAAAGCCTCATAATTCAATCACCAATTTGGAGGTTACAAAGGCTTAAAACCCTCCTTACAAACAGCAATATTTAAAGCTAAGTACAAGAATGAATTTAAATGGGATTAAAACAATTTTCCTCTTATTAAACTGAATTAAACGAAAACAAATAAAGATAAGCTTAAACGGACCATCAAATGCACTTGATTAAATGGACCATCAAATGCACTTGATTAAACGGACCATCAAATGCACTTGATTAAACTGACCATCAAACGACTCACTCAATCCAAGTCACCATGTACACAAAATGAGCCATCGAACCTAAATCAGCTTTGGTTCCCAATTGTTAGCATAAGACCATCACCTTGACCATAACCTTCATCCATGACGGTATCATCCCCTCCCCTTTAAAAGGAATTGACCTCAATTCCGCAAGGCCATCATCATCAAGATAGGGTGAGAGGTCACCTACATTCAAAGTAGCATGGACACCACAATCTCCCGGCAGCTCGATCTTGTAAGCATTATCATTCACGCGTGCAACCACCTTGTAAGGACCTTCAGCCCTAGGCATAAGCTTGTTCTTGCGTTTTCTTGGAAAACGCTCACTACAAAAAACGTTATATATTTAGACGGATTAGTTTCGACGTTGTGTGGAATAGTCACAATGGGTTATGGAGCGCGAATTCAGAATTTGCAAATTTCGACCCTTTATACTGTTGAAATATTTTTCGACATCATAAAGCGTCGATATTTGCAAAATGAAGACACGAGGAACCCACGTGTCTGTTACCAAGTGAATTTCGGCCAAAATATCTCCCGCCGAAGTCTCTAAAATTTGGGAGAATCCCGCTTTACACTCACTCCACCTCCCACGTTTCTCTCAACCTCCTCAAGGACCTTGCTAGCTGCGAAACCTAACCACCCTCATCAGATTTTCCCGTCTTCACTCCCCCCCACCTTCAGCAACATTAACGAATTCCTTGGATTTCGTCTTCAACCTGTACGTTAGCCCAACAGAGTCCCTCAATTCTCTCAGTTCACCCACTTTTATCTCACTCTTCATTCTACATATTTATGGAAAATCCCAACTGAATTCACAATTCTACCATCAAATTCGAAAATAAATTCGCTCGTGTTATTTCTAATTGGAGATTTTTTGTGGAGAACTTCGAGCATCCTCTGGTTGATTTGGGGCTGTTTCCTTGGTGTACGGGATAATTTCGCTCAATTATTGACAGTAATTAGATCTTCCAGGTTAGTTTTTTTAAAACTTTTGTTGCCCATATTTGTTTGTTGCTGTAATTGCAAAAAGAATTGCCTACATATCGTGGTAGATATTTGGTTAGTGAGATATATTCGTCCAATTCACTCCAATAAATTCTTCAAGGTTTTTTTTGTTATATTTTTACACTTTTGTTGCAAAATTTGTGTGTTTGAACGTTGTTTTTGATCTTAGGTGTTTTATGCTGTTTATGGTTTTGTCATGTCATCTCAGTATCCCCTATTGCACAATGTGTTGTCAGTTTCATTTGGAAGTCGAAAGTTTCTCTTTAAAGGGAGAGATTTCAACTGGAAGCTATCTTTGACCGGGATTAGTTATAATGATTTTCTCTAGAATAGAAGGCTAAGCTATCATGTGACTTTGTAGAGAGACTTTTAAAGGGTCTACCTAAGCTTGTTGAGGAGTTGTGTTGTTTGATTTTGTTGCAGCTTAAGTGTTATTAACAGGACTCTTCTTTTTATTGTTATTTATTAAACAGAATGAGGTCTTCCAGAAAGATGGGGAGGGAAGGTTGTTGGGGGGATGTTAACTAACTTTGATTTGTAATAAAACTGAAACTAGGAATATAGTCGAGGCATATTATATTTTAGATGCTTTCCTGTCACTCGACATGACATTAGATTTTGATGATAACACTCAAATGATGAAATTTAAAAACTGAAGATTTTGATGATAACACTCAAATGATGAAATTTAAAAACTGAAGATTTTGATCATACCAGTAATATGGAGCCCATGTATCTTCCTTCAAACCAAAAGGTATTGGGCAAAATTTGATTTTTTTTTTCTTTTCCATCCTTATTATGGTAATACAAAGCACGGAGGATGTATGTAAATGGTTTTTATGTAGGAATGCGTTTCATGAAATCTGTTGAACTATGGGGTAGCTCTGGAAAATTCTGTTTAAGCATGTAATTGTCATTTAGGTGCTTTTGCCGAAACGATTAGGGTTGAGATGCAAGGCAGTTAGATGAGACAGTGATTTACTGTTGGAGAGGGGTTGGGGAAGAGAGAAATCTGCATATTAGCCTATTAGGTGCCTCTTTTAACTAATAAAAATTTGTCAGTTTCATTTGGAAGTCGAAAGTTTCTCTTTAAAGGGAGAGCTTTCAACTGGAAGCTATCTTTGACCGGGATATAATGATTTTCTCTAGAATAGAAGGCTAGGCTCACTATTCCACTGAATATCTGTTTGCCCTGTCATGCTCATAGCAAATCTTGTTCGCATGTCTCCTTTCATTGTTAAGTGCCTCAATCTCTGTGAGAAAGTTGTTTGCAATTTTGGCACTCTTCCTTACAAAGACCTATGATTTTTTGCATTCTTTATAATTAGCCTAACATAATCAAATGAACTAGACATTCATGCTTTCAGAAGCTTCAAGTCTTTTTTACTACGAGTGCAGGAATAGAGGCTTTCTTTCCTAGTGTTTGTTTTGCTATAGCAGCTTTCTAGGTTGTTGAAATAGCCGAGGCTCAATGGTACTGTTGAGTGAGTTTGTATTTTGCTTGTTAATCATGTGACTTTTTATGCCTTTCTATCTTTCTTGTTTTGAGTTATTATTCGTCTTTGTTGTTGTCGATTTTCGGTTAGTTGTTTTGTCTTTTTGGTTGCTTCTTGTTTTGATTACAAGCTGTATTTGGCAGCAGACTCTATAGATTGGTGCTCTGTGCTTATTTCCTATTTGAGATGCTTGCAGAAGGCTCTCCTTGCTGGTTTAGGTCCTTAGGTGTTTTTTTTATCCTGTTTTGCATGTCTGTTGGATGCAGGCTGTTACATCTGTTGCTGTTGTTTAGCTTTTGTGTTGGTTGCTTGCCGTGCATCCGTTTCTGCACTCTAATCTGAATTTTTTATATTTGGTATGTTGTTGGAATTGTTGTACAATATGATTAGTGTTTTTGGATGTAGGAGTTGACACCGGATTGATGATTCTGTGATGAATTTTCTGCAATATCAAATATTGTTTTCAGTTGTGCTTTGAGCGTGATGCATATGGTCTCTGTTTGATATTTGCAGAATTATTGAATTTTGAACTCAGTAAGTCTTAAAGCGTGTTATGCAATATTTTACGAGTAGTATACTGTAGTTTCTAGTAGAGCAGCTAATGCAGCACGAGTAGCAGCTGTAAAAGCTGTTCAAACGAGAATGCATGAAGGAATCAGCAGTAAAGCACTGCTTCAAAGTGTCTGATTTCAGGATGATCAAAAGATTCCTTCTAGCTTATCAAATGTTTCTGGAACAGGAACTATATATTATTTATCAATATAGCTTGCTTCAATCTGTAAAAATACTGCCTGTGTATTCAATCTTATGTTTCCAGCATTCAATCTTGTTTCCATCTTATTTAAGCGAAAAGCAGTTCATATATCAGCTAGTCAAAGTCTACCTTTATATTTAGCCAGAAAACAGTTCATAAATCAACTAGTTAAGTTGCTTTATTCTTTAGTTATTCCAGAAGATTGTTCACTGATCTCCTGGTGCTGTCATTATAGTCATTACAGTACTCGTACAGACTAGATATGGTAAAGGGTCGTCGGATTGGTTAATTTGGTTTACCTAACTCTGAACTAAATTCTGCTCATTATAATCTTGTGTATCTGAAATTCTTAAACTGATTTTCATTATGAGTGAACACCTATATCCTATTTAGTGTCGCATTCTTACAACAATTGAGTTTATTTTATCACTGATTGTGTTTTTTACTTGTTGAACAAGAACTTTAATTCGTTAAACCTTTTTTGTGTGTGCGTAGCTCATCAGAAGGTTTGTAAGGACTAGTGGACCAAGCTGATTAGTATTGCCTTCTCTTCTCACAGGTGCATAACTCTTTCTCTTCTATTTTTTTTAGCTAAGTTTCAGTTAATGTGATGTACTACTTGTTGGTGATGTTCAACTTCTATTGCTTGATCGTGACATTAAACTACTACTACTATTGCTACTGCTTGCTGCTGTTTCTTCGCTTTGATTTTTTGATGATGGTGATGTTACTGGTTGTTTGCTGATGTTATTACTGCTACAACTTGCTTCTGTTTCTATTGCTTGATGGTGATATTGAACTACTACTGCTACTGCTACTATTGTATTGTTCTCCTGATCTAGCAGATTTGTTGTTTCTTCGCTTTGATTTTTTGTTTGGTTATGTTCTACCTGATTTACTACCTAAGTTGCTGCCAATATGTAGTGCATTCAATTTATTTTAATTTTGTATTTGGTGCTAAGTATGCATTCATTTTATTTACGGTTTTTTCATGAAATACCCCCGAGGTTTACAAAAACGCACCAAATACCCTCGCGTGTTTCGATTAACATAATATGCCCCTATTTATCCGTACTGTTCATGAGATGCACCTAACAGTTAACGGCGTTAGTCTACCGTTAGTGGAGTTTTACTATTTTGCCCTTAATTGTGTTATGACCCCATTTACTTACCTTCCCTTTGACAGAAACTCAAAAAAAAAAATCTCATATTCTTCTATTTCTCTCTCCTCTCCCCTGTTCTTCAAGCTTCAACCTACTCGAAACCCAGTAATTCTGGGTAGATCCTCCTGCTCTCTGGTCGCTGGCGACGTCCGATCTCCGCTCTCTGGTCGCCGGCGGAGGCCGATCTCTGGTCGCCGACAGTGATCCGGAGGATCACTTAAATCAGATGTTGATGGTGGTCGACTTGGCTTCGCGGAGGGTGGTCGTTCTCCGGTGGCCGCATTGGGAAGGTTGTCGATTCTCCGGTGGTGCGGAAGTTTCGCGGCGGTGCAAAAAACGAAGTTGTTCTTCCTCCTGCTCTCTGATAGCCGACGGCGTCCGATTTCCGTTCTCTGGTCGCCGGCGGAGGCCGATCTCGGCCCAGGGTTCAACATCCTCGGTTGCACCGTCGATTCATTGACCCACTCAAGTGCAACGAGCAATAGAGAAAGAAGGGATTCGGAGGACGAATCCCTTAGTTTCTGCAAAGGTAAGGGAGTTGAAGAAGATGAAGAGGAGAGAGAGTCTTCAAAAGTTTCTGCAATTTGAAGCACAAAAGGGTCAAAAAGTGCTGCATTTAGGGTTAGAATTGAAGTTGATTTTGACGAAATTGGGTATTTTGATTTGCAATTGAATGAAATTCGAGAAGTTGAGGGTGTTGGGAATTGGGAATTGGGAGAGTGAGTAAAATTGAGTGGAGACTGTTTGAAGAAAATTGGGAGTCAATGTAGAAGCAGACATTGATTATGGATTTATGGTGGTGGATTTCCAGAATCGAATTCTAATTCTAGGGTTTCTGACTTACTACTAAGATAGTATGAAGCACTTAGTTAAGGAATTCTCTGTAAATGTTGTTGTAAGTGTTGTTGATATGAATATCTTTGATAAAGTGGTTTAATTCTTGCAGCCTTTGTGTTTTAAGTAGCTCAATCCTGTATGTTCTTCTCTGGGTCCGCCCTTCTTGTTTCTCCAATCTCAGTCCAATTTGTGGGCGATTAGTGTGAATGGAAGTAATTGATTTTTCGAATTTGATTGTTTGCACGTTGATTCTTATGTTGGCGGTTGTAGAACAATGGAGTGCACCGGAGAAGATGGATCAGGAAAAGAGAAGGAAGGGATGGAGAGAAAAGAAAAAGAAAAAAAAGCAGTTTGGATATTTAGTGCAACTTAGTTTACAAATAGGTGTATATTGTGCAATAAGTTTAAAAATAGGGGCATTCTGTGAATTATAAACATGACTTAACGGAGGACTAACGGAAGGTCGGATTAGGGGTATTTGGTGCAAACTTAGGCAAAAATAGGGGTATATTATGTGATTCGAAAGACACGAGGGTATTTGGTGCGTTTTTGCAAACCTCGGGGGCATTTCATGAAAAAACCGTTTTATTTATAACTAGCGTATGCCCGTGCTAATGCACGGGATAAATAAAATGTAAAAAAGTTTAATTAAACAAATGTGTTATGAAAAATTCAAAGTTATAAATTATAATCACATTTTACTACTACCTAATATCTCTGGCCTAAAATTTTCTTTAATGTTTAAATATTATTTAGTACTTTTATTTTTGTTTTGATTTTGAGAAAATAAATAAATACTGGACTAAAAGAAAATTAATATTTAGTACTCCGTATTATATTGCAAGACACCATCATTTTGATAGAAATTACTTCGTGTGTGAAACATTTCCAAACAAATCAAACTTATGCTAAGACTAAATTCAGTTATGCTTATAACCAAAAACAACCCAAAATATTAAGAAATACCCAATTTGACAAATAATTTATCTCTTATTTTGATTCATTAGACATAATTAGCATACCCAGGGATACACTATTTACATAACACCTTATACCATTAATTAAAAAAAAAAAGACTAACCCACACCTTCATCTTCTTCTTTCTCAGGAAACACCTATAAATTACAAATTATAACTACATTAAATTAATTGATTGTAAATTATAGGGTTACATTTACAAAATAGAAGAACATCAAAATAAGATAGGTTATAAATTTGACGAACTGTAGAAAGAGAAAACCTCATCGAAGGGAAGAATTTCAATGGCGATGAAGAACGACGGACATCATAATTTTAATATTTCACTTAATTAATCTCCTATGTAAATTATATTTTTAACTATTTCATATTTGAATTATATGCTATATGAAGGTTCTAAGGAAGATCATAACGTTCTAGTAAGCACTTATAAAATATTTCATATTACATGAATTATATTATTACTTATTTATCTTATTACTAAATTTATTTCATATAGATATGGATACAAGTTGGATCGATCTACCCACTGGGCACCCTTAATATATCGATGGATGTATGCAATTCATTGAGTTTGCCAAGCAAGATCTAGTCCTAGGAAAAATTAGATGCCCATGTAAGAACTGTAAGGTGGATAAATGGTTTCCGATAAATGAAGTAGAGAGACATATTTTGTTTAAAGGGTTTTATAAGTCTTATAAGAAGTGGATCTTTCATGGGAAAGGGGATATGGTTCAGCGTATGTTTGAGAGTGATGGAGGGAGTACTAGTGAAGGATTCCCCGGTAATCAAAGTGGGTTTATTGGTCGAGATAATATGGGGGGACTATTAAGATCAGCTTTTAGTGTTAATATGCCTCCCAATTGCCAAACTTTTGAAGCACAAGAGGATGATGAATGGATTGATGAACCAGTGACATATGAAACAGATGTTGAATATGATGCGACATATAAGAAGTTACTTGAAGCTTCTGAGGAGAGATTATACGAGGGGTGTATCAATTTTTCAAAGTTATCTTTTCTTTTACACTTGTTTCACTTGAAGTGTATGAATCACTGGTCTATTGAATCTTTTAATATGCTGTTAAAGCTAATTTTAGATGCATTTCCTCAAATACTTGATTTTCCCTCGTATTATTATTACAGTAAGAAAATGATAAAAGAATTGGGACTTGGGTATGAAAAGATTGATGCTTGTCCGAATAATTGTATGTTGTATTGGGGGGAATTTTTAGAGAAAGACAAGTGTCATGTTTGTGGTACATCAAGGTGGAAGAGAACTAAGGGTATGAGTGGCGATGTAAGTGATGGAGATACAAATACATTGAAGAGAAGTGTGCCAGCTAAGGTAATGCGATATTTTCCTCTTATCCCGAGGCTAAAAAGAATCTACATGTCATCAGAAACAGCGGAAGAGATGAGATGGCATGATACAGAGAGATTGGGTGAACATGATAAGAAGATTTTGAGGCATCCATCGGATGCCTTAGCTTGGAAAGCATTTGATGAGCGTCATAGCGATTTTGCATTAGACCCTCGCAGTGTTCGATTAGGTCTTGCGAGTGATGGGTTTAATCCTTATCGTTTAATGAACACCTCTTATAGTACGTGGCCGGTGATGTTGATTCCTTATAACCTCCCACCATGGTTATGTACGAAACCATCTTCTTTCATTTTATCCACACTTATTCCCGGAAAAACAAGTCCCGGAATTGATATTGACGTGTATCTGCAACCGTTAGTGCATGAATTGAAATTGTTGTGGACGGGGGTTGAAGCTTTTGATGCTTTTGGTAGAGAGAAATTTAATTTGCGAGCGGCTTTGCTTTGGACTATTAATGACTTTCCTACCTATTCAATGCTTTCTGGTTTGAGCACAAAAGGTTACAATGCATGTCCAGTATGCATAGATTTCACGCCTTCTGATAGATTTGGGAGCAAGATATGTTATTGTATGTATAGAAAATGGTTACCCGCAGATCACCCATATCGAGCTCAAGGTTCCATGTTTTGTGAGAAGTTCGGAACTAACGAGTGGGGTGAAGCTCCATCTCGTCCTAGCGGGACTGATATATTGAGGGAACAAGAAAAGGTCGAGTATGTTTATGGAAATTCGAAGGCACCACAAAAAAAAAGAGGTAGACAAAGAGGTCATAATGATAACAATAATAACAATGATGTCCAAGATGAAAATGCTTATGGTACAAAAAGAAGCATATTTTATGATTTGGTGTATTGGGAGCATAATCTTCTAAGGCATAATTTAGACGTTATGCACATTGAGAAAAATGTGTCTGCGAATATTTTGGGAACTCTTCTAGGTAATGATAAGAGTAGAGATAGTAGGGATGATCGAGTAGCCCTTAAGCATTGGAGGATAAAGCCTCACCTTTGGCTTGTTACCAATCATAATGGAAGCGAATACATGCCTCCGACTTCTTATTCTATGTCTACGGAGGAGAAAGAGAGGTTCTTAAATGTTTTGCAGAAACTTAAAGTTCCGGATGGATATGGATCCAACCTTTCTAGTTGTGTGAATATGAAGCAAAGGAAGTTGATTAACCTCAAGAGTCATGACAACCATGTTCTAATGCAAGATATCCTCCCCGCCGCCTTAAGAGCTTCTAATGCTACAAAGGTGATTGACTTGTTGGCTAGATTATCTTCGTTTTTCAAGAAGTTGTGCTCTACCAGTATTGATCTAGATGATTTAGATGGTCTTCAAGATGGAATTATTTTGACTCTTTGTGAGTTGGAAAAGGAGTTTCTGCCTTCATTTTTTACAATCATGGTCCATTTGTTGATTCACTTAGTGGAGGAGGTTAAACTTGGTGGACCAGTGCAATACAGATGGATGTATCCCATTGAAAGGTTAATATCTTATATGTCTGAGCTATATTATTTCATTAAATACTTTTTATTTATTATAATTTAAGTATAAATGTTTTATTTAAAAGGTACTTGTCCCATTTGAAATCACATGTAACTAATAAAGCCCAACCTGAAGGATCTATTGCGGAAGGCTTCCTTTTAGAGGAGACAATTAGGTTTTGTTCGAGATATCTTCAAGGTGTTACGACTATCTTCAACATACCTAAAAGGATGGATGATGACATTCCAAATCCCAATGATTACTTGTTTTATTCTGGTGGTCGAGTTATTGGGAAGGAGGTTAGCGTTCGCCTTGATGACAAAACCTTAAAGCAAGCTCATCGCTACGTTTTACTTCACTGTGATGAGATTAAAGGGGAATTAGAGTAAGTATTATGTCTGTTTTCTTTTGAATTATCAATTGTTAAAGACCACTCTAAGTTTTTTCTTCTTCTATGAAGTGAATTTTTAACGGAGAAGCGTCAAATGAACTTACGAAATTCTGTCACGGAGAGTGATGAAAGTAATTGGATCATCAATGAATTTGGAGGGTGGCTGCAAAATAAGGTTACTTAAGTTCTTTTAATGTGAACAAATAATTCTTTGTTTGAAAAAAATGTATTTTGATTTAATGATGTACCATCGTAGGTACATTGCATAGATGTAACCACCGAAGATGGAAAACTAAGAAGAGCGTTGGCCGGTGGTTTGAATTATTATGGTAGAAAATTAAAAGGATTCATGATCAATGGTTATAAGTTCCTTTCCACGGATCGCGATTGTCGTCTTTTGACACAAAATTCTGGAATTATGGTTGAAGCGGATGGAGAGGCGTACTATGGAAAAGTGATAGATATTTATGAATTAAATTACTATGGAGATTATAAAGTTGTATTGTTTTGTTGTGATTGGGTAGACATTTATAGGGGTGTAAGAGCCTATCCAAATGGAGGAGTATGTGTCAATTTTTCTAAATTGATGCATAGCGGACGATTATTGCAAGATGATCCATTTGTATTCTCATCTCAAGCAAAACAAGTTGTTTACATAGAAGATGAGATACAAAAAGGGTGGTGGCATGTTGTTAAGAATAAGCCTAGAGACTTGTTTGATTTAGGTGATTCTTTACCAGTAGAGGAAGAGGGTGGAGCCGATTGATCATAGAGCTTTTTTTTCAAATGAACCCTTTTGATATTGCTTTTTATTTGTATTGTATTGATTCCATCTAATGACTTATTTTCTTTTATTTATAATATAGTAATTACGATCTATGTTTTCTTTCAACATTGGCGCCGTTACCGTGAAGATTATTTTCATTTTTGTTGTCTCAAAGTTTATCTTTTGTGAATATAGTTCTCGTGGCGGTAGGGATTTGGTTAATTGATTTTATTGTGTTATTATTGGAGATTTTGAGTTTTTGTTCTCCAATTCGTTGGTGATTATACAATTTTGGACCTTCAAGTGAGTGAATTCTAGTTTACCATCACGATCAAACAAAACTTAGGATAATATTTTTCTAGGTTACTGAAGATCAAACAAAATCTAAGCTACAAAGACCTTCTCAATGTCTATCTCCAAGATGTGTTATATATTTTTTTTGGTGCAGATGTGTTATATCAGACTACTTTTGGGGCCTGTTTCTCATTTCAATATAGCTAAACGAGTGGTCTCTTTAAGTTTTAAGAAACAGTCAGCTTATTTATTCTGAACTGCTAAAGGATTTAATTCTTTGAGCACGAGGGAATGTGACAGAAGGACCAGTTATTTTAGATGGAGGTAGTATTTTCAAAAGGAAGTTACTGTGATTTCTAACCTCTTTATTGGAAAAAAGAATACAGCATTCATCATTGTCCATCTTGCATGCCTCATGGAAGATCATCACTACAAAGTTAAGATACTTCAACATCTTTTTTGAGCAATGAAAACGGAAAAGACGAGTGAATGAATTGAAACAAAAAAAAAAAGAATTAGGAAATAACCTTAATCCTGTTAGGCAGGAACTGACTATTCACTTTTGTAGCCTGGTAATTTGATTGAGTTGGGGGAGACTTTAGTCCCACAATGTGCTCCTCGAGTCTTTAATTTCTGAGCTCAAGCTAATGTACATCATTTACTGTTATGTTGAACCTAATATCTACAAGTGTTAAGAAGCTTCAAGTCTTTTTTACTACAAGTGCAGGAATAGAGGCTTTCTTTCCTAGTGTTTGTTTTGCTATAGCAGCTTTCTAGGTTGATGAAATAGCCGAGGCTCAATGGTACTGTTGAGTTAGTTTGGATTTTGCTTGTTAATCATGTGACTTTGTATGCCTTAACCGAACGGTGCGTGTTACAGTCGTTTTATGAATGGCCAGGGTCTGCCTTAAATGATAATTTAACTAAGTTGGCAGTTTTGGTTGTGTCTGTTCAATCTGAAAGAATTGACTTTGGATAAATGCTTTATGGGAAACATAACTGCTAACAGAGTTCTTTTTAGAAAAAAAGAATCTTATTTTAGAGTCCGGTTAAAGGTCGTTGGCTTGTTTTCTTGTTGTTCTGGATTTTTCTTCTGCCTGACATACTGGGAGGAGGGGAAGGCGGATAGCACTTCTGTAAGTCTATAGACAAATCGTAGTTGAAGTATTAGTTTGACAACTCTCAAAACTTCACATCCTGAATGATGCATGGATCTTAATCAATTTGTCTGCGCTTTTCGCAATCAAGTGGATCTGTGGATGTGAAATCTCTTTCAGTTCAGTTGGATTCTGATGTTTGAATTCTTTTCCAGTATCAGCACTGCAGTAGATAGAGTTCTGGTTTCTGTTCTCCTTCTGCACTGTCATTCATATTGGTGTGTGGGAGGGGGAGGGAGAACTAGACAGTGGGTTAATGAGGTGCACATTACAATGAAGGGGGTTTATGATCGATGCAATGGTTTGATATATGATTTTGGCTTTCATTTAGATTTTAGAGGCAAGATGAGGTACAGATTTTATAGTCTTGGTAATGTAGTTTCCCTGATATATTGAGTGCCATGCTTTTATTTTTTGTTGCAAATTTTGTATTCTAGGAAAAAAAAACTTTCAGTACAACAATTTTTCGTTCCTGTTTTTGTCATTTACAAAATCATGAAATATTGCTCCCTTCCATTTGATTTTTGTTTTATTGTAGAAAATAATTGTTTATGCTCAAGTGCATTGAAATTATGCTGAGAATGAAGTTATTAGCATAAACTTTACTATACATCAGTTATACAAAACTGACTTTGCACTCTCAATATGCTTTATTTGATCTGAATGTATCATTTGATGACTCAAGTTTACCTAACTCTTAACTAATTTCTGCTCATTATAATCTTGTGTATCTGAAAATCTTAAACTGATTTTCATTATGAGTGAACACCTATATCCTATTTAGTGTTACATTCTTACAACAATTGAGTTTGTTTTATCACTAATTGTGTTTTTTACTTGTTGAGCAGGAACTAAAATATGAGTTACAGGAGTAAACGATCCCTTTTAGCTACTGATGAGGGCTCTGTATCAAAGTCACCCAAATCTTCTGATCCATCCAGCCAAAACTGGGGACCGTTCAGCCCTCCAACACTTGGAATGTCACAGTCGTTTGGGAGCATATCACAACCTATCAAGCAACCAACAACTGCTAAAAAACCCACATCATCTACATCATCACCTTCCATGGTTGCACGGCAATTATCCATGCCACAGTCTACTACCATGCCATCAAAGCCACAACTTAAGACATCATCAAAACCACCCTTTACTCCGTCAAAACCATCCTCTAACCCCTCACAACGATCAATGCCGTCCACTCTTACAGGAGAATCACAATCACAAACAAAAGTGGCACAAAGCAGATGGTCAAGGGGACCTTTGTTTCCGAACCTGATTGAAAGAGAATCACAGAAAGCAACAACGACGAATCCACACCTTTTCCAGCCTCTCAAAGCTACTCTGCAACCCTCTTTGGACCAACACAAAGCTTCCCAGCAGCCTCAGAAAGCTTCCCAGCAGCCTCTCAAAGCTACCCAACAACCTCTCAAAGCTACCCAACAGCCTTATGTCAAGCCACATTTAGAGAAAAGTGTATTTGCTGCACCCATGGGAGCAACAAAACCTGTGATGACATGAGCTCCTACACCACCAGACACCATGGAAGGGAAGAAGAGAGTCGGGAAGCTTGCTTCTAGTCAGGTGCATGTGAGTGAAAATGCATTTCAAAGGAGGCGGTCTCCTCCATCCAATCATGCTGAGTGTGAAGTTATGCCCAATTACAATTGGGACGAATTGGAAGAATCAGCTTCTGATGGTGAAAGAGAAATGGATTTGGAAGAATCAACTTTTGAGGGTGAAGGAGAAGGAAGTGATCCTCCTGAGAAAAATCAAAACATCGACGTCGGATTATTATTCCAAATTGGCCAGCTTCAAGGGAGTTTGATGAGAAGGAAGAGGCCATAGCTATAGGTAAACATGTCCTACATCAAATATGCAAAGTATAAAATGTCTTGGTAATTTTTTAATCTCATTTAACTCTTGTGGCAGATGTTGATGGAATACGATACCTGGTGAAAGGATCAGTTCCACCTCGAGAAGTCTGGCAAGATGCAAAGGGATTCAAATACATTGTCAAGTTCAATGAATTCAACCAACCTATTCGAAAAGGTGGTTCCATCCTTGTGAGTTTCCTCGGAGATATTGCAAAAATAGATAGATTTTGTCCAGTGGGAGTACATAGTTGGCGTGAGGTGAACAAGCAGTTAAAAGCCAATATTATTACACTTATTCGGGTATGTGTATTTATCGTTCTTAACACTTGGAATAATTGTAGATTTATTTTTGGTAGGTTGCTTTGTTGGTTAAGACTTTCTGGTTGGTTTCTTTTCTTGGTTATGCTGCTGTTTTTGCTTTCTTCTGTAAATATGTCACAACAATTATACCACAAACATACAAGATTATCACATATGAAACTTAAACTGGATATATAGCCAACATGAACAAAAAATATGTTTACACCAAATAAAATCATACACCTGAGGGCATGTTCGGCATTATTGTCAGTTTTCGGTTTTATGTTTTTAAAAAATAGGAAACTGATTTCAGTTTTGGTTTTCTATTTTCTCAAAACTGTTTTAGTTTTAGGTTCCAGTTAACTAAAACCAATACACAACTATTACTCTTATGTCATTTCTAGGCCCAAGCTTCACTTTGAGGATACTAGTATTTTATGCACGCGATGCGTGCGAAATTATATAAAAACTTAAAATTTTATTACAACAACTAAATATAAATATTAGATAAAAATAAATGTTCACAAAGTTCGTATTTTAAAAAATTAATATTATACGATTATACATCTAAATAGTGAAACCGAGTAATCATGCCTTTACATGACAAAGAATCTAAATCTTAGTACTAAAATATAAATTCCTAAATTCGATCAATCAAACTCAAGTCCTTGGGATATTTGTACCAGTTGGTATTTAGATTAGTACCCAAGTCCATTGGATGCTTAATTACTGTGAAATAATCATGTAAACCAAGGGCCTTCACATCAACAGGGGTATTAAAAACCCAGCCACGCTTATGCTTCATTAACTTATCCAGCCATGCACTACAACTCTGAAATACCTTACTCAAAGAGTTGCTCATCCCAACTGCAGATCCTGACTCCCCGTTCTTCTTCCCCATGCCTTTTAATTTCTTGTTCTGTTCCGTAGGTGGGATCCTGGAACAAATTAAACCCCCAAATATTACAAATTTGAAATCAAAAGGTTCAAGAAATGAAAGAAATTGAGTGACTGTGTACTATCAATTGGAATCTTGCAACATACTTAGTACTCTGTATGCAGATTTGAGAAGATTCCAATTAAGAATTTCTGAATTCCCCAAAAACAAAACGCAATATTGCAGAAACAACAGAGTGGAACAACCGGCATGAAAACAAACAGCAAAAGGTAAGTAGAATTCGACACTTCTAAAATCAGGCATTCCTCTAGTAAAATGACCCAATACAAAAATCAATTACGCCAATCAATCAATTGCCAAATTTCCTGCTATTTGATAGCACAACTATTCAAAAAGCTTCAAACAGTTGGAACATGATATAGAGCTGTTGTATTAATGTGTACCTCCATTAATGTAAGTTTGAAGATTGAAGGATTAGATAGTAGACATAAGCATGCACAATGAGTCAAATTAAGCAGCTCAAGACAGTAGGCATAAGCATGCACAATGAGTCAAATTAAGCAGACTTACATAATAACCAAAGCTGCCAAAAAGGTTGAAAGAGGCACTCAAGATCAAGAACTAAAATCCTATTATGGAAGCTGAGAGCTTTATCACTTCTGTCTCAACCCAGAGACGAAGAACCGGTAACCACCGTCCACAGTCAAAGAACAACACCATAGAGAGCACGATAATTAAGGCGGAGTTAAAATGGCAGTGCAAGCACTTCACTAAGTATTTCATACTCACCAAAACACTCATCCCACCATCGGGTTTACTCTCCTGGCTATGTCTCCTACAATCATTAGTCTCTTAAATCCAGCCCCAACGTTACCAAACTGCTTGAAACCTTCCCCATTTTTGACAATATCAACACACATCACATCAATTTAAGCAAATCCAATAATATAAGCAAATATATATATAAGCTTAATTCACTAATATAACCAAATCCCCGAGATTCACCGGTTCTAAACTTAAAACAACTTCGGGCAAAAACGTCAAATTTCAAAACAAAAAAATCACAAAAACCTTACGGAAAAAATTGAGATTTATCGGAAACCCTAGTCAATTGATAAAACAGAAAAAAAAACTAAGAACTGTAGCCTAATCAATCAAATGTTTAACTCTAAAGAACTTGAATACAGTAGATGAATCAAATTCTCAAACAAAAATACAATTCAGAAAAGAGCAAACCCAAAGGGGGTTTATGTAGATTTCATGCATCCTTAAAGTTGCATACAAGGAGCAGAATCAGATTACATAAAATAACCATTAATTTCAGAAATCAGAAACCATTTATTCTACCTCAGAGAGGTCTTGCCAGGATGTCAATGAAGGCATGCAAAGCTTGGAGAAAGATGTCAATTTAAATGTTGTTAAACAGCCATCAAAGCCAGATGTTAAAAGCAGCAAGTATTCTGAAAATGGCAATTGAAATTGATTATGAAAAATACACTTACACAATCTCAAAGAAAGGGAAACGGTAGGGCTTTTCATCCGGTGGAATTCTTAGCAGTGTGCTTCGTTCGTGCCGTTGTTGAGGAGAGAGAGTGAGGTTTTAGGAGAGAGGAAGTTGGAGTTGCAGAGTTGGTTCACTGGAACCCTAGTTATGCAGTTCTTCCATGGCTAGGGGCGAAAAAGCTTTCGTGGATACCTGAAATTTCAAATAGATTAGAGAACACATTAAATATACACGAATTCTAAGTTTCACATAGCCAAAAATTTAAAAGAAAAGAGAACCCCTAAAGGGCCGAAAATTTCACAGAGCCGGATAACTCTAATGGATATACTAAATGTAAGTAAACAAAGAAGAGTTAGGGTTTTTGCATAGTTATTTTATGCAATATTATTTTCCTCAACTGAAGGTAATGTGGATTATTGACCTAATATAAGAATGTTAGATTGTCAAATGGCGGGTTTTTGGGAGACCCTTGGTTTACAAAATTACGAACAATCTCTGTTTTATTAACTTCCACCAATCTGGATGCAGGACTGATTGGAAGGTGTAGTAATTAGTTGATCTCTTAAGCAACTGATTTCATTGGTTTCCTATCTATCGTTTCTTTCGGCTTAGTTAAGTGTAGAGAAGGCAAATCTCTGATCCGACCAGAATCCAAACCAATTTGATGTTATATTGAAAAGCCGTAGTTATACTCCATTTTTTACACACTCTAGTACTTGTAGCAGGATGACAACAACACAAAAGCTAGTACTTCAACAACGATCAATGTGTTCTCAGACCTAAAATTTAAGTTAAACATGTTTTTATGCATTCACAAAGATGCTGATTACAAATCATAGCATAATAACCCCTAAAGTCCAAATCCTTGGTAACAAAAACAACCTTAAAATAAAGACAAAAATAATCAATACAAAGATTGAAACTTTTACCTTGAGGTCATCTTCAACCTTAGCCACAAAACTATGAATACCATCAACAATCTCCTTCAAAGGCGACATAGTCGGATATATAGCTTAATCCTTTGACAAATCTGCAAAAAGAAATACAAAAAACTAATCAAATTCACTAAACAAAGATCTGAATGCGTAGTAAAATACAGATCCTTCTAAATCCCACCTAATAAGATAAAAATCAATAGGAACTCCATCAGTCGTCAAATCACCACCATCAACGCAGGAAGATCTCTCCAGTTCATCGATTTGACGCCGATTTTGTGTCACACCTTCCACAAACGCATTCGCCTAACAAAACCACCAATCAAATTGAATCACCAAAAAATCAATATTCAATCATACATTGTAAAAAAAAATCGATTCTGAAATCCAAATCAGATTTAAATAGAGACTTGTAGGCAGAACTTATTAGGAATCCAAATCAGATTTCTAAAACCTAATCAAAAGCAAAACATCGTTATAAATATGCTTTCAATTAGTAATTAAAATTGCAAAAACGAAAACAAAATAGCAATTAAAATCCCTAGATTGTAAAATTGGTGTTGCAACAACAGAAACAAACCCGACAAACTCAACAAAACCCAAAACCTATTTCAAAATCACGTCAAGAATCAGAATTTAACAAATTCGAAATCAAAAGGGAGGGGAAAAAAAACCCTAATTCAACAAATTCGAAATCTAAAGGGAGGGCAAAAAAACCCTAATTCAACAAATTCGAAATCAAAAGGGAGGGCAAAAAAACCCAAATTCAAAAAATTCGAAATCGAAAGGGAGGGGAAAAAACCCCTAATTGAAAACCCAATAAATTGTACTGCAATAGTGAAGAATTAGAAGAATTACGCCTAATCATGGTGGAATTTCACATAAACAAATTGAAGAAAACATATTACAACAAATATATAATTACATGAAAATAATAAAGGAAATGAGGGAAGATTTTACCTTCAGATCTGAACTTCTGATGGAAATAGAAAAGAAAATACGGTGGCTGCGCTAAGGAAGCTGTGGAGAATACGGTGGCCGCCGACTTCGTTGTCATCCTCGCCTCTCTCCTCTCCGCCGCTCCAGCGAACAAAGGTTTAGAAAAGATCTGTAAGGCGCTCCCTAAGATGCCGGTAAACTCTCTGATGATTGTGCTGTGGATAGGTTAATGGGAGAGATCTGAGGAGCAGACAATTCAAAAAATTGAAGTGTGAGAGGAGAGAGAACGGGAGAGATGAACGAAGAAAGGGCGATAGAGTTAGGAGAGAGAGCGCGTTGAAGGGAGCCTGGGGTTTAATTCAGAGGTGGGGTCTGGTGTACACTGTTAAACATTGAAGGGTGTTTTTGTAATTTTAATGGGGGACACGAAAAGTTAATTTACAAAAAAGCCCTCAGGAGTTGGCTTATATAATAGAGATTATTATTATTGTTATTATTATTATAGTATCATAATTATTTATTATATTTAAGTATTTTAGGATACAGATTCAAGGATATGCTGATATTCAAGCTTCTGATAGTTTTTTATATTAACAACAAAAGGGATGAATATACCTTATGAGTTTTCTTGAATAGTCCCCTAAAATGGTCATCCCTATTTGATCCTCTAAAAATTTTAGCACTTTACAAATCAAAGAGGTCTAGCTTTTACCTAAAAAATCAAAAGCAATTGTATATGGACGCTATGTCGAATACGAAGCATTTGCAGTTAAATTGATTAATCTCATAAGACATCCCGTTCTAAATTAATAGGTCACTAATTCACTATGGCTTTTCTTAATTATGACCACTTACTATTTCAACAAAAAAATTAACAATATAGAGCTTGACTTCCCTCTACTCAAACAATCCAGAAATTGGAACTACTTCACACATTCAATCAGTAGTATTAATCTAATACTATGACTCCGAATTAACTTTTATCAGTATGCAGTTTGGAAAGTGGTAATAAGACTAACAACCACTATTCACTAAAATCTATTCCTTCAAACATCAACACCAAAATAAAAAATACAAAATTGACAAACCAATTCCAAACTCAAATAATCGACAGCGACAATTGAAAAAAAAAATTAAAGAACAAAGATGGACAAACAATTTAGACGAACAAACAAACTACCAAACTCAATTCATCAACAAAATTTTCAGTTCCAATAAACAAAAGGATGAAACAGTGGAGATGATTTCAAGGGGAAATAAAAAAAAAAAAAAAAAAAAAAAAGAGGATGTTGAAGAAGATGATCGAGAAGAACTCCATGGCTCCATACCAACTTGAACCTTGAATCTTGAGAATAGTTAGGCTATATACTAGCCAACTTGAACCTTGGATCTTGAGAATAATTAGGCGATGCCGGGAACCAAGATGGAGATTGGAGAGAAGGAATGTACTCTTTGTAGGAGAAAACTGAAACGGAACTTACAAAACCACTTTTAGTGGTTTCTGATTTTCCGCTTCGATTTTGTGAAAAAGCCTCGAAAGTCGTTTTATTCAACAACATACCCGAACAGCCTTATTTTTGTTTTTTTGATTAAAAAATTAAAAAACGAAAAACGGCCATGATGCCGAACACAGCCTGAGTTGCTAGTTCCATATTCCAGAAACGAAAAATGTGTGTTTAATGAGAGTTTTATATGCCTTGAGGATCAGACCACATTTGCACTGCAACTGAATTCTCAATTCAAGCAGCTTCAATTTTTGTCATCTCCATTTTTGGCTTCAATAAGCAAATCATTGACTTCAGCTTCTTCTTTTACAGAGTCTATTCTGGTTGGAACTAATTGATTAGATCAGAACATTCTGATGAGAACTGATCATAACTGAATTGATCAGATCAGGATATAACTGATCAGAACTTAATTCTGAGTAAATGTAGGGTAAAAACACACTTATGTCTCGTGCATTAAAGCAGTATTGTACTAACACCCTTCTGTCCTTTCTCCAATCTGTTCACACTAATTTTTCCCCAACCCTACTATACTCCCTCTGACCCTGTTATTCTGCTCATGTTCCGTTAGACTGGTCGCTTTTGATACGCCTTTACAAGGATGATAATATTTTAATGTGAATTGATCAATGTAGAGTACACTGCAAGTTTTTAATCTAATCAGCAGATTACAATTCATTTTTCTTCTGTTATAGTAAGTTATCTCCTTTATAAGCTTGGTGAATGGTGATTATACAATGAGGAATGATCTGTCTACATTCTAATCTAGCTTGTTTACTTTCCTAGGACAGTAAGACTTCCATCTTAAGTATAAAATGTTAGTTCTTTGTCACTAATCAGAAGTGTAATGCTAATAAATTCATTAATAACAGCACTCAAATATGACTATGAAGATGTTGAGAGCTTTAGTGGCCATTCTAACAGAAGTATACATTCCATTAATAATAATATGTCGAGTCATGCATTTTTCTTTCTACAAAATCGTTTACCAATGTGGTGTTTTGGAGATGAAATATGGTGTAACTTGATTTTTCTTTTTTCTTTGAAGAATCATTTTGTGATACCCGAAGGGAAGATAGTTAACGATGCACTTTTGATGCGTATTGACAAGCCATGGAAGCAACATAGATACACTTTGAAGAAGGATTATTTCGATCCAGTGAACAGAACTCGAGAACAGAACTATGCCAAACAACCTGATGGAGTCTCCGATAGGAGTTGGACGGATTTGGTCGATTATTGGCTTTTACCAAAGACCCAGGTTTGTGACCTCGAACTATCCTAAATTTAGCAAGTGTTTCGCCTATTCATGTTAACATTGGTTTCATGAAATTAGGAAAAATGTGAAATGGGAAAAAATGCCCGAGCATTACAAGGACATAAGCACGACAGTGGTGCTACAAGCTTTGCTAATCGAAGAGAAGATTTGGTATGACTTTCTACCTTATTTGATTTGTTGCATTTCAGTTGCTATAGGTATTAATCAGATAGGAACTTAAAACATGAATATTGTTCACATAAGTATGTTGATATATTTTTTTTCCTAACATTGCAGAAAAAGAAGGGAAAGTTTAGCGAATTGGCGTTTTACAAAACAGTTTATGCCAAAGAAGATGGAAGCTTTAAAGAGGGCACACTCTCTCATCAATTTGTGGTATACATTGCATTGAGCTAATTCAATATTTACAATCTTGTCTTTTAAAGTAAATTTAGTCCTGATTGTTGGCATGCTCTTTTATTCTGCTTGGTGCGTTTTTTTTTTTTAGTACGGTTCATCTTTCAAATGGAAGCAGGCAGGTGCTTTGGCTATATCTTAGTTTTGTGAATCACCTGTGATGCAACACTAAGATCTGAACTCTTTTCTACCAAGCTGTCCAACCTTTCACCACTTTCTAGGACACTATCAATAGTTTTGTGCTGTAGCAAATTGAAAAGGTGTTAAAAATATATAAAAACAAATCAAGTTAAAATAAACAGACAATCATAAGGCAAAACAAATGGAAGGACAAACAACATTCATCCTAGCAATAGCAGCATGACACCTAGCAATGAGCAATGATATGCCTTGTACACTTATGATCACACCTATCTTATTTTTGTTTACACAATCACCAAACTGATGGAAAAAGAACAGTTGGAGTCCTTGGAGACTTGGAGTGAAAAGATGTAATGCAGTTGCAAGAGATAGCACATAGATAAACAATTAAACATACTCAAATAATAATTGTGTCAAAGAACTATCCCGGCCTCATCTATAAAGGCAACTAGCAACGCATTGACATTGCAATCTATGATTTCCCAAATCTTTTTTGCAAACTACACTCATATTGTTCATAATTGATTTTCCAAAGCTGTAAAAACTGTTACTTAAATTTGCAACCAAAGCAACCAAATATGTGTGCATGAACCAACCAAAGCTTGTGCAAATTTGCAAGTTCTTTTCTTTTCTTTTCTCTGATTCTGTTTCTATTTCTTTACTTGTTTTTCTCTCTTTTCTTTGGTTGTTGGGAGAGTAATGTAGAATAGAAAACCAAGTATAACGTCTAGTTTTCAAAACTCAACGAGTCTCTCTACAATATCTGCTTCTGGTTTAGAATGTGAGCAAATGTAAGCCTAGCTAACCCAAAATCACCCAATCTAGCATTCATATCAACATCCAATAATAGAACATTACTGGCCTAAGATGAATTTATGTGCTTGCATTTGTGATATTTTATCATCTCGAGCTTACACTTTTCATATTATTTAACAGGAAGAAGCAAACAATAAGGTCCAAGAAAACCTTGCCAGTTCTTCTTCATCTATGTCTAGGGTTGAAATTGAGAATACGGTCTTTACTGAGCTTATATATAAAGGTGAAGTACCTAAACGTCCTCTGAATTATGGCTTTGGAGTGAAGAAAAGTGACATATTTGGAGTCGAAGGGGTGCTTAGGAAAGAAGGGTCAACCTGTGTTAGCAACAATGCTATGGAAATGGAGAACATGAAAGGCGAACTATCGATTGTCAAGAAGCAAAATGCGGACCTTGCAGAACAAAATCAAGTCCTGAACTCCAAGTTTGATGAAACAACACAATCCTTTAAAATGATTGCTTCTTTTTTGGGACAAGTTTTGAAGGAAGTACGCAAAGGAAATGTTTCATCCGCCCTTTTAGATGGTGCGGAATCAACAATACATATGGTTAGTTATTCTTGAATTAGAATATACTGAATTCGGAGTAAATAAAATTTGCATTCCAATAAAACAAATGCAGTTTATAAATGTAGATGCGAACTGAACGGAACTGAATTGATCAGAACAAAGCAAAACTGATCGGAACAGAACTGATCTGTTCTGTTCTGTTCTGTTCAGAACTGATCTGATCTGTTCAAACAATTGGAAAACAGATCAGATCAGTTCTGAACAGAACAGAACAGATCAGTTCTGTTATGTTCTGTTCAGACTGATCTGTTCTGTTATGTTCAGAACTGATCTGTTCTGATCAGATCACAACTGTTCTGTTCTGATGTTCAGCTTCCTATTGTCACTATAATCCCTCCATTATCTCGTATTCGTATTTGGATATTTAATGAGGCCAATGGGAAATGCAACATATTAAAATGTTTCTTTTGCAGAATAATGATGATTCTGGTGGCAATGGTGAAGAGAATGCTGACACATGAGACAAGGACATTAAAAGCAAGGTAATTTCTTAGAGCATTGTTCATTTGGTTGGTCTTAGTTATTGGATTCGTATAATTTGAGGATTTGAGTGATTATTTGTTGGATCATGTGGCATATTGTGAGTGTGATGTGGAAGAAGGAAGGTGGTTTTGTGTTAGATTGGTAGATAAATTGTTATGAAGTATAAGTATGAAAGTGTTTCAGGAAATGATGGGTTATTCACCAATTATTATAATAATTGCTTATTGTAAAACACAACATTTTTGAACTGAGTGAGAGATACAGGGAAAACACAACAATCACAAAGAACAAATGTTTCTCCATCTTATGATCCGTTTCGTGGTTGTTGATCTGTTCTACACAACCAACGAACCAAACAATGAATGTACTTTTGGGACTTTCCTTACTCTTGCATACTAGTTTCTTCCATTCAACTTATGCCCGTTTTGTAGTTTAGTTGTTTTGTAGTTTAGTTTCAAGCAGGTTGTTCTTATAGTACACTTAATTATATCAATCTAATTATAGATGTGATTGAGATCAGTTAAACGAAGCCATAAAATCATGATTTGGATAACACGTCTTGTTGTTGTCTTAATTAGTAGTTATTTCCATGATAAGTACATGTTCTAGCTTTATATAGCTTCTTCTTTTAGTTTGATTTCAATGCACTAGGAGTTTTTGTTGTTTGAAGGTCCATTGTTCTTTGACTATGCTAGTGCTCATGTTACATCTTTCTAATCTTTTAGTTTGTTGTGAAGCCTCTTATTTCTCAAATTTCACATGCTAAGATTATTTGATCGATGTGTTAGTAAAGTTTATGGATCGATAATTTGACATATTAAACTTTCTTTGCAGATTATTGATGATCCAAGTGATGATGGTGAAATATAGATAAGAGATCAACAATTTGTCTACAACCTAAGCTCTAGCATGTCGATAGGATTTTCTCGCTTAATTAGTACGTAGTTAAGATTTTTTTATTTTATCTTTGGACTATCTTCATTAATGTAGAAAAGTGACGCTAGGATTGTAGTTGTTTTAGAAATATTGTTTTTAATTTGGTTTTATTGGACAATGCAAATGAATGAATGGATACTACTATAACTTTTTCCAAGCTTCACTTTTTGTAAGCTAATTTATTTTACGTATAAATTAATTTGAGATTCTATTATAATGTTATACATATTCAAATTTAAATCGGGTTGTGCATCCATGTGTATTCAATATAAACAAATAGCATCATGGTTTAGATCAAATACTATTTTTACTAAAAAATTAAAAATAAAATAAGCGGAAAATTGTGACTCTCAAAAGAGTCTATATTATTTTGGAGGGAAAGTAGAAAGGCATAAAACAACGGAGTACTTCGTCGAAACTTGTTGAGTATTGGTGCGAACTTAGGAGAATAGGGACGCCTATAAGAGTAGTTCTGTATTGCGACGGGGAAATCAGTCTAAATAAGCGGAATATGGACGGCAAAAAGTGTCGAAAAATGTGCAAATTGTGACGCTTTAAACCGACAAAAAATTTCGACTACCTAGGCAGTCCCTACGTGTTGTATTTATCGACGCTTTTATGTGCCAAAAAATATCGGCTGTAAATATAGGGACGGTCTGTGAGACCGTCGAAATGTGAATTATCGACGCTATTTTGCGTCGAAATATTACCAGAAAAGCGTCAAAAAGTGACGCGTTTTTTTGTAGTGGCTCTTTCCTGAAATGAACCCAAACCAAATCACCTTCGACAAACACCCGAGGCTTGCGATTCTTTTTTGATTTCTTTTTATAAGAGGCATTGATAGCTTCAATACGGTCACGAACTTGTTAGTGCAATTTCATCATAGATTTCAACTTGGCATCGGCATCTTTGTGAACCAATTAAGTCATCTTTTGGCAATGGAATCAGATCCAATAGAAAATATGGATTAATCCCATATACCACTTCAAATGGAGAATGACCAGTAGCATAAGTAGGAGAACGATTATAAGAAAATTCAGCGTGAGCAAGCTTGACATCCCAATCCTTTTGTTTCTTACTTACCAACCCTCGTAACAACGTTCCCAAGGTTCGATTTGTAACTTCCGTTTGCCCATCATTTTGAGGGTGATGTGAAGTGCTAAACAACAATTTGGTTCCCACTTTTCTCCACAATGTTTCCAAAAGTAACTCAAAAACTTGGAATGACAATCCGAATACAATAGTCTTGGGATTCCATGCAAACGAACAATCTCTTTATAATACAAATCAGCCACATTACAAGCATCATCCGTTTTGTGACAAGCAACAAAGTGAGCCATCTTGGAAAATCTATCAACAACGACCATGATAGCATCCTTACCTCTTTGAGTACGAGGCAAAGCCACTATAAAATCCATAGAAACATCTTCACAAGGGACGAATCGGAAGTGGTAATGGTGAGTACAAACTGGGCTTGAAAGAACTCTTGGCCATATGACAAGTCACACACTTACCCACAATGTTCGTTACATCGCCCTACATTTTAGGCCAAAAGAAATGCTCCCTCAATATCTCCAAGGTCTTAGCTATGCCAATGTGACTAGCCAACCCTCCACCATGAGCCTCACGAACTGCTCACGAATTGAGTGCTTGGGAATACAGAGACGATTGCCTTTGAAAAGAAACCCATCTTGCAACATGTACTCTCCATAGGCACCAACTGCACATTTCTCAAATGCAACTCCAAAGTCTATAGTAGTCTTTCAAGGTCTCAAACCCCAATAGACGAACATCAAGTGTAGCAAGCAAAGTATATCTCCGTGATAATACATCATCCACCACATTGCTCTTACCTTCTTTGTACTTCGAAGAAAAATGAAAGGATTGTAAGAACTCAACCCATTTAACATGCTTTGGACTCAATTTTTTTTGTCCATTAATATACTCCAAAGATTCATGGTCAGAATGCAAGAAAAAGTGACTAGAACGCAAAAAATGACTCCAATGACCCAAAGCTCTAACAATGGCATAAAACTCTTTATCATAAGTGCAATAATTCAAACGAGCACCCCTAACTTTTCCGAAAAATAAGCTATGGGACGCTTACCTTGGATCAAAACAGCACCAATTCCCACACCACTAGAATCACACTCGACCTCGAAAGGTTGAGAAAAATCCGGCAATGCCAAAATAGGAGCAGCACACAAACGCTCCTTAATTACAATTAATACCTTTTGAGCATCCTCTCCCCATACAAACGCACCTTTCTTCAAACAACTAGTAATAGGACTAGTAATGGTACTGAAATCACGAATAAAACGTCTATAAAATGAAGCAAGACCATGAAATGAACACACCTCACTTATAGTTTTACGGCTAGGCCATGATTTGATAGCCTCGATCTTGGACTGATCCACGGACACCCCATCCTTCGAAAGCACATAGCCCAAGAATACCACATTATCAACAAGGAACGAACACTTCTCTAGCTTCCCTCAAATGAATCAGATGCTCCTCTTCGTTAATACTATACACCAAGATGTCATCGAGATATACCACAACGAATCTGCCCAAAAATGATTTAAGCACTTCGTTCATTAGCATCATAAACGTACTAGGAGCATTAGTGAGACTAAATGACATGACGGTCCATTCACACAAACCATGTTTTGTCTTGAAAGCCGTTTTCCACTCATCTCTTTCACGCATCCGAATCTGATGATAACCACTCCGCAAATCAATTTTTGTGAATAACTTCGAACCATGGAGCTCATCTAACATATCATCAAGGCTCAGATTTGGAAAACGATACTTGATGGTAATGTTATTCACAACTTTCTTAGGCACGAGTTTAAAAACTCGTTGTATGAGTAAGGATAGTTGATTAACAAGCTAGACCTATAGCTTGTCAAACGTGATTGAAAGGCAAGACCTATTGACTCACAATCGGCTCTTTGAGTAGGAAACACGTCCAAAACAAAGAAAAGATTGAATTATAATCAATAATTCAAAGTAAACTGAAAACAAGTGTTTATTCTTCAAAATTGGTTGTTTTATTCCATTCAACAAGCTGGCTATAAATAGCCTAAACAATAAGCTAAAAACCGGTGGTTACAAGAGCTTTAAACAGCCATTTAAAAGCCATTTAAGAGCCTTTAAAACCGGTGGTTACAAAGCTCTAAAAGCCTCCTAATTCAGTCACCAACTAGTATATTACCCGGGCGATGCACGGTTTATAATATTCATATTAATTTTGCATGAAATCTAAACTATAATTATAGACAATTATTATCATAATAGAACTTACATATATTTTTCTAATCAAAATTAATGATGGATTAATATGTTATTGACCATTTCTCAGTCATATTTATCAAAATAAAATAAAATATATATGGGTACATAAATAAAATTAGTTTCATCCCGGTTCATCATCCGTGTCATACATAAAGTTACGTTCATCCAACCTTTACTTCGATAGTCATATCCACCATCTAACTCATTGCCGATCACTAACATCTACGGAGACTCGACCATCTACTTTATTCAGCTAGAGATGACTTCAAGGCAGGGCGGGTGCGAGATGGTCCCTCCACGTCCTTACCCACCTGAAATTTCATCTTTGTCCACGCCAATACACGATGGGTATGGTACCCATCCCTATCTAAATCCTTGTCCGCGAGGTACAAAATAAAATACATCCCTCCTCCATCACCCACCTCAACCCCCCCCCCCCCCCCCCCTCCTTAAACCTGATGATGAGTTTTTTTGTAAGAGAGTTTAGAATTGTAGAACTCTATGATAGAGTATTGAGTAATTCGGTTGTCTGATTAGAGTAATTGAGAAAATAAACAAATCATTATAATATGTAGGTTAATAGTGAAAAAAGTGTTGATATATACATAATCCGTTCCCTTAGATGAAAGATCAGCGACACACACAATCCAGCCTAAAATTCATCATCGTCCATCACTCTGGTGAATAAATTATTTATCTCCCTCACCCACCAAACTTTTCTCTATCCCCTCCCACTTGGGGTGGATGCAGGTGGGTCTCTCACAAACCTTCACCACTAACAATTTGACATCCCTATATTTCATTAATAATCCACCTTATCTTTTCAGTTAACTTTTGAATATATTGATATACACTTATTATTAAAATTGATTTTATTATTAGGTATAATATTGATAAAAATATATTTAAAAGTGACTATACGAATACATATTTTAACTTTGCAGGTTAGTAATGAAAAGATATAGATATATTTTAACTATAGTTATATACAATTGTCTAAATATATTTTAACCCAACAGAATGTATAATATTGAGGTTAGTCATGAAAAGATATAGATATATTCATAATAAGTTGGATGAAAGATAAGCTATATATGCAGGCGGTTCCAGTCTAAGGCTATGTTTTGTTCACCTTATTTTCATTTATTTTTAAAAATAAGTCCATTTAAGTTCACATTATTAAGTTCAGTTAATTTCAGATAAGATAAATTTTAGAAAATTAAGGATTGACCAATTATAATTTATAACTAAAATAAGTTTGATAAGTTTTAATAAGTCCAAGTGAGTTAAGATAAGATAAGATAAGTTCATAAAAGAATAAGTGAAAATAATGTGAATAGAACGTAGTACCCCTAAAATCCATCATCGCTTGACATATACATTTTTATCCCCATAATCCACCAAGGCGAGAAGCACGATTTACGTATCAAAATGTTAATTTTGTACAAAATTTTATACATAAGTGATATTACATTCGTTACATTAACCTATTATTCTACTGTTAAAAAAAAAATACTATTAACAATAACTTAACAAATCCTTAATGCAGATTGTGTTATTTAAGTAATTTTATATCAAATATGATCAATGATTCATCTTAAACACCACCTTTTCATTCTATATTAACCCTTATACTTTTTAGCATATATTTATTGATTTAAAAATAATTCTTAAACCACTCCCCGCGTCCCAATTTAAAGTATTCACTTATCATGACACATAATTTTAGTATAATTTTTGAAGTGTGGTTATCAAATATTATTTTATTGAGAAAGTAGGTAGAGTGACAGATAATAATTTTTTTAATTGAATGAGAGAGGTGTGAGACCCTAGGTTTTAGTAGTGAGAAAAATAAAGTAATAGTATAATTGTGTGCCCTTTCCAAAAATACTAACGTCCCAAACTAAATTGGGCTTCATGACTATAATGCACATATGATTACAAACCATAGTCTACCAATTGTAGAATTTGATATATTGTGGTCATATTTTTCATAGTATTCGAGGAAGCACGTACCAATTTTATATACTCGATAAGATATACTTCGCTTTATACATTTTCTTAAAAGAATTTTTGAAATGATAATTTTATAAGTATAATTTAATAATAGTCATATTTTAATTTCGCCAATATTATTATTCGTGAAACTACACATTTAAATATGTTAATAATGCTATCAATTTTTCTTGTAATACTAATTTTTTTTTATCACCATACTAATATGTTACTTTTGAAAATGATTTTTTTTTATTTAGAATATCAAAAGATATTTTTTATGAAGTATTTATTACTATATATTACTTGGTATAAATTATAATTAATAATTTATAGAAATGAGACGATTTTTAGAAATTAGTCATTATTATTTTATTTTATTCAATTCTTTTTCTTAATACTCGAGCTCGGCCTAGTGTATCCCTTAAATAAATACGGAGGGAGTATTATACATTTTTAGTTGTATTTGGTCATTCTAAATTTGTTTGGAAAAATAATTATTTAAGGTTGACAAAATAATAAATCATTATATTAGGAAATTCTTGTTTTTTTTTTTTTTTTTTTTGACATAGGCTTAATATTGCAACTTAAAAGTTCACACATTACAACTTAAACTAAGAACATTAAAGAAACTTACAAAGTTTACATTACCAACTAACCCAACTATTTAAAACTAAAGTGGTAGCAAGCTCTTCTCCGTTGGACCCTGGATTGCTGTCTTGACTTTGTTTACAACGACGTATTACATGTGGTATTTCAAAGCCCTTGCGAGTTATTTCCTTGAACAAGATTGAATTGTTGGTGGGATAACCAATTGGAAGCACCCTTAAAAACCTGTAAACCTTACAAACCAAAGAAAGAAGTAGAAGAGTAGTAACGACACGAGCTGGTTGCAAAGAGCTTGCGAATTGCTCACAAGCTACACGAGCCACTGAAAGTGACTTGGAAAGCATGCTATGAATCCCCATATAATGGGGAGCAGCGTTAAAATAAAAGGTTTTGAAAGCGATAAACAAAGTCCTCGCTAACCTAAACTGAGAATTAACGATAGTTAATCCGAACAACAAACAGACAACCATAACCCATGTAAACCATAACCCCCTCCCACACATACCTTCTTTCCCCAACCTCCAAAAACCGACTATTCCTACTGCGTCCAATAACTTTGAAAGTAATCCCAACCTTCCTACATCAATCTTCCAAAATAGGCTATCCCACATAGGACAACCTAACACAACCCACACACTTGAAAACCTTTGTTTACCAACAATTGCAACAACCTTATATAGGACCACATCCAATAGAAAAGACGAGAAACAAAGCATTACTACCCACCATAACCAATTATAACTAAACATAATTGAACTAACCTAGCACACCAACAAATCAACTATGCCAAAGTAACGATCAAAACATGGAGCAGCAACAACCCTAATTCAATTAGGGAACTCGACTAATAGTTCAAGGAAAATGGCTAAAACTAATACCAAACAGGAACCCTAACCTAAATCTTTACCTTTACCGTCAAGAGCGGGTTAATCCGACACCACAAGACGGCGGCGACAAGGATAGAAGGAACCTTAACCTAAATCTTTACCTTTTACCGTCAAGATCGGGTTAATCCGACACCACAAGACGACGGCGACCAGGATAGGTTCGGTAAAAGAAGCCAATCCCAAATCAGATCAAACAAGCCTCTAAACTAGCAAGTCCTAAACCAAACAAGAAACCCTAACCTAAACTTTACCTTTACCGGCGAGATTATCGACGGCGGCGTTTGGGAAAGCTTTGGTGAGAGGACGCCGAGGTTAAACTGAGATCCGATCAACTACTCTCCACTTGAAAACGACGGCAGAGATGATTATGTCTACAAAAAAATCCGGCGACGACGAGAATAGCTACGAACGAAGAAGAGAGAAAAGCGGCGATGGCGGCTTAAATCCTCCACTTCTCTGCAGGAAAACACCTACCCGATCTATAAAGAAAAGACAACTATGAAATGGTGAGGCGACGATTTAGCAGGCCCGCCGGCGACCTTGTTAAGTATGACAAAGTAATAAAATTATCTTATTTTTCCAAATACTCCGTATATGATAAAATGGATTTGTAAAAGATATTGATTACCTTAAATAATTATTTGATATATATGTAAGTTTAAAAAAGTAAATAATAAACACTAAAAGATAAGGACACGTGTCAACTTTACATCGAGCGCCCTACCTTTTAATAGAGTATAAATCGAAGATATAGAAAATATGTGTTTAATGCTACTCCTAACTAATATACGTAGTACGCTACAAACCCTAGACAATTCAGTATAAGTAATTATTTGGTATCAGTTTTCTATTGGCATACAGATTGTACGACAATATCTATATACATAGAATATGATAAATCAATGAGAAGCAATATTTGACTATTACATGATAAGAAAATAAGATTCCAAATTTGACTATTAACAATAAAACTTATATGTACACCATAAGTGAGTCTTTTATTTGGAAAAGATCTTAACGTTTGATTTAGTATATAGATTTACGAAAATATTTTTTACTTTTGATTCCATATCCGACAAGATACAAATTTTGTTTGATGTTCCATAAATAATTGTAGAATCATCTTGCATCAGACTATTATTAATTTTAGTGTGGATTTAGTTTTTGATAAAATAATAAAAAAAATATTACGCAGGACACTTGTCAGCCTCAGAATGAGTGCCCTGTGTTTTAGTAGAGTATATAGATTTGGAGGTTACAAAGGCTTAAAACCCTCCTTACAAACAGCAATATTTAAAGCTAAGTACAAGACTGAATTTAAATGGGATTAAAACAATTGTCCCCTTATTAAACTGAATTAAACGAAAACAAATAAATATAAGCTTAAACGGACAATCAAACGCACTTGATTAAACGGACCATCAAACGCACTTGATTAAACGGACCATCAAACACACTTCATTAAACGGACCATCAAACGCACTTGATTAAACTGACCATCAAACGACTCACTCACTCCAAGTCACCATGCACACAAAATGAGCCATCGAACCTAAATCGGCTTTGGTTCCAATTGTTAGCATAAGACCGTCACCTTGACCATCACCTTCATCCATGACCGTATCATCCCCTCCCCCTTTAAAAGGAATTGACCTCAATTCAGCAAGGCCATAATCATCAAGATAGGGTGAGAGGTCACCTACATTAAAAGTAGCATGGACACCATAATCTCCCGGAATCTCGATCTTGTAAGCATTATAATTCACACGTGCAACCACCTTGTAATGACCTTCAGCCCTAGGCATAAGCTTGTTCTTGCGTTTGCTTGGAAAACGCTCTTTCCTCAAATGAACCCAAACCTAATCACCTTCGACAAACACCCGAGGCTTGCGATTGTTATTTGATTTCTGTTTATAAGAGGCATTGATAGCTTCAATACGGTCACGAACTTGTTGGTGCAATTTCATCATAGATTTCAACTTGGCATCGGCATCTTTGTGAACCAACTCATCTTTCGGCAATGGAATCAGATCCAATGGAAAATATGGATTAATCCCATAAACCACTTCAAATGGAGAATGACCAGTAGCATAAGTAGGAGAACAATTATAAGCAAATTCAGCGTGAGCAAGCTTGACATCCCAATCCTTTTGCGTCTTACTTACCAACCCTCGTAACAATGTTCCCAAGGTTCGATTTGTAACCTCCGTTTGCCCATCAGTTTGAGGGTGATGTGAAGTGCTAAACAACAATTTAGTTCCCACCTTTCTCCACAATGTATTCCAAAAGTAACTCTAAAAGTCTCCTAATTCAGTCACCAATTTAGAGGTTACAAAGGCTTAAAACCCTCCTTACAAACAGCAATATTTAAAGCTAAGTACTAGACTGAATTTAAATGGGATTAAAACAATTGTCCCCTTATTAAACTGAATTAAACGAAAACAAATAAAGATCAGCTTAAACGGACCATCAAACGCACTTGATTAAACGGACCATCAAACGCACTTGATTAAACGGACCATCAAACGCACTTGATTAAACGGAGCATCAAACGCACTTGATTCAACTGACCATCAAACGACTCACTCAATCCAAGTCACCATGCACACAAAATGAGCCATCGAACCTAAATCAGGTTTTGTTCCAATTGTTAGCATAAGACCGTCACCTTGACCATCACCTTCATCCTTGACCGTATCACCCCCTCCCCCTTTAAAAGGAATTGACCTCAATTCAGCAAGGCCATAATCATCAAGATAGGGTGAGAGGTCAACTACATTAAAAGTAGCATGGATACCATAATCTCCCGGAAGCTCGATCTTGTAAGCATTATCATCACACGTGCAACCACCTTGTAAGGACCTTCAGCCCTAGGCATAAGCTTTTTCTTGCGTTTGCTTGGAAAACGCTCTTTCCTCAAATGAACCCAAACCTAATCACCTTCGACAAACACCCGAGGCTTGCGATTGTTATTTAATTTCTGTTTATAAGAGGCATTGATAGCTTCAATACGGTCACGAACTTGTTAGTGCAATTTCATCATAGATTTCAACTTGGCATCGGCATCTTTGTGAACCAAGTCATCTTTTGGCAATGGAATCAGATCCAATAGAAAATATGGATTAATCCCATATACCACTTCAAATGGAGAATGACCAGTAGCATAAGTAGGAGAACAATTATAAGCAAATTCAGCGTGAGCAAGCTTGACATCCCAATCCTTTTGCGTCTTACTTACCAACCCTTGTAACAACATTCCCAAGGTTCGATTTGTAACCTCCGTTTGCCCATCAGTTTGAGGGTGATGTGAAGCGCTAAACAACAATTTAGTTCCCACCTTTCTCCACAATGTATTCCAAAAGTAACTCAAAAACTTGGAATCACGATCCGAAACAATAGTCTTGGGAATTCCATGCAAATGAACAATCTCTTTATAATACAAATCAACCACATTACAAGCATCATCCGTTTTGTGACAAGCAACAAAGTGAACCATCTTGGAAAATCTATCAACAACGACCATGATAGCATCCTTACCTCTTTGAGTACGAGGCAAAGCCACTATAAAGAAACATCTTCCCATGGACGAACCGGAACTGGTAATGGTGAGTACAAACCGGGCTTGAAAGAACTCTTCTCCTTCACGCATCCGAATCTGATGATAACAACTCCGCAAATCAATTTTTGAGAACAACTTCGAACCATGGAGGTCATCTAACATATCATCAAGTCTCGGAATTGGAAAACGATACTTGATGGTAATGTTATTCACAGCCCTACTATCAACACACATACGCCATGTCCCATCTTTCTTAGGCACAAGCAACACCGGAACATCACATGGACTCAAGCTTTCTCTAACATAGCCTCGACTCACAAGTTCATCAATTTGTTTTTGCAACTCCTTTGTTTCCTCGGGATCCCAACGATAAGCAGCCTTATTAGGCAAAGAAGTTCCTGGAACAAGATTAATTTGATGTTCAATACCACGAATAGGAGACAAACCTGGTGGTAATTTGTCGGGAAATACATCCTTGAACTCAAAAAGCAACTCGGCAATGGGACTGCCTTCTTTCCAATTTTGGCCTTCGATCGAACTTTCCTTAGCCACGAGCAAATACACCAACTCTCCACGATCTAGAGCTTGCTCAATCTCTCGTTCAGTAGCTAACATGGTGAGATTCGGCTTCTTTTTTTGCTGCACACTCATGGATCGAACCGCTTGTAATGACATAGGCTTTAGCACAATCTTCTTGCCTTTGTCTCTCAGTTCATACTCGTTGCTTCTCCCCTTGTGAACCACGTCCCTATCAAACTGCCAAGGACGACCCAACAAAATATGACAAGCATCCATAGGAATAACATCACAAGGAATCTCATCCACATATGAACCCATATACAAACCAACCCTTACTTGTGATACGTGTCGTTTCCCGTATTAAATTAAAAACCTATCTTAGACCTTCAAAAATATTAACAAGTAGTAAAAGGATAAGAAAGGGTCGATCCCACGAAGAGACTACTAATTTCTAACATCAAAGTTTAACTAAACAAACGAGTCTTACATCCAATCCGACATAGTTATAGCATACCTAGCATATACAATTATATACCTATTCACAAAGAGGTGGTTATTTAAAACTCACTTAAAAGATCTATGTAAAAGCTAAAGAACTAACTAAACTAGTTATTTACAAGTGCCAAGCAAACAAGCCCAATTGGTATGGTTTGATTATAGGAAGGCCAGACAATTTAAAGTCCATTTTCCAAGCAGCCTAATCTCATTTAACACTTAGTTTGGGAAATAGGTTGTGAACTTACCGCCGCAATAAATCTAACCCTAATAAACTAGTTTCATTAGAACAATCCATATACTTAATAAAGTTAAAGTGATCAGCTCACTCCTAATAATACTAAGTCGTTTACTCTAATAACCGCTTAACGCCGCGTCAAGTAGTAATCTAGCATAGTCTAATTACTCCACACTGTAATCGTGCACTATCACAAATATGAAGATTAAACCTAGATAAATGAATCCAACAATCATATGAATTGAATAAATACCAAACTCAACATTAATCAGAAAATACTCAGCGTTATTTCGAGTAAGACAAACTTCCAGGAACATGAAAACTAAAATTAAATTTGAGTGTAATGAATTGTAAATCCAAAAAAAGAACAATACAAGTACTCTCAATTGAAAATAGAGAAAGAGAAAACTCATTGATTAGGAACTACACCGCAGCAGCTGCCTTCGAGTTCGCCGTCAATGGAGGTCGCCCACCTTCAATACCGTCAATTCACCAATGGAATCTATCAAAGCCTCTTATTCTTTGCCGTGTTTGTTGTGTATGGAAACTCAACAGGGAAAGTGAATTTATACCTCTAAGTGCGTGGAGAACAAGGAAATTAACCGAGATTTTTGCTTTTGTTTCCAACTGATTCGTATCTATCTTTGGAGTAGAAGTAGGAGATGAAGGGTTGTGGTAGCGATAATAGCGAGAAAGGCAGGTGATAGGAAAGAATGAGTCAAAGTGATGACTCTTAATTACCTCACGTATTAATGTGAGATTCCCATCTTATGGGATTTCTTTAATTTGAGTGGGCCATTCTTCCTTCACAATTGTTTTAAACATGGGCTTCACTTGACAAGTTTGGACTCTTCTACACTTCCCCTTATTGTTGTAATTGGTAATGACCCGTGACCAAATAACGGGCTACGGCTTCTCACGAGCTTAGCACCTGTTACATAACCAAGTACTATTTAAGCTACTTTAACAATAAATTATAAGACTAAGAAAAAATATACTTATAATATTAAAAGTAATTAAAGACCTAAAATAATAAATAAAAGATGACTACATCGTTAAAATAAGGGAATAAAAATATGGTAAATAATGCACTTATTAAATTCCCCCACACTTAGCTTTTGGTCGTCCTCGATCAAAATAAACAACACTAAGGTGTACTATGCGAATAAAGAAATAAAACCCTGTTATTTTGGACAATCCAAACCAATGAGAAAAGTGAATATTTTTAAGAATTTTAATTCAAAATGTATTTTATATCACTACCAACAAGCATGGATCATTGAATAATATATAACAAGAATTTAGCACCCTAGTTGACCAACCAATCTTACCGCTTCCTTTCCCCTAAGTTTGAATCTTCCCTTATAGATGCGCAACCATATTAGCTCATGCCTCACTTAATTTGATGACCCTCGTCAGGACTTGCACAAAATCTTACTCTTCACCATTTAGGGACCAAAAGTGTACTTAGAAGATCAAATAGGACTTTTATATGGTTGTAACGGGGCTAGGGTTAAGGGTAGGAAATTTATTTAGAAATGTGGTGGTATAAATATTCAAGCTAAGTGGAGCAAAAATACATGATATATAACCTTAAGGTCACAAGAAACTCCAATTATACAAGTAATACTATACCCGAACGACTTTGTTTAACCGTATCCTCCACCTTTTTTTTTTTTTTTTTTTACCTCTTTTGTAACATAATACTTGAAAATCTAACAATAATAATTACTCCACTTAGCAAGACTTAAGGTAAAATATGTTGGAGGTCACATGCTTGTAATGTACGGTTTGCCAAAAAATGATATTGAAGCTCAACGGGGCTAAGAAAATGGAATTTTGTGAATAAGGCCTAAATATCTGGAAGCTCTAATTATGAAAAATAAAATGCCTCAATCATTTCTCCTCTACACTTTGGTCATCGATCTCGGGAAGCTAAAATGCAAGTACCAAGTTGGGCGATCAATAAGGAGGAAAATAAATAAGTGAGTCTTACGAGGTTCGTGGCCCTCCATTTCGGGTCTCATCGCACAAAGGGAAAGCGAAACCATGCAGCACAAACCATGTCAAAGAGGGGTTTATGCAATCTTTAATACCATTCATATTGATCCAATGCAAGCTAGTTTGTGACAAAACCATAAAACTTTTTTTCCCCCACTTATCAGTCATTTGGTTTGGAAATCAAAAGAACCAACATTTATTTTCCTATGTCACAAGTACAGTATGCTTAAATATGACAGAGAGACATTTACTGAAATTTTGACAGCATTTCGTTTTAAAAATGACGATTTCTAACCACTCCCCCCCACACTGAAACTTTGCATTGTCCCAAATGGAAAAAAAAATGTAGAAAAGTTAGAAGAGACTTAGCTGGTTATGGGAGGTGCTAGAAGAAAACAAGATCTACATATTTGGTGTGAAGTTGTATTAGAGATCTGATGAGAACTATGTTGTTCAGCAAACCGTAGCACACCCCACGATAATGGCATCAGAGATTTCAGAAGTTAGGTGGTTGCATTGTGTGAGAGTTTAAAACGACCTGAACAAATCTGTGGAAAGAATAAACAAAATAGCATCAGGTGCAAGCGGAATCATGTCCCTCTTGTTTCGGTCTGCCTGTACTAGAAAAGCACAAAAAATAACCCGTCCACCTTTTTTTTTTTTTTTTTTTTAGCTAAAATTAAAAATTAAGTTATTAACTAAAGCTGAGAAAAAGAAAACAAAAACGAAAACAAAAAATTGAAATTATAGGAAAATGAAAATAAATAGCTCTAAGCCTTGGGTTGCCTCCCAAGCAGCGCCTCTATTTCCCGCCGTTGGCTCGACGTATAACATTCTTTAGTCTTTTGAAAGCTTTATTTCTTCAATCATACCTGCTTGTTCATACTCATAGAATGCTTTTAATCTGTGACCATTCACCTTGAATACTTTACCAGAATCCACACTTTAATTTCAACTGCACCATGATCAAATATATTAGTAATAACAAAGGGACCAAGCCATCTAGATCGAAGTTTGCCAGGGAATAATTTCAAACGAGCATTGTATAAAAGAACTTTTTGTCCTACAGAAAAAGTAGTTTTGACTATCCTTTTATCATGAAATGCCTTAGTTTTGTCTTTGTACATTTGAGCATTTTCATAAGCCTCTAATCTGATTTCTTCAAGCTCTTGCAAACTAAGTTTTCTCTGCTGCCCAGCCAAATCATAATCCATATTACATTGCTTAACATCCCAATAAGACTTATGCTCGATTTCCACATGTAAATGACAACCTTTCCCAAAAAGAAGTCGATATGGTGACATCCCTAAAGGCATTTTGTAAGCTGTCCTATAGGCCCATAATGCGTCATCTAGCCTAAGGCTCCAAGGGCTCACCATTTTTTCTAATATTGATTTGATTTCCCGATTAGACACCTCAGTTTGACCGTTTGTTTGAGGGTGATAAGCAGTTGCTACTCTATGTGTCACATGAAATTTCTCAAGAAGAGCACCAAAAGTTTTATTGCAAAAATGAGTTCTGATGTGGCCTAAAAGAATGCCACCTGACAGCACTATCAAAGCCCAGAAGAAAGGGCCCAAAACCTTGCCTACGGGCATTTCTCAAAATTCACAGGGCCCAGGCCCAAGCGAATAAAAGGTCCACATTGGGCCTAAACAAGCCTCCAGAACTAATGCAGGACACGTGTCCCAATCTTGCGTAAACACCCAATCATGTAGGACCAGTTCCCGAGAAACCCTAGCACAATAAATAGTGCAGATCCCTAGGTAAAAGGGCATTCAATTCTTTCCCAGCAACAACAAACCTATCTTTGCTCTGCCTTCTCTCTACAAATTACTTATCTCTCTAGCTTACACTTACTTAAGCATCGGAGGGAATATTCCTACGGGAATATTCTTGTTTTGCAGGTTGCCAGAAGTTCGTGCCAGGTCATACTTGATACCTCCGAGGAGCGCGTGCCACATCAGTACCGTAAAAGTTCCCACAACATTTGGCGCCGTCTGTGGGGAGGTACAATGTCATGGCCGAACTACACCCTGATAGAGAGCATGCTGGTGAAGAAGAAGAGAGACGGCACATTGAAGAGACCAATCGAATTGCAAATGCAGGGAACACACCAGGACGAATGCAAGCTGAGGTGGTGGTGGAAGAAGAACCAATAACCGAGGCGTCCCCGCCAGGCGGCCATCTAAGCCCTAACGTCCCAGATGTCGTGTTGGATGAGAATCTAGATTTGCCAGTATCAGTGGGCTCCCTACGCGAGATTTTAACAGGATTCCAATAGCAAATGAATCAGACCTTCCGACAACAGATGAGCACTACACTGCAAGAGGAAATTCGGAAGAACATGTTGATCTACTGCGCTGAGAGGACGGCTCCGCAGAGGCCCCTCAGTCTAGGCGTCAATCGGATAAGCAGAATGCCGCTCAGGTCCAACGTCTGGAGAGCTGGAGAAGGTTCTCGTCCACAAGCAAGCAGGGGAGTTAGCCCTGTGCCTGAGCACTCAGAAGATGACCGTGACCTACCCACCTTCTTACCTCGAAGGGACCCGGTCATACGACCATCATCTAGGGGAAGTCCCCCAGCCGTCTTGCGACCAGCTGCAAGGCGTCAAGAACACTATGAGGCTGAATCTGAACTATCAGACACCGGGTCCACCCCTGTGATGGAAGACCCGCCATTTTATCCCACTACACGTGGACCAACCCAGATGACGCCCCATAGGGTAAGCATGCGCCCCCGCCTGCTATCAAGCCGCCGTGAGCCAACCTATCATAGCAAGGACTCAACAACCTGACGATAAGGCACATGAGTACCCCTTTTTCTGACGAAATCATGAACGCCCCGAAGGAACTCAAAGTAAAAACCCCTACCATTGAAGCTTATGACGGGACCACCGATCCCGACATGCATCTTGTCGCATACCGCCACCACATGTACGTACAGGGAACCAATGAAGCCACTTGGTGCAAGTACTTCCCAGCCATGCTTAAGGGAGTAGCGTCTAAATGGTTTGAGCGGCTGCCTCCAGGATCAATTGCCTCTTTTAGCGAATTACAGACTTTGTTCTCTACAAGGTTCATGGCACACAAGGAAGAAAGGAAAACTAGCATGCATTTAGGACGGATCCAGCAAGGGAAGGACGAGTCCCTAAGAAGCTACGTGAAGCGTTTCAATCTGGAGGCGGGACAGATCCCAGACTTGCCCGATGGTGTCTCTTTTGATAATTTTATCAGAGGATTGAAGAAGGGCTCCTTCAAGTTTGACCTAGTTAAGAAGAGTGTAAGGACTATGGCAGAGGTCCTAGACGAGGCTGAAGCATTCATCCATGCAACGGAAATATGCAGCGCGTCAAAGGAAGGGAGGATTGGAGAAACAACAGACTCCTCCGGGAAGAAGGATAAGGTGGCCCGAAAACCTCCACGGGTAAATGGCACATGGGCTCTCTCAGAAGAGCATGATACCAACTTTCCGGGGCACAAGAGAGAACGACCGCAAGAACGGGAATATTTTGAGTACAACACAAACCTTCTCACCATACTAAAAGACGTGGGGGCAAGGTACGACCTTGATCGACCCTTCCCCATGAAGTCCCCTGCTGAGACTCGAGATCCCAAATTATATTGCCAGTTCCATGAAGATATAGGACATGAAACCAAGAATTGTAGAAGCTTGAAGAGGGCTTTAGATGGTCTTGCCTCCAAAGGACATCTCAAGAACTACTTACGGAAGAATGCTCATGGCTTTGGAAAAAACCAATACAAAAGGAACAAGTCCCCTGCTTCGCCGACTAAGGGACAACACAGCGACGGAGGGTTTGTAGCCGTCATATCTGGAGGACCGGCCGCTGGAGGACCTACCATGAGAGGACAGAAGGATTATGCCCGCCGCTTAGGACAAGGGCTGCTGTCAGCAAAAGCACCCATGGATCCATTCCCAAAGATTGAAATATGTGAGTCAGACGGTGGACTGATAGCCACGCCGCACGATGATCCCCTTGTGGTTGAATTCAAGATAGCTAGCATGAGAGTTAAAGGCATACTAATAGACACGGGAAGCTCGTCCGACATAATGAGTCTAGAATGCCTCAATCGCCTAGCACACGATCCCAAAGCCATCGAAAGAATTCACTATCCCATCATTGGTTTTGGAGGGAGTATCATTCATCTTGTTGGCGTTATCACTCTGCCAGTTCGAATTGGAGATAGGAAGAATGGGCGGAAAATGGAGGTGGACTTCTTAATCGTCAAAGACCTGACGGCATACAATGTCATCCTGGGACGACCCACCTTAAACAAGATCAAGGCTGTAGTCGTCACCCATCTGATGCTTCTGAAGTTCGTGTGCGATGATGGAGTTATAAGCACCATACATGGAGATCAACAATAGGCTAGGGATTGTTACCTGACGACCCTCAACCCGTCAGCATGGAAGCAAGATTCTGCTAAAGTCAGAGGAAAACGAAAGCATGAAGATGAACCCCAGGTCACCAAAGAAATTGGACCCGTCCAAATAGAAGCGGTCAAAATTGAAGAAAGTGGCTGAGTAGAACATCATTAGGGTAACCATTGTACTCAGAGCCTACAAAACGGCCTAGCTATTGTACCCAGAGCCCACAAAACGGCCTGTAAATACTCGTCTAAGACGCGGTGAATGTAACAAGCAATTTAGTAAATTAACACTTATCTGACGAATACAAGTCTCTGTTGAAAGAAACTCACCAGAAAACAATTCCGAAACTGGCGTCCCTATCCGCTAAATAAACAATACCCAGCTAATAAACACGGGGGATTTGGATGTACCCCGTGCTAATAAACACGAAGGGTTTAGACATCCAGCATGACGCCTTTTCTTTGAAAAGCGCCCAAAAAAGACTCAAACAAGAGCAAAACAATCAAACCTAAGACCTCCTCCTCGGATGGCGTCCAAAAAGGCTAATCGTTTAACGGCCTGAGAAGTGGCCTAGATTAGCGCCTCAAATTAGGCTCGCAAAACATTCAGACATAAGACCTCCCCCTTGGATGCTGTCTAAAAAGACTAATCGTTTGACGGCCTGAGAAGTGGCCTAGATTAGCGCCTCAAATTAGGCTGATCACCTAAAACACTGAGGTTTCTGTCCAACAATTGGACCCAAAGAAAAATTTCTAAGAAATCAGTACCGAACTGATAGAATTAAAATACAGTGCACAACGGCACAAATTGTTTATACATAGCGCCCAAAGCGCAAACAAACCAAATCAAATAAATGCCCGAAGGCACCAAAGTTATTACAAACGCCCACGGCGTCGTCTAAACCAACTGCAAGAAAAACTGCTCAAGGATGAGGGGCAATGGAACTCCTGTCCTGGACGTCCTGGCCTTAGGGGAGTTCACCTCGTCTTCTTCTATGTCTTCCTCCCCGTCACTAACGAACTCAGGAGGATCTAAGCCCAAGCGCCTAGCCGTCGAAACAGCTATCTGGTGGGAGATACGGCGTTTGAACCAGGAAAAATCCTTCCCGTCCATAGACTGATCCCACGCCTTTTGGGCACTCTCCAAGATGGACTCCTCGCCCAACTTAAAAGAGCTTGCAGCCTCCTTGCGCACGGCCTCGATCTTCCCCTGCATGGCCTTGAGCTGACCTTCCAGAATGTTCACCTTGGAAGAGAAATCAGTCACCCGCTCTAAGACGGAAGAGTACTCCTTTCTCAGCACGGTAAGCCTCCCCTCATGTTCCCGCAGCTTCTCTTCATATTTCTCAGCGTCCATCTCGGCCTTCTTCAGCTCATCCGTCTTCAGAGCAATCTTCTTATCCGCGTCCAAGTTGATCAACCTGGCCGTCTTCTCAGCATATTGCTCATGATTCTCGATCTGGTCCTTGTGCTTGAGCATCTCATTGTGCATATCAAAGCGGTAGTTCCTACTCTCAGCGCAGCGAATGAAAAGCTGCCAAAAGACAATATAGAATTAAAAATAGCGTACACATATAATCATAACCACAGAAATCCAGCGGTAAGTATCTCACATCAAGGACGAGAGACTTAATGGACCCAAAGAATCCCAAGTCAATCCCGGGGAGTGACCTCACGTATTCCTCAGGGATGGCCACATACACATCGGCAAGGATCTTATCCTTCGCCTCTGAGCTAAAACCGGCAGAAGGAGGGATGCTCGCCACCTCGGCCCGACGCATCCGCTTGAACATCTCAACTGAACCAAACACCAAAGATTAACAAACATCGTGCAAATCCCAACCTGATATAACAGATTTAAAGTACAGAGACGCTAACCAATTGGCGAAGCTGCAGGAGGAGTAGAGGCATTATCAGTAGAAGGAGCCTCCGTCTCCTTGCCTTTACCCTTGTCCTCTCTGGACAAGGTGGTGGCGTCAGCCGCCGCAGTCTGATCGACTGCTGCCTCGTCAGCAGCTGCTCCGGCAGTACCATCCATTTTGGTGTCCACCTGGGAAGGAACCTCCTTTTCCTCAGGAGGAGGAATGGGCGTCTGAATAGGAGGAACCTCCCCCTCAGCCGGGGGAGCGGACAGTTTTGGTACCGACGGCTTGGTGACAGCGTCGGCTGGACCCATCTTCTTAAAGAAGGGCCGTTTTGGCTTAGGAGCCTCCGTCGAAGATGCCGGACGCTTCTTCGTAGCCGGCAAGGCGGGTTCCTAAAAGATAAAAGAAATCAGCAACCAAATCATGACCGGAAATGAACAGAAGCAAAAAAAATATATATATATATATATATATATATATTACCTTGGCGACGTCGCCAGAGGCACCCTCACTGGACTTCTTGGAGGAGTCCTTCTTCTTGGCCTCCACGACCTTGAGAATGTCCTCGGTATATACCTCGGACAGCCAAGCGGGTACTTCCACTACACCCTTGTCTTCGGGAGATAAGCGATCCATGGCAGAACCTACAAAGCCAAGGGTTAGTAAAAAAAAATAAAAAAAAAAGAGATGGAAGAAACATGTTTGAAAATCTACTGGGGAACTACCTCTACTCAAATAAGAACAAAGACCAACGGCCGAAAGAAAGACTATATTGGTGAACTGGCCGACATGGGGAAGCCAAGCATTAGGCACCCAGGCATGGCTTTTTGATGACAGCCGATACATCTCAGCCTGGAACAAGGGCTTCACTAGTCCCCACTCCCTGGACGAGAGGCGAGGGTAGGCGTCAGCTCTAGACAAATAACGGGGCCGACGGTTCCAACGAGAAAGACGTCTGGAAAGAGAGAGGTCTTCTATTCGGACAACAGATCACCTCTTCCTCCACCAAACCCAACTAGAGGTCTTACCCACCACCGTCTTATATCCCCGACGGCTGTAGAGGGTGAACCACCCCTGGGGAGAACGAGAGGAAGGGGCAATAACTACGAGACGAAGGAAAGCAGGAAAGGAAGGGGTGACGCCGCTCAAAGCACACTTGGCGATAAAACCAAAAACATTGGGCGTCAATTGAGCTAGGCCAATGTCATACCCCTCTAAAACGTCCATCACAAAGGGGTGCAATGGAAATCTAAGGCCCAACCTGAAGGCAACAGTATAAACGGCTACCTCTCCTTGGGAGAGTTGGTCCACGGAGTCATGAGGCCGAGGGCTCCTAAGGCTAAAACCTGGGGGCAAGAGCAGAAAACGCTCAAAGTCACGTCCCTGCTCCCTCGGGTACCGCAGCCATTTCATGCTGGGAAAGATATCCGACAGAAACAGATTGACGTCCTCCTTCCCCCGGACCATAGGAGGAAGATTTTTTTGCAAACTCCTCGTCTGAGGAGCTAGAGGAGTCATCTTCAAAGTCCTCGCGTGGAACGCGGGGACGGGAAGCCACATTCTTCCTTCTCCTATGAGAATGTGTTGTTCTAATAGCCCCGTCTCCTGTATTATGGGAAGAATGGACTCCACTCCTACTTCCTTGGGACGGGTTCGAAAAAGGAACCCTATCGTCCCCCTCTCGCGGTGCAGCCCATGCACGCACGTTAGTTGTCTGTCTAATTCGAGCCATGCCGTCCTGCATAAGGGACAGGACGTCTGACTTTAGCAAAAGAATGAAAGAGATAGGTGTCATAACCCCCAAGACGCCTCCACAGAATACTATAAACAATAAACGAGAGAGGTGCCACAAGCATACAAACAACAAGGTGTTGATAGAAAACTTACCAGAAAATGATCAAACTGATGAGAAGTCTTGGTAAATCCTCTAAACCCTCAAGAACACTGGACAGCAAAATCAAGAACACTCAAGCGCAAGCACCAGCAGATCTTTTGCAGAACAAAATTCACTTTCTCTCTCTAAAGAAAAAATCGCTCCGAAGTAACAAAAGAAAAACGAAAGAGGAATTGAAGCTTTTAAAGGAAAATCTAAGCTCTGAAAAGCCCTCACACGTGGCGCTCCTTCCGATCAAGCAGCCTACCCCACAGTGACAAGGGGCATCCTCCTTGAGGGGCAAATGATGTGGCCTAAAAGAATACCACCTGACAGCACCATCAAAGCCCAGAAGAAAGGGCCCAAAAGCTTGCCTACGGGCATTTCTCAAATTTCACAAGGCCTAGGCCCAAGCGATTAAAAGGTCCACATTGGGCCTAAACAAGCCTCCAGAACTAATGCAGGACACGTGTCCCAATCTTGCGTAAACACCCAATCATGCAGGACCAGTTCCGAGAAACCCTAGCACTATAAATAGTGCAGATCCCTAGGTAAAAGGGCATTCAATTCTTGCCCAACAACAACAAACCTATCTTTGCTCTGCCTTCTCTCTACAAATTACTTATCTCTCTAGCTTACACTTACTTAAGCATCGGAGGGAATATTCCTACGGGAATATTCTTGTTTTGCAGGTTGCCAGAAGTTCGTGCCAGGTCATACTTGATACCTCCGAGGAGCGCGTGCCACGTCAGCACCGTAAAATTTCCCACAACAAGTTCCTCTATCACTAATTATGGCCTTTGGCATGCCGAACCTATTAAAAATGTAACTCTTAACAAATTTGACAATGGTCTTAGCATCATCAGTTATGGTGGCAATAGCCTCCACCCATTTAGACACATAGTCCACAGCAAGAACAATGTAAAGATTACTAAAGGATGAGGGGAAGGGACCCATAAAATCAATGCCCCATACATCAAATATTTCACAAACTATAATTCCATGTTGTGGCATTTCATTTCTCTTAGAGATATTACCTGTTTTCTGACATGGTTCACAAGACTTAACAAAAATATAAGCATCTTTAAACAACATAGGCCAATAAAAACCACACTGAAGGACTTTATATGCAGTCCTTTGAGGACCAAAATGTCCCCCAACTTCCAACGAATGACAAAAATTGAGAATAGAAGTGAACTCAGATTTATCGACACACCTGCGCATGAGTTGATCTGCACAACATTTCCAAAGGTATGGGTCATCCCAAAAATAATACTTTGATTCAGATTTAATCTTTTCCTTTTGAGCTCTAGACAATGTAGGAGGAAATGTTCTAGTGACTAAGTAATTCACCATATCAGCATACCAAGGAGTATCAATACGACATAAAGAAAGTAATTGTTCATCAGGAAAGAACTTGGTCATTAACGGCCAATCATCTCTAGGAACAATCCTACTTAAGTGGTCAGCAACCAGATTCTCTACATCCTTTTTATCCCTAATTTCAAGGTCAAATTCTTGCAACAAAAGCATCCATCTAAGCAATCTAGGTTTTGACTCTTTCTTTTTCAACAAAAATTTAAGAGCTGCGTGATCAGAATATATAATCACATGAGTGCCAAGCAAATAAGGTCTAAACTTTTCCAAAGCAAAAACAACAGCATACATTTCTTTTTTAGTCACAGTGTAATTGCATTGGGCAGGATCAAGTGATTTAGAAGCATAATGGATCACGTAAGACTAGCATCACACATGATTTCGAAAGGCAATGACCAATCAGGTGGTCTAATAATAGGAGCAGAGGTCAGTTTATCTTTCAGATCATCAAAAGCTTTCTTGCATTTATCATTAAAGTCAAAAACAACATCCTTACCAAGTAAAACACACAAAGGGTATGCAATTTTAGAGAAATTTTTAATAAAACGTCTGTAAAAGCCAGTATGCCCTAAAAACGACCTAATTTCACGAACACAAGTAGGATAAGGTAATGAACTAATGACATCAATTTTAGCCTTGTCAACCTCTAAACCTTTAGCACTTACAATATGTCCAAGAACTACACCTTGTTTAACCATAAAATGACACTTTTCGAAATTCAACACAAGGTTAGTTTCAACACATCTTTTCAGAACTCGAGACAGGCTATGAAGGCATCTATCAAATGAATCACCAAATACAGTAAAATCATCCATAAACACTTCCATATCTTTTTCAATAAAATCAGAAAAAATACTCATCATGCATATTTGAAAAGATCTAGGGGCATTGCACAATCCAAAAGGCATTCTCCTAAATGCAAATGTACCAAAAGGACAAGTAAAAGTGGTTTTATCTTGATCTTCAGGAGCTATTGGAACTTGAGTGTAACCAGAATAACCATCTAGAAAACAAAAATAAGATTGTCTAGCAAGCTTTTCTAGCATTTGGTCAATAAAAGGCAAAGGGAAATGGTCTTTCCTAGTAGCTTGACTAAGCTTCCTATAGTCTATGCATACTCTCCAACCATTAGGAACTCTAGTGGGGACAAGCTCGCCTTTATTATTTTCAACAACTGTTATTCCGCTTTTCTTAGGGACAGCATGAATAAGACTTACCCATTGGGAATCAGAAATAGGGTAGATTACATCCGCATTTATCCATTTAATAATTTCCTTTTGAACAACTTCCCTCATCGAAGGGTTTAACCTTCGTTGAGTTTCTCTAGTGGGTTTAGCATTTTTATCAAGAAATATTCTGTGCATGCACAAGGTGGGAATAATGCCTTTTATGTCTGCTAAAGTCCATCCTATTGCCTCTTATAATTTTTAAGCACATTCAACAGCTTTGCTTCCTGATATTCATTTAAAGAACTTGAAATAATTACTGGCAAAGTTTCATTAGCACCCAAATAAACATATTTCAAATTAGAGGGTAGGGGTTTTAACTCTAAAATTGGTGCTTCAACAATAGAAGGAATCAATTTAGGCACAGATAAAGGCAAAGAAAATTCAGAATTTTATTTTCAACATCACCAGCCACATCAAACGCAGCTACAATAGAAAAATCAGGCATTTCATTCTCTTTAGTATCATTATGAACATCAATTTTAAATAGTTTATCACAACACTTATGAAATACATCCCGAGCCATCCAATCAAAAGCATCAAAAGTATCTATTGAACTAACATTATTGATATCACTTGGGTATCTCATAGCATCAAAAATATTAAACTTAATAATTTCTCCGTCAAATTCCATAGTTAAGTTACCCTCATGAACATCAATTTTTGTCTTAGAAGTTTTTAGAAATGGTCTACCTAACAACAAGGGAACACTATCACATCTATCACCCATATCCAGAACATAAAAGTCAGCAGGAAAAACGAATTCATTCACTTGGACAAGTACATCTTCTAAGACTCCTATTGGGAATGCGTTAGATCTATCAGCTAACTGAATAACAATATCAGTTTTAGACAAAGAACCCACATTTAAAGTATCATAAACAGATTTCGGCATAACATTTATAGAGGCTCCTAAATCTAGCATACACCTCTCAAACTTAGAATCTCCAATTTTGCAAGGAATACAAAACATGCCAGGGTCCTTACACTTAGGGGGAAGCTTCTTTTGAATAATAGCTGAAATATTTTCCCCTATGAGTACCTTTTCAGAAGGACGAAACTGTCTTTTGTTAGTACATAGTCCCTTAAGAAACTTTGCATAACGAGGTACTTGTTTAATTGCATCAAGAAGGGGAATATTGACTTCAATTTTCCTAAAAGTTCTAGAATTTCATTGTCAAGACTCTCTTTCTTAGCTTTAGAAAATCGAGAAGGGAAAGGAGGCAATTCTTTAAAACGAGAAACAACAGAATCAGATTCAGTTTTACTCTTCCCTTCATTTTCTTTTTCATTGTCCTTCACAGTACCCTCACTTTCCACTCTTTCCCCTGATCCAACTTCGGGATTGACTTCTATCTCTTTTTCAACTTCACGACTTTTCATTTTAGGTTCAGTTAACACTTTACCACTCCTAAGTGTGATAGCTTTAACATGACCATTGGGATTAGGGATTGTTTGTGATGGAAGTTTACCTGATAGTTGAGTTTGAAGATTACTTAAAGAAGTGCGAATCTGACCTATTTGAGTGTCTATGTGATGAAGGCGCATGTCAGCTTTCTTTTGATACTCAATACCCTGATTATGGACTTGCCCTATTTGATTAGTTAGTTGCTTAACTAAGTCTTCTAGTGAAGGACCAGATTGGGGTGGGTGATTTGGTTGACCATATTGCCTTGGTTGATTAGATTGTGGAAGTTGTGGTCTATTTCCATACATTAGATTAGGGTGGTCTTTCCAACCTTCTGATACGAGTTTAAAAACTCGTTGCATAAACAAGGATAGTTGATTAACAAGCTAGACCTTTAACCCGTTGATCGTGAATGCAAGACAAGACCTATTGACTCACAATCAGTTCTTTGAATAGGAAACGCGTCCAAAACAAAGAAAAAGGCTGAATTATAAACTATAATTCGAAATGTAACAAACAAGTGTTTTAATCATCCAGTTGGTTGTTTATTCCAATCAAGAAGCTGACTATAAATAGCCAAGAACCAACAGCTACAAGAGCTTTAAATGGCTAATTAAGAGCCATTTAAGAGCCTTTAAAACTGGCAGTTACAAGCTCTAAAGCCTCATAATTCAGTCACTAAATTGGAGGTTACAAAGGCTTTAAAACTCTCCTTACAAACAGCAATAATCAAAGCTAAGTAATGACTGAATTTAAATTGGGGATTTAAACAAATATCCCTTTATTAAACCGACTTTAACCAAAGCAATTAAAATAATAAGTGCGTACAATCTGTTTAAACAAGCGGACCAATGTGATTAAACGGACCAGTTTGATTAACGTACCACCTTGATAATAAGGACCATATAACGAGCTCACTCAATCCAAGTCACCATGCACACAAAATGAGCCATTGAACCCAAATCAGTTTTGGTTCCAATTGCTAGCATAAGACTATCACTTTCATCCATAACCGTATCATCCCCTCCCCCTTTAAAAGGAATTGACCTCAATTCAGCAAGGCCATCATCATCAAGATAAGGTGAAAGATCACCTACATTGAAAGTAGCATGGACACCATAGTCTCCCAGAAGCTCAATCTTGTAAGCATTATCATTCACACGTGCAACCACCTTGTAAGGACCTTCAGCCCTAGGCATAAGCTTGTTCTTGCGTTTGTTTGGAAAACGCTCTTTCCTTAAATGAACCCAAACCAAATCACCTTCTTCAAACAACCTCGGTTTGCGATTCTTATTTGATTTCTGTTTTTAAGAGGCATTAATAGCTTCAATTCGCTCACGAACTTGTTGGTGCAGTTTCATCATAGACTTTAACTTAGCATCGGCATCCTTGTGAACCAACTCATCTTTAGGTAATGGAATTAAATCCAAGGGCAAGTATGGATTAATCCCATATACTACCTCAAATGGAGAATGACTAGTAGCATAAGTAGGAGACCGATTATAAGCAAATTCAGCGTGAGCAAGCTTGACATCCCAATCCTTTTGCGTTTTACTTACCAACCCTCTCAATAGCGTTCCCAAGGTTCGATTTGTCACCTCTGTTTGCCCATCAGTTTGAGGGTGATGTGAAGTGCTAAACAACAACTTGGTTCCCATCTTTCTCCACAATGTATTCCAAAAGTAACTCAAGAACTTGGAATCTCGATCAGAAACAATAGTCTTTGGAATTCCATGCAAACGAACAATCTCCTTATAATACAAATCAGCCACATTACAAGCATCATCCGTTTTGTGACAAGCAACGAAGTGAGCCATTTTTGAAAATCTATCCACCACGACCATAATAGCATCCTTACCTCTTTGAGTACGAGGCAAAGACACTATAAAATCCATGGATACATCTTCCCAAGGGCGAACTGGAACCGGCAAAGGTGAGTATAAACCGGGTTTGAAAGAACTCTTGGCCATATAACAAGTCACACATATTTATTCACAATGTTCGTCACATCACCTAACATTTTAGGCCAAAAGAAAGGTTCTCTCAATATTTCCAAGGTCTTGTCTATGCCAAAGTGACCAGCCAATCCTCTACCATGAGCCTCACGCACTAGTAACTCACGAATTGAATGCTTAGGAATACAAAGGCGATTACCTTTGAAAAGAAACCCATCTTGCAACATGTACTCCCCATAAGCACCAACTGCACATTTCTCGAATGCAACTCTAAAATCACCATCATCATGATAATAATCTTTTAAGGTTTCAAACCCCAACAAACGAACATCAAGTGTAGCAAGCAAAGTGTACCTTCGTGATAATGCATCAGCCACCACATTGCTTTTACCATCTTTGTATTTCGAAGAAAAATGAAAGGATTGCAAGAACTCAACCCATTTAGCATGCCTTGGGCTCAATTTTTGTTGCCCATTAATATACTTCAAAGATTCATGATCAGAATGCAAAACAAAGTGGCTAGAACGCAAATAATGACTCCAATGATCCAAAGCTCTAACAATGGCATATAACTCTTTATCATCAATAATTCAAACGAGCACCCCCTAACTTTTCCGAAAATTAAGCTATGGGACGCTTACCTTGGATCAAAACAGCACCAATCCCCACTCCACTAACATCACACTCGACCTCAAAAGGTTGAGAGAAATCTGGCAGCGCCAAAATAGGAGCAGCACACAAACGCTCTTTAATCACATCAAACGCCTTTTGAGCGTCCTCTCCCCATACAAAAGCACCTTTCTTCAAGCAACTAGTGATAGGACTAGTAATAGTACTGAAATCACGAATGAAACGTCTATAAAATGAAGCAAGACCATGAAATGAACGCACCTCACTTATAGTTTTAGGATTAGGCCACGATTTGATAGCCTCGATCTTGGACTGATCCACGGACACTCCATCTTTCGAAACCACATAGCCCAAGAATACAACATTGTCAACAAGGAATGAACACTTCTCTAGCTTCCCATAGAGTCTTTGAGCTCTAAGTGTTTCAAAAACATCCCTCAAATGAATCAGATGCTCCTCTTCGTTCCTACTATACACCAAGATGTCATCAAGATATACCACAACGAATCTGCCCAAAAATGATTTAAGCACTTCGTTCATTAGCCTCATAAACGTACTAGGAGCATTAGTGAGACCAAATGGCATGACGGTCCACTCATACAAACCATGTTTTGTCTTGAAAGCCGTTTTCCACTCATCTCCTTCACGCATCCGAATCTGATGATAACCACTTCGCAAATCAATTTTTGAGAACTTCGAACCATGGAGCTCAACTAACATATCATCAAGTCTCGGAATCGGAAAACGATACTTGATGGTAATGTTATTCACAGCCCTACTATCAACACACATTCGCCATGTTCCATCTTTCTTAGGCACAAGCAACACCGGAACAGCACATGGACTCAAGCTTTCTCTAACATAGCCTCGATTCACAAGTTCATCAATTTGCTTTTGTAATTCCTTTGTTTCCTCGGGATTGCAACGATAGGCAGCCTTATTAGGCAAAGAAGTTCCTGGAATAAGATCAATTTGATGTTCAATACCACGAATAGGGGGCAAACCTGGTGGTAATTCATCTTGAAATACATCCTTGAACTCAAACAGCAATTCGGCAATGGGACTGCCTTCTTTCCAATTTTGGCCTTCAATTGGACTCTCCTTAGCCACGAGCAAATACACCAACTCTCCATGATCAAGAGCTTGCTCAATTTCTCGTTCACTAGCCAACATGGTGAGATTCGGCTTTTTCTTTTGTTTCACACTCATGGATCGAACCGCTTGAGATGACATAGGCTTTAGCACAATTTTCTTGCCTTTGTCTCTCAATTCATACTCATTGCTTCTCCCTTTATGAATCACGTCCCTATCAAACTTCCAAGGACGACCCAACAAAATATGACAAGCATCCATAGGAATAACATCACAAAGAACTTCATCCACATACAAACCCATAGTCAAACCAACCCTTACTTGCTTCGGCACTTTTACACTATTACCATCATCAAGCCAATGGAGTGCGTATGGCCTAGGATGGACAGTAGTGATTAAGCCTAATTTTGACACCATTTCACTAGAAGCAGCATTGGTACAACTCCCCCCATCAACAATTACACTACACCACTTATCTTTCACTAGACATTTAGTATGAAACAACTGATCTCGTTGGTCTAGATCAGTAGGTGAAATTTGAGTTTGTAGCGCTCTAAGAACCAGATTTGTGTCATAAATTGGAGCCTCATACCCTTCCTCTTCCTCCTCATCACCACTCTCATCAAACACAAATACGTCCCCCAACCTCTTTTCCTCTTCAAACAACTCCTCACGACATTCAACAGCTTCTCTCAAGGTCACTACTCGTTTATTTGGACACGCATTTTGATAATGCCCAAACCCTTGACACTTAAAACAACGCACCTTGGACAGACTTGTTTCTTTGGTTGGGTTAGATAGTTTAGGGGCAGCCGTAGAATTACTTGAACCTACGGTACTAGGTGATGTGTTTGGTTTCAAACTAGGTTCGGATTTAGCCCAAGACTTGGCTTTACCATCCATACTAGACCCTCCCCCATATTTTGCCTTCCCTTGATTTTCCAATTTTAAACAAAGTCCACAAAGAGTGTCAAAATCAGAATATGGATAAAGGTCTACGGTATTGGCAATATTATAATTTAGACCCCTTAAAAATCTGGACAGTTTTTGTTCCTCAATTTCCTCAATTTCTCCCATTAAGGACAACTTTTCAAACTCATCAATATATTCAGCCACACTCATTTTTCCTTGCCTCAACTCGGCAATTTTACGATAAGTTGTTATTCTATGAGTTGTTGGCACATACCTTTTACGTAGCTTACGTTTCAAAGACTCCCAAGAGGTAATTTTCTCCTTCCCTTCACGTATTCTCTTGGATTTCAGTCCCTCGAACCACAATGAAGCCCCTCGTCCTAGCTTCAATATGGCATATTTGCAACGCTTCTCATCATCAATGTCCTTGAAATCGAACATTCTCTCTATTTTGCGCTCCCACTCCAAATAGGCTTCCGGATCTGTTCCACCAACAAATTCAGGAAGTTCGGTGACCTTGAATTCATCCATAGCCCGTAGATCACGCCTAGGAGGCCTACGATACCCCCCATCTCTAACGTTCTTCAAGGCTTCTTGGAGATGTTGTAGAAAGTCAGGATCATCAAAATCCATATTTCAGTTTGTAAGAATTACGAACAGCAGCTCTTTTTTTTTTTTTTTTTTTGGGCGGATCACACGAACAGCAGTTCTGATACCACTAATGATACGAGTTTAAAAACTCGTTGTATAAACAAGGATAGTTGATTAACAAGCTAGACCTTTAACTCGTTGATCGTGAATGCAAGACAAGACCTATTGACTCACAATCAGTTCTTTGAATAGGAAACGCGTCCAATTGCTAGCATAAGACTATCACTTTCATCCATAACCGTATCACCTTCATTATAGGTTTGTGAGTAAGGATCATATTTTCTTTGACCAGAATAACCACCTATAGCATTCACATCTTCAGATTGCAAGTCAGGACATTTATCAGTAGGATGAGACTCATTATAGCAAATTCCACAAACTCTAGCTTTAGACTCGTTACTAGCAACAATTTTAGACACGAGAGTAGTTAAGGTAGCAATTTGTTGAGCATTTTCTTGTAATTGATTATGAATACCACTTAAATCAACTCCATTTACTCTTTTAACATCATTTCTAGTACCATGTTGTTGGGTGTTTTGAGCCATATTAGAAATTAAAGCCCTAGCTTGGGTTGGTGTTTTGTCCACTAATGCCCCCCCCCCCCCCCCAACTCGAAGCATCTATCATACCCCTATCAGGGGCAATAGGCCTTCATAAAAGTACTAAATTAATAGTTGGTCACTAATCTGATTTTGGGGACATGAGGAACACAATCTTTTAAAACGTTCCCAATACTCATACAAGGACTCATTATCATGCTGCCTAATGCCACATATCTCCTTCCTGATGGTTCCAATTAGACTTGCTGGAAAGTACTTTCCTAGAAAAGTTGATGCCATAACATTCCAAGTCGTAATTGATCCAGCAGGAAGATCATACAACCAATCTTTAGCCAAATCTTGCAAAGAAAAAGGAAAAGCATGCAATCTAATATGATCATGTTCGACTCCTTCAACATTCATAGAAGAACAAACAACCTTAAACTCTTTTAAATGTCGATGAGGATTCTCACCTGATTTCCCATAATATTTGGGAAGAAGATTAAGGAAACCTGAATTCAGTTTGAGGGGTTTGTCCAGCTCTGGAAACACAATGCAGAGAGGATCATCTCCCGTATTTGGGGCTGCCATCTCCTTCAAGGTTCTTTCACCCATTTTTGCTCCTTTTAGACTATCTTATGTTGGTTTAACTTCCTCTGGTTTCACCTCTTCTGGTTGATCTATTTGAAACGCGTAGATTAATCTCTCACTACAAAAAAACGCAGCACATTGTGACGCTTTTTTGGACAAATTGCGACGGTAAAGAGTGTCGCTATTTCACATAGCGACGCTTTGGGAGAGGGTCGCTATTTTCATTGCCGCTATTTACCGATGCTTTAGAGCATCACAATTTGCAAAATATCGATGTATTTCGCCGCCTCTATTTGGGATATAGGGACTCTATAGATAGTCCCATTATTTAGACTGTAAAAAGCGTCACTATTTACACGCTTATAGACACATTTCTCCGCCACTATAAACCATATAGAGACGCTTTAAACACCCGAAATATATAGACTCTTATTAGTGTCCCTATATGTTTACTTTCGTGCGAGTTCTCCTCATTCCCTCCAAAATAATTTAGACCTTTTGGAGCGTCACAATTTGCATCATATTATTTTTCATATATACATAATAATTTAGACACTTTGGAGCGTCACAATTTGCATCATATTTTTTCTATATATATATATATATATAATCATTGAATTATCTATAAAAATATATATCGACCATAGATAATCATAATCAAATACAAGTATTAACTTACTACGTACATTATCTTAAAGCAATATATATAAACGTCATGCTATGATTCATATATACTTAGCGATAACGTAGTTAATTTAGAAAAGTGATAAAAATCATCTATACATTAAATTAATTCGCAGAGTCTAGTCAAACTGAAATAAAAGCGATATTTTAAAACAAAAATAACTTTCTAACTAGAATTATCATTTTTTCTACAAGATAATCCAAAACTAAATAAAAACAACTTCCTGGCTACGAAAAAACTAATTACCAAGTAAACTTATCTTTATGCTAGCTTAGCTTCAAGATAACTTGTTCATCTCTTGATCTACATTTTACTATTACCACTTGAATCATCAATAATCTGCAAAGAAAATTTAATGTCAAATATATATGAAGTATGATGAACATTCCATAAAATCAAGGGAAAATTAACAGTAATCCTAACCAGCTTGATCCTAACTACTAGTGGTCTTCTCAAAATAATACCAACTATTAATCAAGGGAAAAGTCAAGGGAAAAATGAATGACTATTAGAAATATAGACATGAATAATGAATATATTGGTAAATTAGTGAACTTAATAATTACCAAAGTGATACGAGTTTAAAAACTCGTTGTATAAACAAGGATAGTTGATTAACAAGCTAGACCTTTAACTCGTTGATCGTGAATGCAAGACAAGACCTATTGACTCACAATCAGTTCTTTGAATAGGAAACGCGTCCAAAACAAAGAAAAAAAAGCTGAATTATAAACTATAATTCGAAATGTAACAAACAAGTGTTTTAATCATCCAGTTGGTTGTTTATTCCAATCAAGAAGCTGACTATAAATAGCCAAAAACCAATAGCTACAAGAGCTTTAAACGGCTAATTAAGAGCCATTTAAGAGCCTTTAAAACTGGCGGTTACAAGCTCTAAAGCCTCCTAATTCAGTCACTAAATTGGAGGTTACAAAGGCTTAAAACTCTCCTTACAAACAGCAATAATCAAAGCTAAGTAATGACTGAATTTAACTTGGGGATTTAAACAAATATCCCTTTATTAAACCGACTTTAACCAAAGCAATTAAAAATAATAAGTGCGTACAATCTGTTTAAACAAGCGGACCAATGCGATTAAACGGACCAGTTTGATTAACGTACCACCTTGATAATAAGGACCATATAACGAGCTCACTCAATCCAAGTCACCATGCACACAAAATGAGCCATTGAACCCAAATCATTTTTGGTTCCAATTGCTAGCATAAGACTATCACTTCCATCCATAACCGTATCACAAAGGTAGAAACCCAAACAACAACCAACACAAAACAACAAGAGAAACAAAATCTAAGGGAGCACAGCCCGCACCCAAGCAAAAACAAAATACACTAAAACATTCTACAAAGACACCAGCCAAACTGATGTTCATTAACTTGCTGTGTAAACGCTTAAACTGAGACTTTCTTTAATTAGCAGGCTTGCCCATTTGAAAACCAAATAAAAAAAAAAGACACTGGCTAAACAAGCTACACAGCAGAACCAGACTGAACAGCACAAGGCTTGCACAAAAGAACTGCACAACAACAAGCTGAAAAAGAAACTGCACAACAGCAAGCCAGCCTGAGCAAAACAGTATGCTTGTTAAAGTATCACTAGTTACTACAGCTCACTAGGCTATTCAATACTTAGTAGTCAACATATGACTGAACTATGGAGATAACAACAGAAGCAAATAGGAATTGACTATTTTAAACTTTAGATAAATTGAAATCAAATGAAGTGGTGGGCGAGTGGAATCTACGACATGAATATGCAAAGGTGGCTATAGAAGTGACTATAAACAGCACTAGCAATACGTCTTTTCTAATGTAAAAGTCCTGTTACAATTCTTTTCAGTGGTGTTCTTAATCAGCCATGTAACATATATGCCTGGATTTTGAATTGGTCTGTTAACATTTAACAACAATACTAGCTTTTTAAAGAACGTTGAAAACTCTAGATATTCAATATATGGACTTTTAGCTACTCCGTTTTCCAGGTCTTTATATCATTATAATTTAGGGTCATTTCCTGAGTTTTCTTCATCTAAATTGGCATCTTACAGTTCAAAAAGGTTTCTGCAGGCTGGCTCAATTGTTATATGTTTTCTTTATTAGTTCACGACATTGTCTTATTCTGAATATTCTGTTTTGTTGCATGAAATATGATTGTTTACAACTCTGTTATCTTTCTTAATTATTATCCCTTCGACTAATCTTTTTAACTCATTTGTTTCTTTTTACTGAATTTAGTTGAAAATGGCGAAGAACTGAAACAAAAAGCTCAAATAAGCCCATATGAGAAAGTAAAGTCCATGCCCATAGAAAGGAATGCCTAAATATGAAGACCTCATGTCAAACAGCATTGTTCAACAACTGTTGGATAAGAATAAGATTTGTGGAAAAGGAAAAGAGAATTCCAATGCTAAACAAGATTATCAAGACTAAGTACCTAAAGAAGACCATGATTGGGATGATGATGATGAGTTAGAGATTTCTCGAGTGAGAGAGGTGGAAACTGAAACTGCAGCTAATTACTCAGCATCAAAAATCTTTACCAAAAAAGGTTTTACCTACCAATTATTAAGCTTCTTTTGACTAACTCCTCTAATTTCTGAGTTTTGTGTTCTAAATGCCAGGTTTACATTATCTTTTGGTTTATAGAATATGCTTAATGAGTACTCTATTCTCTGTGAATAAAATAGCTAGTTAGTTTATCTGGATAATTTCCTACGTACATGTGATTTGCATATATCCTAACACTAGATGTAAAGATATGTTGATGATGCGCATGCCTAACTATGCTTAGATTGTTATTGTAACTGTATGAGTTGTATTCGCTATTGATGCAATGTTAAAATACTGAAGTTGAAGCTTACTTTTTCAGTTTTTAATTTAATTTAAATGAAAATTATACCTTCATTTGGATTTGGACAAATTGAAGGTGTGGCGATTGGCGAATGTTTAATGTAATAATTATATGAGCTTATACTTTGTATCATATATTCACATGTAAATTTGAAGCAAAAAGCTTCGTATGATACATTTTGTTTAGAAGTACAAAACAGTTGTAGTCTTTTTACATGAAGAGTAAGCTTTTAAATTCGAGAGGGAAGTTCCGTTTGCAGTGTGCCCTCACTCTACAAAGGCTTAGATTAGTTTATGAGAAGTGTCTATTTGCATTATTTAAAACTAGAAAAGAAAGTAAAAAGGAGAAATTTAAAAAGAATGTGGAGATAAGAATGTGATTAGCATTCTCAAGTGGTCTCTTATTTGGAATGTAAGAGATGGTAACAGTAATGTTCAGCAAAAGCTGCTAATATGTTTGAAGTTTTGAGGACGATGTGTTTTCCTTCTAGACTGAAGTTTGCAAGTGGTTCTGTAAGTCCTTGAAAGTTGGCTAATTGGAATTGGTTAAGCTGTGCCCTATTCATTGAGATATTGGGACGTCTCTGTCTCTGAAGGGTCAATTTAAGCTATGTTGAAGGACTTTCTCTATATACTATTTTGTTTAATAAGGCACTTCCTACTGGCTGAAATCTGGACTTAGCGCTCGCCTACAGGTCATAGTACTCGAAATTTTTCAAACAGTCACGAGAATCTGTGAAAAGCTTCTCAAATATCCTCCACAACACTTTGAACAGACCAAAAATAAGTGAACAAACCAAAAACATACCAAAAACGAGTACTATGAGTGAACAGACCAAAAACAAAACAGACTATAGACGTCAATCAAACAGAAAACAAGCTTATACTATGAGCAATTTCTATGCGCAACTAAAAATTTTTATAGTAGTTGATTTCAGACTTATCTCTCACTCATGGTCAGAGTTCAAATGAGGTTTTATCAGGAGAGTAAGTCGGAGTCGCTGCTGTCTTGGATTGACATTTAACATTGTGTTTTCTTTACGCGTTACAGAAGGGTACATATTTAGACGGAATAGTTGCGACAGTGTGACAAAGGGTCGCAACGAGTTTTGGGGGCGCGGATATAAATTTTCAAATTGCGACGGTTTAAACAGTCGAAACATATTTCGACGGTCTATAGCGTCGCTATTAGCCAAAAAAAGACACGTGATACCCCACGTGTTTGTAAGCCCGCAAAACCAATTACACATTCAGGCTAAAAAGGATCCCGCCTATTCTCCTAAATTTTTTGCTGAATCGCGCTTTACACTCACCTCATCTCCCACGTTTCCCTCAACCTCCTCACTGACCTAGCTCCAAACCCTAACCTCCTCCCGATGAATCCGTCTTCACGCCTCTTCACCTTCAGCACCATTAACGAATTCCTTGGATTTCTTTTTCAACCTGTACGTTAGAACAATCAAATCCCTCAATTCTCTCAGTTCAGCCCACTTTCTCTCACTCTCATTCTATATATTCATGGAAAATCCCAATTGAATTCAAAAATTTCCCAACAAACTCAAGTTAAATTCGCTGCTTTCTCTGGAGTTTTTATTGGAGAGCATCCTCTGGTTTATGATTTGCTGCTTCCTTGGTGTATCGGATAAATTCGCTCTAGTAACTCGATCTTCCAGGTTAGGTTTTTGCCTTTTTTTTTTACTTCTGTTGCCGAAAATGTATGATTTATTGTTAATTTGAGAGCTTCTTGATTGTCTAAATTATACTAGCTCCATGATCAGATGAACTTTATATTTCCCCATTGCTTGTTCTTTGGGTGACTCCCGGGGAAAGGAGGCTTTGCATAGTAAATTTTGAGATTTTTTCTTGATTGCAGGATGATTTAACTTAATCTTGGGGTGGGGAATTGCTTTGATTCCATCTCATATGATAAACCTGCCTTGTTCAAAAAATTTTAGACTCGTATTTTTCAATACTTAGCAGCTTTCTTTCACACCTTTGCTCCTTTTTTCTTTAACGTTTTTTGCAAGTGCGACTTCTGGGATGCTCTTGTGTTATTTAAATGTCTAAACTCAATAACTTCATAAGCTTCTAAGATTTCCTTAATGAAAACTCATCTGTAATTAGGGAAAATTTGGAAATAATGAGTTTCTCTTGTGATATAAACTCGTTTACTGATTTCTTGCTAAAAGAGTTGGGTTTAAATTAGGACGGAAGTATATCAAGTGAAGAGACTGCTTACCTCCAGTGTTGTTGTGCCGTTGATAGCTTCTCCTTTGATGTAAAACAATCCTGCGAATAATTTATCTGGAGCAAGTTGCTTAACTTAGTGGCAGCATCCTTGTGAACATATATTTCTTTTATTGATGATAAAGGTTATTTATTTATGCATAGGTTCGGCCCACATATATGGCTTCAATGATTTCCTTATAATGATGAGCTAACAAAAGTCCTTAGTTTGAAATTCATCATTTCAGAATGATAGACCACATTTTATTTTGGTAATCAAAGCCTGGTAACTTTGTCCATTAATTTGTCAAAAAATGTATTGAGTTATAATGTGAAGAACCTGCTGGTAGATCAGTTTCTTATGATTATCATTTGGTTAGTTTTACTATGGTTTGGTAGTAATTAATGGTCAAAATCTGAGAGATTTAACCACGAATTTGGAGTATTTTGAAAAGGAGGTGTATTTCAGTTCATTCCTTGAACTAAGTAATCCTGCCTTACGTGGTAATCTTTGTCGTTTTGGAATTATTCATATTCTTTTTTTCGTACTCATAGATGGTGAATGGAAATTCTCGAAGGATTTAACTTGCAAATTAAACTTCTTATTTGATTATACGGGTTAGGATAAAAGTCAATTAATTATAATAATATCCACTTGTGCAAAATATCAAATTAGCGTTTGAGTTGCACTGTTCCTGATCTAACTTGCCAATTTCCATTTTAACAAATACACAAATATGGTTAATTACGTTTAAACTATTTCATTATCATTACATCAGAACTATTCGTGAAGCTCTTGCCTAGGCTGCAGTAAAGGTTGATTCAACCTTAATCTTGTAATTGCGAAAATATTATTCTCAAAATTCTTTACCTAAAAGATAATGGACTGGCCACTACCAAAAGAATAAATTCTTTTACGTTATTTGAGAAGACTCTGAACTGTATTAAAAATGGTCGCGCTCAGTTGTAGTAATAAAAGTAAAGGTTGTTTTTCTCTGTGGTGTTTTCCTCAAAGTTAGTTTAGGTTTGAACTAGATAGAAGCCTTATTTTCAAGACCTACATCCTGGTGATCATCTCATAATCCTTAACTTGGCACAACCACATCTCTCCGGCTGGGTGATCTACTTAAATTTAACATTTGACTTGGGAGATGGAATTATAGCATATATCTAGAACAAAATTTTCTTGCAGAAGTCATAACTTGAAGTTTTCTCATTGGATTAAATGGTTGCTTGGATTAACTTTGGACTTAAGCGTTTAGGATTATTTACATATCATATCAGATGTGGTAGTATTTTACTACCAATTTCTTTGTATAGCTGAGTGTAGTACTACCACATCTGATATGATATGTAAATAATCCACATATATTTCAGGTAGTTTTCTTATGTCTTATACTGTAATAATGTAATACCTATGTGCACTTGTATAAATATTTACTCAATGCAATACAATTTTGACCAAGTGACACTTTCCTACAACATCCATCAGACAACCACTTGATTAGAGATGAAAGGCATCACCAGGAGTTCAGAAATGTATTTAATTCCAAGTTTTGCAAAGTATCCCATCTTTGACTTAGGTGGACTGTAGTTTTTTTTGTTGCATTTTGTTTTTGGTGGTTAGGTTGTTTGTGTTTAGGGCATAGAATGTTAGTGAGGAAGTGATGTCCTTTTTTAGCTTCAGGTTTTGTGAGATAAAGTTGTTGTGCTGCCCGTGTTTTCTTGCCATGAGCTGAGCTTCTGAAATTTGTCCGGCTCTGCAGTTTGGGAAGGAGAACGCCTATTTTTGTTGTTAATTTGTTGAAACGGTTGGGTTGTTTGATGTCTGTTATGCTGGTGGTATTGAATTGCTAATGATTGCTGCTGTGAATATTGTTCTTCTGATCTGCTTCTTCTTTGATCTGATTTTCTGTTTGGTTCTGTTCTGCTTAATCTTCTGCCAGTATGCCGTTCTGCGTGTTTTATGTTGTTTTTGTCTTTGATGACTTAGCTTGACTGTAGTTTTTTTTTGTTGCATTTTGTTTTTGGTGGTTGAATTCCTTGGAGTCCTGCCACCAGTATTTAATCATATTTTCTGCATTTTTTTATTCTCTAGAATGGAAGATATAAACAACATGAAAATTATAATACCTTGTGCTCAGGGCCTCAGGTGATCTTTCTCTAGTAGCCTTGGCATTTGTGGATGGTGAGCCGCAAAGGGTGACGATGGCAATGGTGATGAGGGAATCAACAACAACTAGAATGAAAATTTTGTTGCCTTAATATATATACCTCTAACTCTTTAAAAGCAAGGACTCGCTTGTTACTATTCACGAGCAATAGTACTTTGTCTGTTTCGCCCTTTTTTTCCTTCTTTCGTTTTTCTTAGTAGCAGTGTTGGTACGTTTTTGCCCTTATATTTCTATTGCCTTGCCCAGAGGAGAGAGAAACCTCAACATTTTCCTATGATTTCCTCCCTTTTTCTTCTCTCTTTCTCTTTCTCTATGAATGTCGGTGCTCTCACTCTTCATTTTCTTCGATCTCTCCTCTTCATTTTCTCTATGATGTTTTGGATGTTTTTCCTTTAATTTGTTTAATTCTTACTTCATGTCTTCATGTACCTAGAAAGTTGTTGTGCTTGACAGAATATTGTGTATTTGAATTGATGTGAAAGGGTCGGTTTCACTTCATAGGTTCTCTTTTTCTCTTTTTCTAAGCGATTTAATGCCGTTCTTGGTGAGAGTGGTCTCAGCAGTATGTCATTCTTGGTGAAGTTGACTATTGTGTTCCATCTTTCTCTAGTTTGAGTTAGTGTAGACATGTAAACAGAAGAAACATTAATACAATAATATCTAGCTTCTTAGCATGGATCCTACCCCATGCTGTCAGAGTTTAGTCGTCCTGCCTTTTCCTCACAAGTAGAAAATGCAATTTGCAATTGACCCACATGGTACAACCTCCGTTTTCCTGATTAGCTACTTTAACAACAAAAACTAAGGAGAAATCAAGATACTCAAGTGGTTACCTTACTACCTTTTTCTTTTAGAAGGAAAGAGATTGAGAGTAAGAGAATTATTAAATATAATTGAGTCCCGTGGAATGGGGTGGAAGATGATAAATTGAGAACAAAAAGTTGGCATAAATAGGACTAAGTAAAAGCGAGTAGATTGCTACTGCTGCTATTGCTATTGCTCCCTTGGTCTGATTTTTCCTTATTATGAAGTCCGAACCCTCTTAAATTGTGATTGTGTGTGCATGGCTAGCTGGTTCAAATATCTTGTATGCTGCATGTTTCCTGTGCTTTGGGATGTAGTTTAAGTTTCTGGACTCACGGTTTTCTGGGAGGAGTTTGTGTTGTACTGCTGAGTATGCTGGGCTGGTTTCATTTCGCGAATAATGTTATTTCCAATTGAGGTAGGTCATTGTATTTTCATTTGCGAATATTGATGTGACTCATGTTTAGAAACAATTTCACATACTGCATTAGAGATACTAATAGCATACTGCAGTTTTTCTTAAGAGAACGATACATAACTACAGCTAGTCTGCTAGTATTTTTTACGGTGATTCATCATTCTAAGGTGATATAGCTCGATAGTCTTTTTTTTGGCAACCATCTCAGCTAGTGTGCCATGAAACTCAGCTAGTCTGCCATGACTGTGGTAGGCCAAGAATTCTGCTGTCTTGTGGTAGGCCAAGCTTGCAGATGTCTTCTAGTCCACTGTTGTGACATGTAGGCCAAGCTTGTAGATGTCTTCTAGTCCATTGATGTCTTACATTTGTAGTTGGATGCATAACTTGGTAAGAGCTCCTGAACATGTGTAAGTAAATTATCAATCATTAGCCACAAGCTCACATGCCACAGCTTTCCAAGACTGATCAATAATTAGTCACATTATCTAATTGTATTTTAGAATTAAGAAGCAGAGGAAAAAAATGTGGCCAGTTGCAGCAAGCAAGAATCTGTTGCAATATATCAGCACCCAACCAGTAGACTACTGATTATTAGATTATGATTAGTACTTTAGTAGTGACTGAATTGAGTAGTAATTGAATTGTTATTGAGGTGTTGTTTAGGGATTCATGAGATTGGTAGTCCGTAGTTGCTTACTTCTATATGCTTGTAGCTTAGAGTGGTTACTTGTTTGAGCTGCTGATTTTATTATCAGGATTTCTTCCAAATCCAGAACTTGAGACTTCTGTTCTATCTGTGTGGTATTGTTATCGTTCTGTGTTCTCTATCAACTGATTAAAATGTGATTCTTTGTTACCTTTCTTTATGGAATTATTACTAAGGTAAACAACTAATCATGATTCTTTAACATTGTTCTTGACCTTGTTGTTAATTTTCCCTTGATTTTATGGAATGTTCATCATACTCAATTCATATATATTTGACATAAATTTTCTTTGCAGATTATTGATGATTCAAGTGGTAATAGTAAATGTAGATCAAGAGATGAACAAGTTATCTTGAAGCTAAGCTAGCATAAGGATAGGTTTACTTGTTCGTAACCTTGTTTTTATTTAGTTTTGGACTATCTTGTAGAAAAAATGAAAATGCTAGTTAAAAAGTTATTTTTGTTTTAAAACTATCGCTTTTATTTCAGTTTGACTAGACTCTGCGAATTAATTTAATGTATAGATGATTTTTATCACTTTTTCTAAATTAACTACTTAAGTATATATATGAATCATAGCATGATGTTATATATATATATATATATATATATATATATATATATATATATATATATATATATATATATATATATATATATATATATATATATATATATATATGTTGCTTTAAGATAGTACGTGTACGTACGTAGTACGTTAATATTTGTATTTGATTATGATTTATTATCTATGGTCGATATATTTTTTTTATAGATAATTCATGAAAAATAATATATATATATATATATATATATATATATATATATATATATATATATATATATATATATATATATATATATATATATATATATGAAAAAAAATATGATGCAAATTGTGACGCTCCAAAGTCTCTAAATTATTACGTATATATGAAAAATAATATGATGCAAATTGTGACGCTTCAAAGGGTCTAAATTATTTTGGAGGGAATGGAGAGACCTCGCACGAAAGTAAACATATAGTGACTCTAATAAGAGTCTATATATTTCGGGTGTCTAAAGCGTCTCTATATGGTTTATAGTGGCGGAAAAATGTGTCTATACGCGTGCAAATAGTGACGCTTTATATAGTCTAAATATTGCGACTCCCTATATAGTCACTATATCCCAATTAGCGACGGAGAAATACATCGCTGTTTTGCAAATTGTGACGCTCTAAAGCGTCGGTAAATAGCGGCAATGAAAATAGCGACCCTCTCCCAAAGCGTCGCTATGTGAAATAGCGACACTTTAGAGCGTCGCAATTTGTCCCAAAAAGCGTCACAATGTGCCGCGTTTTTTTGTACTCCACTAACATCACACTCGACCTCAAAAGGTTGAGAGAAATCTGGCAGCGCCAAAATAGGAGCAGCACACAAACGCTCTTTAATCACATCAAACGCCTTTTGAGCGTCCTCTCCCCATACAAAAGCACCTTTCTTCAAGCAACTAGTGATAGGACTAGTAATAGTACTGAAATCACGAATGAAACGTCTATAAAATGAAGCAAGACCATGAAATGAACGCACCTCACTTATAGTTTTAGGATTAGGCCACGATTTGATAGCCTCGATCTTGGACTGATCCACGGACACTCCATCTTTCGAAACCACATAGCCCAAGAATACAACATTGTCAACAAGGAATGAACACTTCTCTAGCTTCCCATAGAGTCTTTGAGCTCTAAGTGTTTCAAAAACATCCCTCAAATGAATCAGATGCTCCTCTTCGTTCCTACTATACACCAAGATGTCATCAAGATATACCACAACGAATCTGCCCAAAAATGATTTAAGCACTTCGTTCATTAGCCTCATAAACGTACTAGGAGCATTAGTGAGACCAAATGGCATGACGGTCCACTCATACAAACCATGTTTTGTCTTGAAAGCCGTTTTCCACTCATCTCCTTCACGCATCCGAATCTGATGATAACCACTTCGCAAATCAATTTTTGAGAACTTCGAACCATGGAGCTCATCTAACATATCATCAAGTCTCGGAATCGGAAAACGATACTTGATGGTAATGTTATTCACAGCCCTACTATCAACACACATTCGCCATGTTCCATCTTTCTTAGGCACAAGCAACACCGGAACAGCACATGGACTCAAGCTTTCTCTAACATAGCCTCGATTCACAAGTTCATCAATTTGCTTTTGTAATTCCTTTGTTTCCTCCGGATTGCAACGATAGGCAGCCTTATTAGGCAAAGAAGTTCCTGGAATAAGATCAATTTGATGTTCAATACCACGAATAGGGGGCAAACCTGGTGGTAATTCATCTTGAAATACATCCTTGAACTCAAACAGCAATTCGGCAATGGGACTGCCTTCTTTCCAATTTTGGCCTTCAATTGGACTCTCCTTAGCCACGAGCAAATACACCAACTCTCCATGATCAAGAGCTTGCTCAATTTCTCGTTCACTAGCCAACATGGTGAGATTCGGCTTTTTCTTTTGTTTCACACTCATGGATCGAACCGCTTGAGATGACATAGGCTTTAGCACAATTTTCTTGCCTTTGTCTCTCAATTCATACTCATTGCTTCTCCCTTTATGAATCACGTCCCTATCAAACTTCCAAGGACGACCCAACAAAATATGACAAGCATCCATAGGAATAACATCACAAAGAACTTCATCCACATACAAACCCATAGTCAAACCAACCCTTACTTGCTTCGACACTTTTACACTATTACCATCATCAAGCCAATGGAGTGCGTATGGCCTAGGATGGACAATAGTGATTAAGCCTAATTTTGACACCATTTCACTAGAAGCAGCATTGGTACAACTCCCCCCATCAACAATTACACTACACCACTTATCTTTCACTAGACATTTAGTATGAAACAACTGATCTCGTTGGTCTAGATCAGTAGGTGAAATTTGAGTTTGTAGCGCTCTAAGAACCAGATTTGTGTCATAAATTGGAGCCTCATACCCTTCCTCTTCCTCCTCATCACCACTCTCATCAAACACAAATACGTCCCCCAACCTCTTTTCCTCTTCAAACAACTCCTCACGACATTCAACAGCTTCTCTCAAGGTCACTACTCGTTTATTTGGACACGCATTTTGATAATGCCCAAACCCTTGACACTTAAAACAACGCACCTTGGACAGACTTGTTTCTTTGGTTGGGTTAGATAGTTTAGGGGCAGCCGTAGAATTACTTGAACCTACGGTACTAGGTGATGTGTTTGGTTTCAAACTAGGTTCGGATTTAGCCCAAGACTTGGCTTTACCATCCATACTAGACCCTCCCCCATATTTTGCCTTCCCTTGATTTTCCAATTTTAAACAAAGTCCACAAAGAGTGTCAAAATCAGAATATGGATAAAGGTCTACGGTATTGGCAATATTATAATTTAGACCCCTTAAAAATCTGGACAGTTTTTGTTCCTCAATTTCCTCAATTTCTCCCATTAAGGACAACTTTTCAAACTCATCAATATATTCAGCCACACTCATTTTTCCTTGCCTCAACTCGGCAATTTTACGATAAGTTGTTATTCTATGAGTTGTTGGCACATACCTTTTACGTAGCTTACGTTTCAAAGACTCCCAAGAGGTAATTTTCTCCTTCCCTTCACGTATTCTCTTGGATTTCAGTCCCTCGAACCACAATGAAGCCCCTCGTCCTAGCTTCAATATGGCATATTTGCAACGCTTCTCATCATCAATGTCCTTGAAATCGAACATTCTCTCTATTTTGCGCTCCCACTCCAAATAGGCTTCCGGATCTGTTCCACCAACAAATTCAGGAAGTTCGGTGACCTTGAATTCATCCATAGCCCGTAGATCACGCCTAGGAGGCCTACGATACCCCCCATCTCTAACGTTCTTCAAGGCTTCTTGGAGATGTTGTAGAAAGTCAGGATCATCAAAATCCATATTTCAGTTTGTAAGAATTACGAACAGCAGCTCTTTTTTTTTTTTTTTTTTGGGCGGATCACACGAACAACAGTTCTGATACCACTAATGATACGAGTTTAAAAACTCTTTGTATAAACAAGGATAGTTGATTAACAAGCTAGACCTTTAACTCGTTGATCGTGAATGCAAGACAAGACCTATTGACTCACAATCAGTTCTTTGAATAGGAAACGCGTCCAATTGCTAGCATAAGACTATCACTTTCATCCATAACCGTATCACCTTCATTATAGGTTTGTGAGTAAGGATCATATTTTCTTTGACCAGAATAACCACCTATAGCATTCACATCTTCAGATTGCAAGTCGGGACATTTATCAGTAGGATGAGACTCATTATAGCAAATTCCACAAACTCTAGCTTTAGACTCGTTACTAGCAACAATTTTAGACACGAGAGTAGTTAAGGTAGCAATTTGTTGAGCATTTTCTTGTAATTGATTATGAATACCACTTAAATCAACTCCATTTACTCTTTTAACATCATTTCTAGTACCATGTTGTTGGGTGTTTTGAGCCATATTAGAAATTAAAGCCCTAGCTTGGGTTGGTGTTTTGTCCACTAATGCCCCCCCCCCCCCCCCAACTCGAAGCATCTATCATACCCCTATCAGGGGCAATAGGCCTTCATAAAAGTACTAAATTAATAGTTGGTCACTAATCTGATTTTGGGGACATGAGGAACACAATCTTTTAAAACGTTCCCAATACTCATACAAGGACTCATTATCATGCTGCCTAATGCCACATATCTCCTTCCTGATGGTTCCAATTAGACTTGCTGGAAAGTACTTTCCTAGAAAAGTTGATGCCATAACATTCCAAGTCGTAATTGATCCAGCAGGAAGATCATACAACCAATCTTTAGCCAAATCTTGCAAAGAAAAAGGAAAAGCATGCAATCTAATATGATCATGTTCGACTCCTTCAACATTCATAGAAGAACAAACAACCTTAAACTCTTTTAAATGTCGATGAGGATTCTCACCTGATTTCCCATAATATTTGGGAAGAAGATTAAGGAAACCTGAATTCAGTTTGAGGGGTTTGTCCAGCTCTGGAAACACAATGCAGAGAGGATCATCTCCCGTATTTGGGGCTGCCATCTCCTTCAAGGTTCTTTCACCCATTTTTGCTCCTTTTAGACTATCTTATGTTGGTTTAACTTCCTCTGGTTTCACCTCTTCTGGTTGATCTATTTGAAACGCGTAGATTAATCTCTCACTACAAAAAAACGCAGCACATTGTGACGCTTTTTTGGACAAATTGCGACGGTAAAGAGTGTCGCTATTTCACATAGCGACGCTTTGGGAGAGGGTCGCTATTTTCATTGCCGCTATTTACCGATGCTTTAGAGCATCACAATTTGCAAAATATCGATGTATTTCGCCGCCTCTATTTGGGATATAGGGACTCTATAGATAGTCCCATTATTTAGACTGTAAAAAGCGTCACTATTTACACGCTTATAGACACATTTCTCCGCCACTATAAACCATATAGAGACGCTTTAAACACCCGAAATATATAGACTCTTATTAGTGTCCCTATATGTTTACTTTCGTGCGAGTTCTCCTCATTCCCTCCAAAATAATTTAGACCTTTTGGAGCATCACAATTTGCATCATATTATTTTTCATATATACATAATAATTTAGACACTTTGGAGCGTCACAATTTGCATCATATTTTTTCTATATATATATATATATATATATATATATATATATATATATATATATATATATATATATATATATATATATATATATATATATATATATATATATAATCATTGAATTATCTATAAAAATATATATCGACCATAGATAATCATAATCAAATACAAGTATTAACTTACTACGTACATTATCTTAAAGCAATATATATAAACGTCATGCTATGATTCATATATACTTAGCGATAACGTAGTTAATTTAGAAAAAGTGATAAAAATCATCTATACATTAAATTAATTCGCAGAGTCTAGTCAAACTGAAATAAAAGCGATATTTTAAAACAAAAATAATTTTCTAACTAAAATTATCATTTTTTCTACAAGATAATCCAAAACTAAATAAAAACAACTTCCTGGCTACGAAAAAACTAATTACCAAGTAAACTTATCTTTATGCTAGCTTAGCTTCAAGATAACTTGTTCATCTCTTGATCTACATTTTACTATTACCACTTGAATCATCAATAATCTGCAAAGAAAATTTAATGTCAAATATATATGAAGTATGATGAACATTCCATAAAATCAAGGGAAAATTAACAGTAATCCTAACCAGCTTGATCCTAACTACTAGTGGTCTTCTCAAAATAATACCAACTATTAATCAAGGGAAAAGTCAAGGGAAAAATGAATGACTATTAGAAATATAGACATGAATAATGAATATATTGGTAAATTAGTGAACTTAATAATTACCAAAGTGATACGAGTTTAAAAACTCGTTGTATAAACAAGGATAGTTGATTAACAAGCTAGACCTTTAACTCGTTGATCGTGAATGCAAGACAAGACCTATTGACTCACAATCAGTTCTTTGAATAGGAAACGCGTCCAAAACAAAGAAAAAAAAGCTGAATTATAAACTATAATTCGAAATGTAACAAACAAGTGTTTTAATCATCCAGTTGGTTGTTTATTCCAATCAAGAAGCTGACTATAAATAGCCAAAAACCAATAGCTACAAGAGCTTTAAACGGCTAATTAAGAGCCATTTAAGAGCCTTTAAAACTGGCAGTTACAAGCTCTAAAGCCTCCTAATTCAGTCACTAAATTGGAGGTTACAAAGGCTTAAAACTCTCCTTACAAACAGCAATAATCAAAGCTAAGTAATGACTGAATTTAACTTGGGGATTTAAACAAATATCCCTTTATTAAACCGACTTTAACCAAAGCAATTAAAAATAATAAGTGCGTACAATCTGTTTAAACAAGCGGACCAATGCGATTAAACGGACCAGTTTGATTAACGTACCACCTTGATAATAAGGACCATATAACGAGCTCACTCAATCCAAGTCACCATGCACACAAAATGAGCCATTGAACCCAAATCATTTTTGGTTCCAATTGCTAGCATAAGACTATCACTTCCATCCATAACCGTATCACAAAGGTAGAAACCCAAACAACAACCAACACAAAACAACAAGAGAAACAAAATCTAAGGGAGCACAGCCCGCACCCAAGCAAAAACAAAATACACTAAAACATTCTACAAAGACACCAGCCAAACTGATGTTCATTAACTTGCTGTGTAAACGCTTAAACTGAGACTTTCTTTAATTAGCAGGCTTGCCCATTTGAAAACCAAAAAAAAAAAAAGACACTGGCCAAACAAGCTACACAGCAGAACCAGACTGAACAGCACAAGGCTTGCACAAAAGAACTGCACAACAACAAGCTGAAAAAGAAACTGCACAACAGCAAGCCAGCCTGAGCAAAACAGTATGCTTGTTAAAGTATCACTAGTTACTACAGCTCACTAGGCTATTCAATACTTAGTAGTCAACATATGACTGAACTATGGAGATAACAACAGAAGCAAATAGGAATTGACTATTTTAAACTTTAGATAAATTGAAATCAAATGAAGTGGTGGGCGAGTGGAATCTACGACATGAATATGCAAAGGTGGCTATAGAAGTGACTATAAACAGCACTAGCAATACGTCTTTTCTAATGTAAAAGTCCTGTTACAATTCTTTTCAGTGGTGTTCTTAATCAGCCATGATGTTTATATGCCTGGATTTTGAATTGGTCTGTTAACATTTAACAACAATACTAGCTTTTTAAAGAACGTTGAAAACTCTAGATATTCAATATATGGACTTTTAGCTACTCCGTTTTCCAGGTCTTTATATCATTATAATTTAGGGTCATTTCCTGAGTTTTCTTCATCTAAATTGGCATCTTACAGTTCAAAAAGGTTTCTGCAGGCTGGCTCAATTGTTATATGTTTTCTTTATTAGTTCACGACATTGTCTTATTCTGAATATTCTGTTTTGTTGCATGCAATATGATTGTTTACAACTCTGTTATCTTTCTTAATTATTATCCCTTCGACTAATCTTTTTAACTCATTTGTTTCTGTTTACTGAATTTAGTTGAAAATGGCGAAGAACTGAAACAAAAAGCTCAAATAAGCCCATATGAGAAAGTAAAGTCCATGCCCATAGAAAGGAATGCCTAAATATGAAGACCTCATGTCAAACAGCATTGTTCAACAACTGTTGGATAAGAATAAGATTTGTGGAAAAGGAAAAGAGAATTCCAATGCTAAACAAGATTATCAAGACTAAGTACCTAAAGAAGACCATGATTGGGATGATGATGATGAGTTAGAGATTTCTCGAGTGAGAGAGGTGGAAACTGAAACTGCAGCTAATTACTCAGCATCAAAAATCTTTACCAAAAAAGGTTTTACCTACCAATTAAGCTTCTTTTGACTAACTCCTCTAATTTCTGAGTTTTGTGTTCTAAATGCCAGGTTTACATTATCTTTTGGTTTATAGAATATGCTTAATGAGTACTCTATTCTCTGTGAATAAAATAGCTAGTTAGTTTATCTGGATAATTTCCTACGTACATGTGATTTGCATATATCCTAACACTAGATGTAAAGATATGTTGATGATGCGCATGCCTAACTATGCTTAGATTGTTATTGTAACTGTATGAGTTGTATTCGCTATTGATGCAATGTTAAAATACTGAAGTTGAAGCTTACTTTTTCAGTTTTTCATTTAATTTAAATGAAAATTATACCTTCATTTGGATTTGGACAAATTGAAGGTGTGGCGATTGGCGAATGTTTAATGTAATAATTATATGAGCTTATACTTTGTATCATATATTCACATGTAAATTTGAAGCAAAAAGCTTCGTATGATACATTTTGTTTAGAAGTACAAAACAGTTGTAGTCTTTTTACATGAAGAGTAAGCTTTTAAATTCGAGAGGGAAGTTCCGTTTGCAGTGTGCCCTCACTCTACAAAGGCTTAGATTAGTTTATGAGAAGTGTCTATTTGCATTATTTAAAACTAGAAAAGAAAGTAAAAAGGAGAAATTTAAAAAGAATGTGGAGATAAGAATGTGATTAGCATTCTCAAGTGGTCTCTTATTTGGAATGTAAGAGATGGTAACAGTAATGTTCAGCAAAAGCTGCTAATATGTTTGAAGTTTTGAGGACGATGTGTTTTCCTTCTAGACTGAAGTTTGCAAGTGGTTCTGTAAGTCCTTGAAAGTTGGCTAATTGGAATTGGTTAAGCTGTGCCCTATTCATTGAGATATTGGGACGTCTCTGTCTCTGAAGGGTCAATTTAAGCTATGTTGAAGGACTTTCTCTATATACTATTTTGTTTAATAAGGCACTTCCTACTGGCTGAAATCTGGACTTAGCGCTCGCCTACAGGTCATAGTACTCGAAATTTTTCAAACAGTCACGAGAATCTGTGAAAAGCTTCTCAAATATCCTCCACAACACTTTGAACAGACCAAAAATAAGTGAACAAACCAAAAACATACCAAAAACGAGTACTATGAGTGAACAGACCAAAAACAAAACAGACTATAGACGTCAATCAAACAGAAAACAAGCTTATACTATGAGCAATTTCTATGCGCAACTAAAAATTTTTATAGTAGTTGATTTCAGACTTATCTCTCACTCATGGTCAGAGTTCAAATGAGGTTTTATCAGGAGAGTAAGTCGGAGTCGCTGCTGTCTTGGATTGACATTTAACATTGTGTTTTCTTTACGCGTTACAGAAGGAGCATCAGAAATTAACTAACAGAAACTATAGTTTGTTAACAACCCAGACAAAAGCTAAAGAACAATCTAAAACAAGTCATCAAACAAATCAGGAAGCTGTGAACCAGCAAAACAACATCAAGCAACAGCTGCATGTCTGACATGTATTAACAAAATGATTTGGCTACCTTATTAGTTATTCCCCATTCTGTTTTGAAAAGAAAGGAGGGGAACCATACTTGGAATAAAGATCTTTGCTGTTTGATTCAGAGCGCCTAAATCAGTAATATCATGAGCCTGTAATTTTAAGAAAATGATTATAGGAGAGAAAACAGGCGATAAAAGGATAGTTGGCGAGTAGTTATCTATAGATAGAGCGTCACAATATATATATATATATATATATATATATATATATGGAAAATTTGTAATTATTAATCCAACCTTTGCCCGGTTTTCTTTAATTAAGCCTACCTATGCGATATTTCTAAATAATCCAACCTTTACGACCCAACTACTATTATTAAGCCTGGATGACCGGTTACCTGCCACAAAGTCAAGGAAAATTTGCAATTATTAATCCAACATTTGTCCGATTTTCTTTAATTAAGTCTACCTATGCGATATTTCTAAATAATCCAACCTTTATGACCCAACTACTATTATTAAGCCTGGATGAACGGTTACCTGCTACAAAGTCAACGTTAAAAACGTTTACAATCTAAAGTTGGGTTCCCTGCTAAAATATTGGACACGTCATCATCACTTGCCACCTAAACAAGGATTTCATTTTTTTTCCAAAAAACCCTTAACCCTTATCTTCTCTGTACCGTGTTTCAATTCCTCTCTCCTCCGTTACTGCTGCTTCAACCACAATTGTACTGGTTCATGACATCATCAGCGATTTTCTTGTGGAAATAGGTGACTTCATCCACGCGCATTCAAATTTTGTCTCCAAAATCGTACAATTGAAGGTGAACTTACGAACCTTAGCGTTTTTGTTCCTTTTTTTGGTAAATTTTGAATTTTGGGCTTCCTTGATGGCCAGTTCGTAAAAACTCGAGCTGTCACAATAATATAGTTTTTTTTATGTTGTGGGATGTTGGTTAATGTGGTCTTGTTGAAAATTTAGAAAGAAAAAAAAAAACCTTGAATTTGAAGAAAATCCAGATCCAACAGGCAATTGCTTTACCCTAGCCATAGCAATTGCTGATTATTTTTTATGAACTTCGAATGGAGAGGTATGAGGGATCGACAATGGTGGAAAAGAGGTAGAAGAGAAATAATGGAGAGGAGTTCAGAGATGAAGCAGAAAATCGCAGAGGAGAGAGGAACGAAATCAAAATAGCAATTAAAGAAAATAAGGGGAAAAAATTATAATTGTTATATTCCACGTAACGGTGAATACCGCCTATAACAGCTTAGTAACTTGTTAGGCTTAATAATAGTAGTTGGGTCATAAAGGTTGGATTATTTAGAAATATCGCATAGGTAGGCTTAATTAAAGAAAATCGGGCAAAGGTTGGATTAATAATTACAAATTATTAATATATATATATAGGAGAAGGCTCATGTGAGAACACCCTATATATATGAGAACAGTTTCATATGTAAGAATAAATCTAGGCCTTTAGATCGATTTGCATCTGACCGCTGAGATATATTAGGATAGTAATGGCATTTTTGTAATATTTTGTACATATACACCCAATTTCCTTCCACTTTCACGCCTAACCTTTCTCTCTCCAAATTTGCAGCAGCTTCATCTTCTTTCTCTCTCTAAACTTTCACTCCAAATTGCAGTTGTGGAATATCATTGATCTTCATCAAATCCTTTGATTTCGGTTAAATTTATGCAATTTTAACACCGAATTAACGATAATCTTCCCCAAAATTTCCAAATTTCGTGATTTTTAGTTTTAATTAAAGGTATGCTTTCAAATTTGGGTCTACTTTTCAATTATGTAATCCCGCTAATTAACTTGAGTTAATGATTCATGTGCTTAATTTGATTGTTCAGATTATAGTTTGATTGAATAATTTCTATATTTCGTGTTTATTATTCAATTCATTTTGATTTGTCTTTGATGTTATGAAAATTCAATAAATTTTGCATTCATTTGCCGAAAAGTTGTGTATCGTGTTCTTAGGTTTTTTTTGTTTGATTCCATATTTTATGTTGATTATAATAGGTTGATAATTCAAGGTAGAGTTATGATCTCCATAGTTTGAAATATGGAACTTCAACCTATAATCCATAATGATTACTATCAACATTCCATTAATTGCCATTCCTATTAATTTATGTCGATGGAATTATATTATGAATTGTCATTCCTTATGTTCTAAACTAGTAGTGCACATGTTCTGAATTAGAGTTGCTTAGGTTCTGAATTAGAGTTGGTTATGTTCTGAATTAGAGCTTCTTATGTTCTGATTCTTATGAAGGTTTTTATGTTTGTTCTGAACTAATATTAAATTTTTTTACAGATTAGTTGTTAAAAATGAATAACGTGCTAGTTATTCTAATGCAATTGTTTATATTACTCCTCAAGCATTATCCTTGCAGGATAAGAGAATGGATGAAATAAAGCTACTCTAAGAATGAAATATAAGAGTGTTGATGAGTGTATTGACTTTACTAAAGTTTATACATATACTACAACTGTTGGATTTAATACTATGAAATTTGTCACTACGAGAAGAAAGAAAAAGATATTGTGGCTTTCCAATGTTGTTTATGCAATAAGTGGGTTTCAGGATGAAACATAGGACAAAGGTTGATGATATTTCCAAGCTGAATAAAGAAGGGAAAACTAAGGAAGTCTAAGTGTAAGTTACTAGCTAGAAGAAGGGTTATCACTTGTGTTGGGTGCAAGACCCAAATCACAATAGGACTTTGTAATGATGGGGGTTATGTATAGTGACAAGATTCTGAGAATGATGGATATAGTCACCCCCCTGTTTACACTTTAGTTGTAATAATTTCATAGAGTGGAGGAAATTGAACATATCTATATTATTTATGATCATATCATATGGTTATAACATTGAGAATGTGCGAGTTCTTCCTTCTGTTGATCAATGATGTATGTGGTCTCCCAATTTATAATCTTCTTGACTTGTCTCCCTAAAATGCTCGCCAACAGTCTGGCTTAATGATTGCATGGATAAATGATGAATCTGGTTGATCCCGTTTTATTTGGCAGGGTAACCAGTTGCGTATGTTCTAATTATTATTGCATGTTGCATATGTTCTAATTATTGTTGCATATGTTCTAATTATTGTTGCATATGTTCTAAATATTGTTGCATATGTTCTAATTATTGTTGCATATGTTCTAAATATTGTTGCATATATTCAAATTGTTGTATTTTCTATAAATATCATTATTTTCTTGAATATTTAGTTAAAACCTATTAGCTCAAATGGTAGAGCAATGTGCCATTGCACATGGATGTAGGTTCAAATCCTACATAGGTTGTTCACAACACACAACTTAGCTCCAATATACTTATAGGGATAGATCCTACAAGAGAGTTACCCTCCAGCAAAAGCTAAGATAAGTGTCTTAAACACCCACCCATGACTCGAGAATATCAGCCTCATCCTTGATGATCTTATTTTTTAAGCTTGGTAGTGCAACTCTATCAACTTAGCTTATCTTATAGAAATTTTTTTCGTTGTTAGGGCTAGGGCATCAAAGGTTGGTAGAGTAGAGCCACCGGCAAGGACATCCCATCAGCGGTTTTAATTCCAATGATTCTTCTGTCATCACCTCTTTGGAATATATCGACAATAACTCGTGATAATTTGTTGTCAAATGCTATGCATAAAGGTCATGTTGCGGATTTCCCGCAAGCAGTTACCCCTGTGCTTTCTTATCAGACCCCGCCAATGAGGAATTATGTTGGTCATACATCTTGGCCATCTCGGTCATGCATCCCTGCTCCCCTGACTAGTTTCTCTACAAACAACTGCCTTCAGTTCAAGAGTTAGATTTTATGTTCTAAAAACCAAGGCTAATGTTCTAAAAATTTATACATATGTTCTAAAGTAAGTAGAACAAATCCAAAAGTAAATATAAGTGATTCAAAAGTAAAGAATCATCAAATAGAAGAATTAATTAATATCATAAACGGAATATAAAGAGTTGCCTATGTAGGATTCGAACCTACATCATTGTGCAATCGCACAAAGCTCTGCCAATTGAGCTAATAGGCATTGTCCCAAAACATCAAGCATTGACAACCGTTACTTGTAACAACACCACATGCACAAAACTGCTAGTAGTTGCCAAACATAGCAGAACAGTTGCCCAATATATAGTCAATAAAAGGAATCATACCACCCTAGACTCACCCACAACATTCCTCCCTGTAAAACAAATAGCATGCACCAGCAGCCATGCAACCACTTAAGAACAACACCAATCTATGCAACAACTATATTAGCCCATAATTTTGCACATGAAAACCCAACATAGCTAACCTGACCTGAATTTTCATAGAAACAAGCCAAAAATCAGACCCAAAGCACATTCATGAATATATTTGATACAAGAAGAGAACATTGAAACATACCTTTCTAGTTTTAGAACATCTTGTTATGAATTTTAGAACATAAAATATACATAAATAATAGCTTCTCTACATGTAGAGAACAGTATAAAATTATGTTCTAAAAGTTGAAACTTAATGTTTTTAAAAGCGAGCCTTCATATTCTAAAGAATTGAGATGATGAAATATTACCCAATATTTGAAAGGATGTCAGCTAAGAGTGTTTTTTCGATAATTGGAATAAAAATGGACTCCGACACTGGTGTTTTATCACTTTATAAACTAGTGATACGTTGTAAAAAATAATGTTCTAAAAGGTGAAACTTAATGTTATAAAAAGAGAAGCTATATGTTCTAACAATTGAATTTATATGTTCTAACAAGTGAAGCTATATGTTCTATACATTATTCCTATATGTTCTAATCAGTTAAGCTACATGTTCTAAGAAGTTAAGCTATATGTTCTACAAAGCAGTGTACACATCAGTAAGAAAGGCAATGGACTAAAAAAAAATATCCTTCCGCTCTACCCAAATAATCTACCAATATATATTTTGATGTACCTTATTTGTATTCTACCATGTTTTAAAATGTGGCTTGTTGAAAACTCTTCTTATAGTTTATGGACAAACTAAATTAGGAAACTAAGATCCGTATATATTTTGTTATATAAAACATCGTGTCTATTTTCAGTCTTCCCAGCCCCTACTCCTATCCCAACCCTACTCTCAAAACCTCCCCCTGCTCTGCCATATATTACATCTAGTCAAATAAGATGTGAAAGACTGATCTTTTTGAATTATTCGTATATAAGTGGATAGAGGAATGAGAGCTTACACATATCTCATAAGCGGACCACATTGTTTGAATGGTTAGTAAAGTCAGAACATGAGCCACAACTAGTATTAACCATTGCCTAGATCCAAAAGACATACACTATGAGCCACTAAATATATTTGTTCTAAACCATGAAATTTCATTTTCTTAATTTAACTTTCATGTTTTAATGTCATTATGCCATATAATGGTAAGTGTAGTCCAGTCACTCCAGCTCAAACCTCCCCTACCCTAGTAAATGGTAAGTGTAGTCAAATAACATCTATATCTACCAATATTACTTATGTTCTAATCATTAAACAATTTTGTTCTAAACAGTAAGCTTTCATGTTCTACATTCTTAACCTTCATGTTCTAAAGTACTGAGAGTATAAAATTTTACCAAATATTGCACATGATGTCCTTTATAATTGATGACAGGACAATTTTCTTCGTTATTTTGGCGCGTATATTCTCATTTCCTCTGTTTAACATATAACTATTACTCTTAGAACATCATAAAATATCGAAATTTAGAAGAAGAAAAAAAGAGTAAAATTCTTAATTCTCAAATTGATTCAAAAATTCAGAAATTAAATTCTTAAAAAAAGTACTTATCCTAATACACTAAAAAGTAGAGAATAGCTAACTTATCAGCTAGTTATAATCAATGGCCAACAACGTCATAATGTAGCATAGGCCTTTTCTAATTTCCCTTATTAGGCTTAGAAGCATACATTGAAAATCTATAAATCTCGGCAAGTGTGGGCAGCTAACTATGCAAAGAAACGCAGATGAAAGTCCATACCACACACTTCGTATAAACCTTTAAAACATATGCAATAATCATTAGAACGTCTGCAATAATGATTGGAACATCTACAATAATAATTAGAACATATTCAATAATAATTAGAACATATGCAATTATAATTAGAACATATACAATAATAATTAGAACATATGCAATGATACTTTAGTACATAAACAAGATTAGGACTAGACTCTAAAAATTTAATATCAACTGAGTCCAGAACCAGCCTATGGCATGAACCAGCTGATTATGAGTTTGTCCATTAACTAGAAGTGTGTGCATACCTACTTTTTGTTCAAGGCTGATAAAAGTGTGTGCATACCTACTTTCAAAACAAAGAAACAGGCCAACAACAACATTTTCAATTCAACTATATGACACTTCCTAAACTGAGCTCACAATAAGATAAGTTACGGAGCCAATTGTTACTAAAATATTCAATGAATGTGTAAAATTATAGTTCAGAACTCGTGCAGTTATTGTTCAGAACATATGCAAATATAGTTCAGAACATACGCAAATATAGTTCATAACATATGTAATTATAGTGAACATAAAAATTCAGAACATATAACTACTAGTTTTAGAGCATCATAAGATATCGAAAAAATATCTTAAAATTCTCAAATTAATTCAGAAAATCAGAAATTAAATTCTTATAAAAAATACTGAAAATTCATATCGGAACATCCACAATTTCAACAAACATCAAATATAGGGAACATAAAAATTCGCAAAATCGCTAGAAACATCCACAAATTCGCAGACCAAATAATTACAAAAATAAATTCCGAAATTAATTACAAATACTTCGCTAAAATTAAAGCATTGAATACTTACTCTCGTGGATCTTCTGGATATTTTGCTTCTTTTTTTTTTTGCTGAAAATCAAAATTTAACAAAGATAACTTCAATTAATGTATAAAAACAAAGAAAGTAGTTCGAATTAGGTTAAAAATTTGTGTATTTTGTTTACCTTTGTCATTTGTATTATTTTTCTGCTCTAATCATCTTCAATTTAACAAATTAGGCTAAAATTAGGGGAAATTGTAGAAGGAGAGAACAAATATAGAACAGTTGATGTCGAATTTACCTTACAACGATGACAAAGGAGATTAATCGGCTGTTGTTGGAGCTTCGATGGCGGTTTTGTCGAGAGAGAAAATGGCGAGTCGCCAGTTGTGAGAGAGAGAACGTGAAGAGGGAGGTTTTAGAGAGAGAAATAGAGTGGGGTTTGATGAAAGAAACGTGGTATTTTAATTGGGAGGGTGGATGGTTTTGTCATCCTTTAATCCTAGCCATTAGATTGAATCTAATCCTACGGATTAGATTCATTCTCATATATAATAGTATACTCACATAAGGACCTATTTTCACAGGATCGCTCCCCTATTCTATATATATATATATATATAGAGGAAGGCTCTCATGAGAACACTTACTTACGGTGAGAGTGAGAACACTTTCTATAATGGCATTATTGTAATTTTTATAAACAAATACCCAATTTGATTATTATTTCCCCATATTTTTTTTCATATTTTCGGTGCTCTTTCTCTCTCTTCAATTCCTCTCTCTCTTCCGTTTTCGAACACCACCACCATCCGGCGATTTCCGGTCGTAGCCACCACCGCATTCGGCCATTGCAGCTCTACCTCCGACCGTTGCCTCTCGATAATCGTCGCTCGCCGGTCGTTATTTCATTATTTCTGGTGCTCATCATCTCTCTTCAATTCCTCTCTCTCTCTCTTTTTCGAACACCACCAACTTTCAGCCACGCCTCTCGCTGCCGCCGCCGCTGCTCCCTCTCGCCGGTTTTTGTGGTTCGCGAATCAGGTAAACACAATTTTCAGTTCAGCAATTCTCATTCGATCCTTCGAAATCAAATCGAGTTTAATCCGCTCTCTTCTCGATCTGTTTGGTTAACCTGATTCAAATAATTAGAAACTAAAATCTATTTCAAAAATTAGAAATCAAAATCGATTTCAAAAATTAAAAATTAAAATCGATTTGAATCGATTTCTCAATTCCAAAATTAAAATCGATTTTCAGGAGTTTCAATCTCGCCGGTCGCCGGTCGTAGCAAGTCGGCGCCGCTCATACCTCACCGGCGACGTTGACGTCTCCTCCTTCCTCCTCCAATTCCTCAATTTATCCGAATTCATGTTTTAAATTTATCCGAAATTTATCCGGATTCATGTTCTAAATTTCAATATTTATCCGGATTCATGTTCTACATTCCAATTCCAATTCCTCAAATCAGATTGATGTTCTAAATTTATACGGCGACTCAGTTGAATGAGGGTGAAGTGGCGGTGAAGATGGAGGTAGATGTTGAGGAGAGAGACAGAGAGACGACTGTGAGGGAGTTTGGAGAGCTGTAGTGAAGTTTGGAGAGGTTTATGAGCTGGAATTAAACAGGAATGGAATTGGAGAAGTAGAGGATAGAGTTGGCTAAAGAATTGGAGTTTTAGAGTCAGATTATGTTTGTTGATGCTCAAATTCTGCTTGAAAAAGCATTCTAACCAGAATCTGCCTCAAGAGGTCAGATTTTAAAGTTATTGGTTGATTTTGATAGTGTTGTTTTTCGAACAAAATCGAACGAAATCGAACCAAATTTTGAACGAAGGCAACAAACTTATAATCGGACCAAAAAACGAACAAAATCGTGAAATTTTTAACAAAATCAAACCGGATTTTCGCAGGTGTTCTAGACATTTAGAACATGCTTTAACAAATTTAGAACATGCATGAATAAATTTAGAACACGCTTGAATAAATTTTGAAACACGGTTGAATAAAGTTATGATTGGATAAATTTAGAAAGCTTGAATATGTATCCTATGCTTGAATTGATTTAGAACATGAATTAACTTAAAACATGCTTGAATTAATTTATAACATGCTTGAATTAATTTAGAACACGAGCTTAAATTTTTAGAACATGTATATATGTTTATGTGTTGACTAGGTTCTCATGTTCTAAATTTAGAACATGCTTGAATGGATTTAAAACATGCTTGAATAAGTGTAGAACATGCTTGAATAAATTTTGAAATACAATGAATTAAGTTAGAACATGCTGAAAGTTTGAATAAATTTAAAACTTGCTTGAATAAATTTAGAACATGTTTGAATGTATTTAGAACAAGATTGAATAAATTTAGAACGTGGTTGAATAAATTTAGAACATGCTTGAATAAATTTAGAACATCGTTGAATAAATTTAGAACATGCTTGAATAAATTTAGAACATGCTTGAATAAATTTAGAACGTGGTTGAATAAATTTAGAACTTGGTTGAACAAATTTAGAACATCGTAGAATAAATTTAGAACATGCTTGAATAAATTTAGAACATGCTTGAATAAATTTAGAACGTGCTTGAATAAATTTAGAACATGAGCTTACAAAATTTAGAACATGGTTGAATAATTTTAGAACATGCTTGAATTAATCTAGAACATGAGGTTAAAAATTTAGAACATGCTTGAATTAATCTAGAACATGAGGTTAAAATTTTAGAACACGCTTGAATAAATTTAGAACATGTTTGAATGGATTTAGAACAAGCTTGAATAAATTTAGAACGTGGTTGAATAAATTTAGAACATGCTTGAATAAATTTAGAACATCGTTGAATAAATTTAGAACATGCTTGAATAAATTTAGAACATGAGCTTACAAATTTAGAACATGGTTGAATAATTTTAGAACATGCTTGAATTAATCTAGAACATGAGGTTAAAAATTTAGAACATGGTTGAATAATTTTAGAACATGCTTGAATTAATCTAGAACATGAGGTTAAAAATTTAGAACATGGTTGAATACAATTAAAACATGCTTGAATAAATTTAGAACATGGCTGAACCAATTTAGAATATGGTTAAATAAGTTTAGAACATGGTTGAATAAATTTAGAACATGAGTTTGAAAATTTAGAACATTGTTAAACAAATATAGAACATAGAGAGTGTAAAAGTGTTCTCACCATAAGAAGTGTTCTTACATAAGGAGGTGTTATATATATATATATATATATATATATATATATATATATATATGTATATATATATATACAAAAGGTCTTGCGCGCACTAGGTGTACAATAAATTTATTGTACACCAAGATCACTTTTATCCATTTTTTTGTAACTTTAACCTAGTTTTGATTAACTTTTTATATTTAGTAAAAAAACGTTGATATATAAACATTTTAAAGAGTTAAATGATTAATTTTGTACATTATTAGTGATTTTGAAGAAATAAGTTTTATTAAAATGAAAACATTTATCACTAAAAATTGGATAACTTTTACATATATACGCTTAACTTTTAAACATTTTGAGTTAACTTTTACTCTGGTGTACAATATTTATTGTACAGCCTTTGTAAATAAGAATTTGTGATACAAAAGGTCTTGCGCGCACTAGGTGTACTATATATATATATATATATATATATATATATATATATATATATATATATATATATATATATATATATATATATATTATATATATATATTGAACATAGATGATCATAATCAAATACAAGTATTAACTTGTACATTATCTTAAAACAACATATGTATAGATAACAATCATCTATACATTAAATTATTCGCAGAGTCTAGTCAAGCTGAAATAAAGTGATATTTTAAAACAAAAATAACTTTCTAACTAGTATCATTTTTTCTACAAGATAGTCCAAAACTAAATAAAAACAACTTCCTGACTACGAACAAAATAATTACCAAGTAAACCCAACTTTATGCTAGCTTAGCTTCAAGATAACTCGTTCATATCTTGATCTACATTTTGCTATTACCACTTGAATCATCAAGATGCAAAGAAAAATTAATGTCAAAATATATATATATATATATATATATATATATATATATATATATATATATATATATATATATATATATATATATATATATATATATATATATATATATATATATATATATATATATACAGCATGATGAACATATTTCAAAATCAAGGGGAAATTAACAGTAATCCTAACCAGGCTTGACCCTATCTACTAGCCAACTTCTTATAGCTCATACAAATCATCTTTGTGTCTCCCTTGATGGTATAGTTAGTGAAAACGGTAATTTCATGTCCCTCTGTCAGTAGAACGGGCTTCCCATCCTTCAGAAATCCAGTACGAATTTCAGATCCCTACATTATCAGAAACTCTATCAGGTTATTTTTAGATAACAAAATTCAAGATGTGGCAGTTTTGTCCAAATATTCTGTGTTTGATGATTTGGCTTTCATAACTTGATCTTTGGACCTAGCTGCACTAGAAAAGCTAACATGACAATTTTGTAGATATGAGGCCAAAATGACAGGAAAATCTGTTAGACACCAAGTTTTGGGAAAGATTTGTGAAAAGTTAAGAAATCTCAAGGCTGAAGGACAAATTATAATAATCAAATAGTGTTACTGCTATCTAGAGGACGAGATGTCAGATTTTCAATAGTACCAATATAGAAAATAATCATTTAGAAAGTCAGTAATCTCCATCAGGTGAGACTATAAAAATAAGATGTCAGATTGAACTAAATGCTCACAGTTTCCCTGCCATTTTAGGATCTGGTATCAATTATTCATCATTAAGTAATAACAAATGTGAGATACTAACAGAAGCAATCCAAGGATCAATGAATCCCAATGTTTTATTCCTTGCCATCAATAATATACTGCAATTAGCCCTAAAAAACTAATTCTTAAAATATAACCAACATAAGATATTCCGACAGCTTCATTAAACTATAATATAAAGCTTCAAAATTTTAACAAAATATCAGAAGCTTAATAGTTCTGTTGCTTCAGCTTGAGTGCATGACCCTGTATTTCTTGGCTTATACCTTAAACACAAGGCCAAACAGAAGTTATGAAGAAAACAAGAATCTTTACTCGATTTTCAAAGCTTAGTGCACATAATTGGAAATTTAGCTAAAGAAAAGAACAGAAAAGTTACCCGTACTGTCTACAGAAGCACAAATTTTCTCTCATGCAGATTAAAGATAAGTCTTTTCTTTTTGAAGTAGTTTGCAAATCAAGTCAAAGCTCTAAATCATAAGGTAATGCAACAACAGATGAAATGGTAAGAGTCCCATCTGGACTCAATGCTACAAAGTACAAACACACCCCCCCCTCTTTGTCCTTGAATATTTTTGTGGATGCCTCACTTTGCAAATGATATCTCTACGGGGCTTGCGAATTTCTGCAGAGACCAACAGGGTATTTGGGTGCAAGAATTCTTAAATTTATGCCCATTTAGCCAATACTATGCAATTGATAGCAAAAACCCTCAATTTATACAAAATGATACCTAATCCAACAAGGAATGCATAAAACATCAAATAACTCAAAACTCTGGGCTAATCTCATTCAATTATACGACATTAAAGCATCATAAATCACAACTTTAAATAACAATATAATCAGGTTGTTGATCCAATGAATAATCCATCACCTACGAATAATATTCAATTAAGCTAGTATCAACTTAAGTTATTATAGGTTTTACCTAAACAAATTTGACTGTAGTCGATTGGAAATCCTTTGTGCTTAAATTACTGAGCCTGCCTCCCCAACTCAGTTTCCTTAATCACGAAAGAAGGATATCAATCCAATAACCCAATCCTAAAAGAAGCAAGGGACACAACCTCCATGTTAATTGAAGTACTAAAAATGACTAAGAAAGCATGACATGAAAAAACAACTTAAACTGCAACAAGAAAATACAGAAAATTGAAATTGAAGATGAGAGAAATTGATAAAAAAAAAAATAGATTGAATCACCGAAAAATTGAAGGCATCAGAAGACTGCGTTCAGAACTAGGGTTAGCCGATTTAAATGTTGAAAACTGAGAAATTATTATTTTAGAACAAAAAAAGTTGTAGAAAAATGAAGTAACACGAAACCTAAACTCAATCAGGAATCAAGATAAGCTCTAGAAAATCTGATGTAGGACCGGAAAGTACTAATAGACCTAGGAATTTAAGGATGTAAAGAAGTGTTCCACAAAAGAACAAAACTAACCTTATAAAATGCCACAAATACTATGATTTTTACAGTACACGAAAAGAAAATTATCTTTATACCTAGCCAATAAAACACTCCTTCCTTTGGATCTCAATCTTATGGTTTTTACTTGCTTTTTAAGATCTTATCTTTGATCGTCTGCTTGTATTTTTATTTATTAGAGCTACTGTGGCACACTCTCGAGCTACATCTTCCAGCTATACTAGTCAGAATAAGAGAAGGCCAAATAGAATTTGCAACCTGCTAGAGTAGTTCCTATAAACAAGCAAATACCTATTTTTCTAAGTGGAATCTAAAGCTGTTTGATTTCTGCAATTGGTTATTGTCAACGGCAATTGGTAAAAATAGTGTAGAAAATCTTGCAAGAAGACTTCATTATACATGGGTCATATCCTGTTTGATTGGGTTGCCTGTGGCATGAGCTTATTTTCATTTGTACAGGTAAATATTTCAGACAACTCAATATGCCAATGCTTTTATGTCAGATTTAGCACTTCATCGAGTATCTGTACAGCTCAATCTCAAACTCATCCACACAAAGTATGACTTAACATTATCTTCAACATAAACCACTTGCATAATTACTCCGTATCAAATGAAGCATAATCATAATTTGGTGCGAGACAAGAAATATCAAGCCAATATAGACATACAGTATCACCAAATCATGATTTATAAACACGAAATTCATCAATTAACAAGCAATTAAATATTTAAAGCACGGAGATAATCAATCATGGATAAGAGATTAAAATTCAATTTCGAAGAAATGTATATACCCCTAAGGTTGAACGGCTGAACTTCTTCCCCGTGAGCGTCGACGCGTAAGGCGGCGAGTCTCCGGAACTTCTCTTCATACTAGTCGGCGTCTACGTGGAGTTTTGTGGTGATGTTTCAGAAATTCAGAGGTAGCTGGGTGAAACTGTGCAGGCCGTTGTTGTGGCGAGTCTATGTCTAGTTGGCGGCGGTGGTCTGTGGCTGGCCGGCGATACACGCGACATTGTGCCTAATTAAAACCTAAAAAACAAAAAGTCCGAGACTTTCAGATCAATTGAATCAAAAAAATTAAGAAAATTAACAAAAATCAACACAAAATTAAAGCCAAGAACAAGAAACGGAATGAATTCAGGAATTAGGGTTTGAAAGACCGCTGAGTGAAATCAATCTAGAGGAGAGAGGAAGAGAAAGAGCAGTTCATTGTTGAGAGTGAGGGTTGAGTCGGTTGTTTGAGGGAGAAAATCATGGGAGCAGGGTGTGGGAGTAGGCGAGATATCTTTTGGCGAAATATTAACACGTGGGTTTCACGTGTCTTTTTTTGGTAAATAGCGACGCTTTAGTGTGTCGTAGTATATTGCGACCCTCTAAACCGCCGCAATTCGCAAAGTAGTATTCGCGCCCCCAAAAGCCTTGTGACCCTTTGTGACTCCCTCACAATTATTCCGCCTACATATGTATCATTTTCCTGTCGCGATGTTCACAAAATCGATATACTTCCTGATTCGCTTGAGTTTAGGATTAGGTGTGCCACCGCTCATTCACCTGAATAGTAATAACTTAAAAAGTTAGTCACTATTCTCAAGATTTAAGTGAATGCATAAAAATTAAGAAATTGGACATTCTTAAAATTTCGGGTCACTTAAATGAGAATAGAATATATAATGATAGTTAGGTGCTGCATCTAAATACATGACTCCAATATTACACGAGTCTGGAGAATGAACATGTCAGCAACTTTTTTAATTCCTAAGTCGATATTTAAACTTTGTTCATAACTGAATTCTTGAATGGTATTGTTTATGCTAAATTTCGTCTAGGGGCGACCTTTGGCTTGGGTCGCACTAACTAAGCAAGAATCAAATAAAGGAAGACAAAAGAGACACGACACAGAGAAGTGTTGACGCGGAAAACCCAGGAATAAGGTAAAAAACCGCGGATAGCTATGAGGCTATCAATCCACTAAGTTTCTTATATGATTGTTTGTGTATTATTCTAGAAATCAATGTAGCAAAACTAAAGAACGAATACAAGAGTAATATGAATGCTTTTATGGCTTGAGAGTATGAGAGCTTGAGTTCACGTGCCCTTCGCTTGTCTTCGTCTTCGTCCTTTTATAGGAGATTTCCAACGGTCTAGTTGGTTGAGAGAATCCCACAAAGATAGGGATATCTTTGTCACACGTCTCTTTGGTCTTCAACTACCTCCACGTTTCTCGCGCATGTCTTGGACTTGTTCCTGCTATCATGACGGTGCTGCCCATCATGGGCTTTAGGTTAACTTATCTTTATCGGCCTGTCCAGAGATGACGCGTCTCTATTGCTTGCGCGTCGTCGCCTGTCCTTCGTCGTCTATGCCTCGTCATACGACGCTACGTCGGACGTATCTCCCTGGAACTATGCTTACCTGTGACACGACAGAACCTAGTTGACACGACATGATCAAACGTTAGTGCAGTTATGTCGTTAGTCCAAAAAGTGGGATAACAGTTTGCCCCCAATTGTGAATTTGCGGAGTCATACAGAGCGAAAGAAATAATTTCAAATTTAAAAAATAAAAAACCGTCTTCAACTGCCTAGTTCGTGGGACAAAACCGTTCAGAATTCCAGAGTAATAAATATCGATTCGCGACATGCAATAAAGTTCTTCACACCAAGATTTTTCAAAAAATTTCTAGATCTGAAAGCAGGAGAGAGAAGAGGGAGAAAGTGAAGTCGATTTTCGCACTGAATTTGCCCGATTTCAGGTAAAATTTGCTTTCTTTTCTCGATTTTCTTGTAGAATTCTGTAAGTGAGATGGGTAGATCTAAGTCGGTTGTGGTGAGAGGAAAGGGGGAGTCGGGATCCACTCGGGTTAAGTCCCTTAACCCGATATATTCTACTGTGGTGGACCCGACGGCGTTTGTTGAACTTGCTGGTTTGCCGCCGTCGGCGGAAGTGAAGATTCCCGGCTCGGACGAGGAAGCCTTTGACTGTCCAGAGGGGTATGTGGGTATGTACGAGTATCCGTTCACAATTGGCTTCAAATTCCCTTTCACTCCTCTAGTTAGGTCCTTTATCGAGGTTTCCCATTTGAGTCCGGGTCAGTTGATGCCCCAGATATGGCGGGTTTTCACGGTGGTGCATGGAGTCACTGCAAACTGGCGAGCGCCGTTTGATCTGTCTGACTTGATGTATACTTACGACCTAGCGCTGCAGAAGTGTTGTAGGTATACCTTGGTCACGAAGAAGGGGAAGACGAACTTAGGTGTCGGTTTAGGTGTGAACGACAGGGGTTGGCAGAGTCGTTTTGTCTTCGTAGGCAAAGATTCTCTGGGAGATAAAGGGCGGTTTCTGGTCGAGGGATGGACGACGGAAGGTAAATGTGTTGTTTTGTCTTTGTTTCTCGTCGTTTTACTGAACGTCGCCTTACTTGGTTTTGTTTTCGCAGTTGTCAAGGCGTCGTCGTTGACTGAGTTGAACGCTGATTCTGAGGATAAGTATCAGAAATTTTTGGGTTACTCTGTCGAGGATAGGTCTTTTAGTCGTGACGGGGAGTTTTTAGACGAGCAAGAGGTGAACCAGTCAGGCGACGTCGCCGAGGAGGAGGAAGTAGACGAGGAATCAGGTCAACTGACTCGTCGTCGGAAAAGGTTGGATTTGCTTGAAGAGGTAGTGGCAAACTCGTCGTCCGCCGAAGGTGAAGTAGGCGATATGGCTGACAACTCAGGTATTTGACTTTTGTTTATTTTTGGGGTTGTATATATTTTTTGTTTTTGCTTTGGGTAGTGTTTGCCCTTGACCTTTTGTATTGAGTGTAGAGCACACTTTGTCGTCTAGGCCTGTGTCAAGGATGTCTCAGAGCGAGATTCAGGAGCGTGCGAGGAAGCGATTGAGGTCGTCCTCGACTTCTGGTGGACAAGGTATGACGGTCGTACCTCGGTTTTCTGCGATAGGTTCGTCGGCTGAGACGCCTGTCGTCATAGGAGTCGAAGGTTTTCATCCGATTGCTTCGTCGTCGCCTCCGCAGCCGTTCAAGGCGTCGTCTGCTGCTGTCGACGTTGGTAAAGTGTCTGCTTCGTCGGCCAAGAAGCGTCCTGCTGAGAAGAATCCCGTCGAGGATACGGTTATCACTTTTCCCACAAGCTTCTTGGGTGATGAAGAGGCGTCTGTTATATGGCCTTTCGCTGATCGTTTGATCTTGCCTACGACGTATCGACGATATCACGAGGTGGATCCTCTTCCTGTCGCGTCGGACGCCGCTGAACTTAGCCTGCGGGTGAGTTTTATTTAATTTTTTCTTCTTTTCTTTTTTGTTTGCAAAAGATGTGTGTTGTGTAAATCTGTTCTGGCATTGGTTTTGCGCAGGCGTCGCAGGCTGCCTTGGCTGTGCGTAGGCAATGTTCGTTGCTGTGCGACGAGGTGACGAATGCGAGGCAGCTGGCGGCGACGGCGAAGAAGGCGGCCGTGTCGTGGGAGGCGAAGTGGAAGGCTGCTGAGAAGAAGGTCGTGGACCTCGCTGCGGTGGTTAAGGCCAAGGGTGATCAGTTGAAGGGTAAGGATAAGCAGTTAGCCGACGTGGCTAAAGATTTGGAGAAAGTGAAGGGAGAGTTGGCCTCGACGACGGAGGAGTTAGATGGATTGAGGAGCTTGTACGACGCCCTGCAAGAGGAGGCGAAGGACGTCGAGGCTCTCGCTATATGGAGGACGCGGGCGCAAATGATGTACTCCTGCTTGATTGGGGAGACTAGCATTTGGCCGTGTCAGAAGGAGGTGGACGACTACCTGGCCAATGGCGGTACCATGGCTGATCTGTCGGTGCCCGTGGTGGATTCGGAAGAGTTGGCGAAGACGGCTGACACCGCCAGTACTGATGCGACAGAGGTGGACGCTGCTTTGTTGGTGGAGGACGTGCCTGTTCTGGAGCAAGAGGGGGAGGTGTTGACTGTTGGGCGCGAAGAGGAGGCTCTTGTCGTCGTTCCTCAAGGCGAGGCGTTGGACGTGGCGTCGGTGGAGGTGCCAGTCGTAACTGACGTCGTCGTGCCCCCAGAGCAGGAGTCGGAGCAGGAGGTGGTTTTTGTGTTTTGTTTGTGAATTTCTTTACTCGTCGTCGATGGCGACGACGAGGTGGTTTGGATGACTTGTGTTTTGTTTTCGTGTTTTGGATGTTTTTACTCGTCGTCGGTGGCGGCGGCGAGGTGTTTGGATAATGTTTTGTGTTTGTATTTCGGAAGTCGTGGCCTTAGGGGTCGCGCAATTTGCATTTTGCTACATAAGTGTGTTCCTCTCTTTTTCTTACTTGTACGTTTTTTGTGACTTTTGTGTTTCGAAGCTTTTGTCGTGCGTCGTGTGGCATGTGTTTTACGGGTAACAAATATTGAAATGGTGGAATTACATGTATGTAAAACAGTACCTGCGTCGGTTGCTCGTTGTTAATCACTTGGGATTCATTTTCTGTCGTGCGTCGTGTGTTATCTTCTGCAAAAGAAAACATGGGTTGCTAGGAGGATTGGCCGTTGGGGATGCCAACGGCCCTCCGATGCCTAAGTTAGTAACAATTCCAAACAAATAAAGCGACAAAAAGTAACGAAGAAGGTAGAAACGATGGTACGACAACTGATAAAATTGGCTACGACGGATATTTTAAAAGTGATAGAGTTTAAGATGTGTAGCGTTCCAGCTTCGGGGGACCGACTTGCCGTCTTTGGTGACGAGCCTGTATGCCCCCTTTCCGACGATTTTATCGATCAAGTATGGTCCTTCCCAAGCTGGCGCGAGTTTACCTGCGTTAAATTCTTTTGTGTTTTGGAACACTTTGCGCAACACCCAGTCGCCCTCCTTGAACACTTTTACTTTGACGTTTTTGTTGAAGCATTTTGCCACAATCTGTTGTTGCGACGCCATTCTTATCAACGCTGCTTCTCTGAAGTCTTCTGTGTTGTCGAGATTTTCACTAAGTTCGACGTCGTTCTGCTCTGGCGTCATGAGTCCATATCGTGCACTGGGCAGCGTCACTTCAGGGGGTAGTACTGCTTTGCACCCGTAAACGAGTGAGAAGGGAGTCTGTCCCGTCGCCATCCTAGGCGTCGTCCTGTTGGCCCATAGGATGGATGGCAGCTCTTCTGCCCATCGTCCCTTCTTATCGTCCAGCCGCTTTTTTAGCGATGCGATGATTGTTTTGTTGCTGGATTCCGCCTGTCCATTTGCTTGGGGGTATCTTGGCGTTGACGTCTTTAGCTCAATGTTCCACGTCTTGCAGAAAGCCTTAGTCTTGTCGCTGATGAATTGGGATCCGTTGTCGCATATGATTTCTGATGGCACTCCGAATCTGCATATAATGTTAGTCCATATGAACGAACATACCTCTTTGTCTCTTACTTATTGGAACGCACCTGCTTCTATCCACTTAGAAAAATAATCTGTTAGAGCTAGCATGAAGACCTTTTGTCCTGGGGCGACGGGTAATTTACCGACGATGCCCATTCCCCATTTCATGAAAGGCCACGGAGTTAAGGTGGGGTGTAAGAATTCAGATGGTTTATGTGTCATACCTGCGTGTCGTTGACATTTGTCGCACTTAGCTACGTACCTCATTGCGTCTTTGAGCATCTTTGGCCAATAGTATCCGTTTCTTTTGATTCTGGTTGACAGGCTTCGTCCTCCTTCATGTCCGCCACATTCTCCTTCGTGGTATTGCTTTTGTAGTCTTTCCCATTCTGTTTTTTCTGCGCATCGCATCAACATTCCGTTCGCTGATCTTTTAAATAGTATACCCTGCAAAATAACATATCGTGAAGCTTTGAAAAGTATTTTCCTGGCCTCGAGCTTGTCGTCGGGTAGGGTTTCATGTGTTAGGTAGTCGAGGATGGGCTTGGTCCAGCTGTCAGTGTTTGTGGCTGATAGGACGAGGCTGGAATCTTGTGGTATGTCTTTTTCAATAGCGGGTGACAATAGGTGTACTAGAGGTATGGTCGAGAATGGTGATTTTTTGAGTGCGGATCCTAGATTGGCAAGGGCGTCGGCTTGCGTGTTCAAGTCTCGTGGCACTTGTTTAATGGAGAGGGGTTTGAATTTGGAGGCTAGCTTTTTTGCTTTTTCGAGGTATAAGGTCATTTTCAGGTCTTTAGCCTCATAATCGCCGTTGATCTGGTTGACGATTAATTGTGAGTCGCTAAAGATGTTGAGTCCGCTTGCCCCCAATTCTTCAGCTAGCGTCAATCCGACGATTAACGCCTCGTATTCTGCTTCGTTGTTTGTCGCTTTGAAATCGCAGCATATGGCTTGTGCTATCATGTCCCCTTGTGGTGACTTTAGCACGACGCCTAGACCTGCACCGCGAAAGTTAGACGAACCGTCGACGAAGAGTGTCCATACCTCTTCTACGTTATTGATGAGTTTGACTTCTTCGTCCGCTATTTTCTCCAAGTCGGGGCTAAAGTCTGCCACAAAGTCTGCTAGGGCCTGCGATTTCACCGTCGTTCTTGGTTGGTATTTGATGTCGAAGCTTCCTAGCGCCATCGTCCATTTCTCCATTCGACCTGTTAGTTCTGGTCTACGCATCACATACTTGATTGGATAATTAGTCATCACCACTATTTGGTGAGTTTCGAAATAATGCCTTAGTTTTCTAGCTACAGTAACGAGTGCTAAAACGAGTTTTTCGTGGGAGGGATACCTGGTTTCCGATTCTAGTAGCGACTTACTTATGTAGTAAATAGGTAGCTGTTGCGTTTCGTCTTCTCGAGCTAGGACTGCGCTGACTGCTGTGGAGCTGACGGCAAGGTACAGTTGTAGGACTTCGCCTTCTTTGGGCTTGGACAAGAGGGGTGGCGACATCATGTATTTTTTGAGGTTTTGCAAGGCTGTTTCGTGGTCGTCGGACCAGCTAAAACCTTTGTTTCTGCGCAAGACGTCGTAGAATAGACGACACTTGTCCGACGACCGCGAGATAAAACGATTTAGCGCCGCCACTCTTCCTGTCAAGCGTTGTACCTCTTTTATGTTCCTGGGGGATTGAATGTTGATGATTGCGCGCACCTGGTCGGGGCTGGCCTCGATTCCTCTTTGGGTGACGATGTAACCTAAGAATTTCCCTGCAGACACTCCGAAAGAACATTTAGTTGGGTTACGTTTCATACCATATTTCCTTAATATGTCGAAGGATTGTCGTAGGTGTTCGACATGGTCGTCAGCTTTCCTTGATTTTACGAGCATGTCGTCGATGTAGACCTCCATCGTGTCTCCAAGTTGGTCTTTGAACATTTTGTTGACCAATCGTTGGTACGTCGCACCTGCATTTTTAAGACCAAAAGGCATGACTTTATAACAATAAATTCCTCTGTCTGTTACAAAAGATGTTTTCTCCTGGTCGTCTGGGTGCATAAGGATCTAGTTGTATCCGGAGTAGGCGTCCATAAATGTTAGTAGCTCGTGTCCAGCAGTGGCGTCGACCAGGGCGTCGATGTGCGGCAGTGGGAATGGGTCTTTAGGGCATGCTTTGTTGATGTCTGTGAAATCGATACAGACTCTCCACTTTCCATTCTTTTTACTGACGACGACGACGTTTGCTAACCAATCTGGATACTTGACTTCTCTGACTTTCCCGGAGTCTATCAGTTTTTGGACCTCTTCGTCTATGATTTTATTTCTCTCAGGTGCGAATTTTCGTCGTTTCAGCTTCACTGGCTTAAAGTTGGGGTCGACATTGAGTTTGTGGGTGATGACGTCTGGACTGATTCCTGTCATGTCCTCGTGCGACCAAGCGAAGCAGTCCGAGTTTTCTCTTAGGAATGACACTATCTGACTTTTGATGTTGTCAGGCAGCGACGCTCCGATCCTTACTACTTGGTCTGGCTTTGTCTGATCTAGTATTATCTCATCGATCTGTTGGTCGTCGGGGTCGTCTACCGTCGACCCTGGCTGTAATGGCTAGATGGATGACTTTGATGGTTTCAGCGCCGTTTCATAACATTTCTTTGCGTCCCTCTGTTGTCCTTTGATTTCCATGACTCCCCATTTGGTTGGGAACTTGATTGACTGGTGGTATGTTGACGGCACCGCCTTCATTTTGTGGATCCATGGTCGTCCCAAAATGACGTTGTATGCTGATGGGAAGTTGACGACGTTGAACTTGGTCATCACATTAACACCTTCTGCGTATGTAGGCAGCGATATCTCTCCTACTGTTCGTAGCGATTCTCCACTGAATCCTACTAGGACTGTCGACCTTCTGAATATACTCTTTTCGTCTAGTCCCATTTCTTGCAGAGCCTCTAGGAACAATACGTTTGCTGAACTGCCGTTGTCGATCAATATCCTTTTGATGAGAGCGTTGCCTATTGGAAGCGATATGACTAGACCGTCATGATGTTCCTGTTGTGTGTCGGTTGAATCTGAGTCGTCGAAGGTTATTATCATCGCTGCTAATGACTTGTCGAGTGCTACTTCGTCTTCGGTCTGCCCCTCTTTGACGGCTTCAGATTCGCCTCTGTTGATTTTTTTAGCTGCAGAAGAAGTTAGTCCACATATATCTTTAACCACCAGAAATAACGTTTACCACTTTTTCGAACGTGGGCGGGGCCGGTCGGTCGCCGCTTGGTGCTGGGTTGGGTTGGGAGTTGCTATCCTTGTTGTACGTCTCCTTTCCTTTGTCGCTCAGTAGGTCCTTCAGGTGGCCTCTTTTCAACAGATACGCTACCTCCTTTTTGAGGGAGATGCATTCCTCGGTTGTGTGGCCATTCTCGCGGTGGATGTCGCACCACCTGCTCATGTCCTTCGTAGAGTCTGGTCTGTCGCTCTTCTTAGGCCATCTGACGGTACCACCTACACTTTGAAGGGCGTTCACCACGCCTCCGATGTCGACGTTGAAGCCATACTCGGAGATGGGGGGATAAACGACCCGTTCATTCCTGTAAACACTGTTAGTATCATCATATTGATTGACATTTTGTACCTGATTCTGGCGGTTGTATGGTTGGTGTCTCCAGCTGTTGTTCCTTGGGGTGTACGACCTCCTGTCGCTGCTGCCCCCTGTTGGTCGCTGAGAAGCCATTCGTGTAATCTCGTCGTCTTCAATCCGCATCTGGGCAGTGGCCCTCGATCTGACCTCTTCGAAGGTTGCACAGGGATATTTGGTTAGTTCCCGGTACAGCTCCGAGTTGGGGACGAGACCTCTCTTGAATGCTTCGATGGCTGTCCTGACATCACAGTTTTTTATACTAATTTTCTCACAATTAAAACGGTTAAAATAATCGCGTACCGACTCGGTAGGTCCTTGGACCAACCGATAGAGGTCACTTGTTTGTTTCTCCAACTGGCGACTGCTGGCGAATTGTTGGTAGAAGGCGTTGATGAGGTCGGACAGGCAGAAGATGGATCCAGGTGTTATGTTCATGAGCCATTCCAGGGCTGCTCCGTCGAGGGTTCCTCCGAAGGATTTGCACATGACGGGCTCGACCAGGTCGTAGGGGATGCCGATCTGCCATATTCGCTGCTTGTAGAAGTTGACGTGTCTCTATGGATCAGACGTTCCGTCGTACAGGGTGGTCCAGGTAGGGAGTCGGAGCTGGTGTGGTACCGTCACCCTAGCGATCGCTTCACAAAACGGCGACGCTGCATATCCATCGGTCTGTTCGATTTCCTCGGGCGTGGGTGCCCCTGGCAGTTTGGTCATCAACTTCATCATCAACGAGCATCGCTTCTTCATGTGATTTTCCATCTTATTTAGGCGCTTGGTGACGGGGTCTAGTGTTGCTTCATCCTCTTCCCCCTGTGGCTCCTCGCCGTCGGTCAGGTCCTCGGAGTCGTCGGTCATCTCGAATATCAACTTCTTCGGTTTTGCACCTGGCTTGTAACGTGATTGATACTTGGTGCTTTTCACAGATTCGAGCTCCTTCTCGAGGTTTTCAATGGAGGCCCTTTCTTGGGCCAGCTCTGCTTGGGCCTTCTCGTAGGCCGCTTTCATCTCTACGAGCATCATCTCTTCAGTAGTCATGGTGTGTAGGGTGATTTTGTGTGAAACCTAGTTAATGTCCCCACAGACGGCGCCAAACTGTTTATGCCAAATTTCGTTTAGGGGCGACCTTTGGCTTGGGTCGACACTAACTAAGCAAGAATCAAATAAAGGAAGACAAAAGAGACACGACACAGAGAAGTGTTGACGCGGAAAACCCAGGAATAAGGTAAAAAACCGCGGATAGCTATGAGGCTATCAATCCACTAAGTTTCTTATATGATTGTTTGTGTATTATTCTAGAAATCAATGTAGCAAAACTAAAGAACGAATACAAGAGTAATATGAATGCTTTTATGGCTTGAGAGTATGAGAGCTTGAGTTCACGTGCCCTTCGCTTGTCTTCGTCTTCGTCCTTTTATAGGAGATTTCCAACGGTCTAGATGGTTGAGAGAATCCCACAAAGATAGGGATATCTTTGTCACACGTCTCTTTGGTCTTCAACTACCTCCACGTTTCTCGCGCATGTCTTGGACTTGTTCCTGCTATCATGACGGCGCTGCCCATCATGGGCTTTAGGTTAACTTATCTTTATCGGTCTGTCCAGAGATGACGCGTCTCTGTTGCTTGCGCGTCGTCGCCTGTCCTTCGTCGTCTATGCCTCGTCATACGACGCTACGTCGGACGTATCTCCCTGGAACTATGCTTACCTGTGACACGACAGAACCTGGTTGACACGACATGATCAAACGTTAGTGCAGTTATGTCGTTAGTCCAAAAAGTGGGATAACAGGTATGGACATCAAAATTGATTTATCTAACAATGCTTTATTTAAAGTGTAACAACAAGAATCATGAATTCATTTCAAGCCACAACAATCAGTTAGAAAGAGAAACTAACACCTGAAAACACTATACATTTCTAATGAACATTATGCTTTTATTATAACAGCTACTGCAAATGCATTCAGTAGCCACTGTAAAATAGAATTCAGTAGAATGCATTCAGAAAACAGAAATTCATCACATGCATGCCCCTAGTTACATTTAAAATTGCATCACCTAGACATAATTGTGCATAGTCTTAGTAATTGCTCTTTGAACAAGAATTTGTATATTACAAATATCCTCATTAACACCTCACTGAGAGTGACAATAAAGGGTGATTATGAGGTTTTATCAAATAGCATCACAGAAGACTAATCAGAATACTTTCAGCAACTTTTAAAACCAGATTTTCAGACAGCCTTATAGTTCACACAAAATCAAGCAATAACTTCCTGAACCCTAGTTGGACAACTCCATGTACTTTGAGCTATGGCCGTATGATAGAACAAGATGTAGATAAATTTCAGGTAATAGACTTCAGTGATTACTCAAAATGAAATTTTCAGCAAGGTAGAAGTAAGTTCAGGTTACTCTAACACCACAAGACATTTAGAAATGTAAACTAGCTTGATTACACACCCTAATGTAAACTAGACTTCAGTATAACAGGTAATAACAAGTGGCATTTTAATTTAGAAATTTACAGCTATTAAAACATCATGAAAACAGTGATCTAGTAGGGTAACACATATAATTTAGCAATTTTTTTTTTATTATTATTTTCCTTTGAATTCAAGCTTTCAATTGATTTTCACTCTAGTTTATGCATCTAACCGTAGTATTTCATTAATCATAATGCATAAGATAGAATATATGTGCAGAGATTTCAGATTTAGCATAGCATATGATTTAAAGAGCTACTCACAATGTCAAGTAAAAAATTATAAAACGAATACAATGGAAGTTACTACTTATAAATGTAGAGAAAGTGTCTCTACCTCCTTGAATAACCCAAATACCAGTCAGCAGAATTAGCTAGGCACAAAGTATGCAAAAAAGAAAAAAATATTAAGAAACATACTATAAGCTTAGAAATTTCAACCTAACCAAAGTTTATTTAGACAACCAAATATCACAAGGAATAATTAATAATTTTTTTATATATATCAACTAAATTCCAAAAGAAAATTTAGTATCTTAGTTAAACTTTGAGTAAAGAAAGAATATAAATCTCCCCGGCAACGGCGCCAAAATTTGATACGTGTTGATTCTCGTATTAAATTAAAAACCTATCTTAGACCTTCAAAAATATTAACAAGTAGTAAAAGGATAAGAAAGGGTCGATCCCACGAAGAAACTACTAATTTCTAACATCAAAGTTTAACTAACCAAACGAGTCTTACATCCAATCCGACATAGTTATAGCATACCTAGCATATGCAATTATATACCTATTCACAAAGAGGGGGGTATTTAAGACTCACTTAAACGATCTACGTAAAAGCTAAAGAACTAACTAAACTAGTTATTTACAAGTGACAAGCAAACAAGCCCAATTGGCATGGTTTGATTATAGCAAGGCCAGACAATTTAAACTCCATTTTCCAAGCAGCCTAATCTCATTTAACACTTAGTTTGGGAAATAGGTTGTGAACTTACCGCCGCGATAAATCTAACCCTAATAAACTAGTTTCATTAGAACAATCCATATACTTAATAAAATTAAAGTGATCAGCTCACTCCTAACAATACTAAGTCGTTAACTCTAAATAACCGCTTAACGCCGCGTCAAGTAGTAATCTAGCATAGTCTAATTACTCCACACCTGTAATCGTGCACTATCACAAATATGAAGATTAAACCTAGAGCAATGAATCCAACAATCATATGAATTGAATAAATACCAAACTCAACATTAATCAGAAAATACTCAGCGTTTTTTCGAGTAAGAAAAACTTCCAGGAACATGAAAACTAAAATTAAATTTGAGTGTAATGAATTGTAAATCCAAAAAAAGAACAATACAAGTACTCTCAATTGAAAATAGAGAAAGAGAAAACTCATTGACTAGGAACTACACCGCAGCAGCTGCCTTCGAGTTCACCGTCAATGGAGGTCGCCCACCTTCAATACCTAAATTCATTGTTTAACTAAAAACATTTTCAGTCACATAATTAAGTTGGACTACACAATTATTTACACTATTTAAAGAGATTGGGGGGGGTTTGGAGATAATATTAACCCAGAGAATTAGATAACTGAAAAACTAATCTACTCTTTACATGTGATGACACTACTAACCGTTTCAATCCCATAAACCTTACTGGATTTAGTTAATTAACCGTAACACACAATTGATCTTGAGGATTTACCAATTCTAACTATTAGACTAATTGTAGAGTCTTAAATAACAAAGACTCCCTGTACTCCCTTATTCATAACCAATTATGAACTAAGCCAAATTGATTCTAAACCAGCCCAACTCACACAAATCTGATCGCAACGTGTATAAATTAGACTTGGTAGAATTAAGAACTAGGAGACATCATTAGTCCTAATTATTCTAACCAATTAAATGATTAGACTAATTATTAAACTTACTCTCTAATTTAAATTAAACCATGATTGCAGATTTAATGTAAATTAGGGGTCACTTTACTATATAATCTAAACTAAGCTAGACAATATAGCTAACAATAATTAGCACCATACATACACTAGTAATACGTATAGTAGTAGTTTAGGCAATGATTCAAAAGCAACTTCAAATAATAATTAACTAGCAAAATCACTCAATGAGATAATAGTATCCAAGATCAATCCATAATATTGAAAATAGAAATTTGATAATTAACAAAGTGACTGAGCAGATCATGAAGATATTAAACACGTATGAATTTGACAAATTGAGAGGAAGAACTCATTAATTTTGTGCGCAAGAACACCAAACGAACCCGGCTTCGACCCCGTACTCCTCCGTTGTTCTTGTTCGGCCTTGGATTGAGGCTAAGCTCCCCTCCAATGGTTATCTTCTCTTCTCAATTGCCCCAACTCAAACGTAATTAACAATCTTCAACTGGTGATTTTCTAACTCTTGTGTGTGTCGTCTCTGTCTCTGTGTATATTTTTTTGTGTGTTCCCGTATAGGGTTGAGATGAAAATTTATATATGACAAACCCTAATTTGAGCGGAGATCTCGGAACCAGAAAATCATCCATGTGATGATTGAATAACTGATAACCGTGCTCCGAATTTGCAGCAGATACGCTAAATAGATCTTTAGAGAAGGAGTTTGAATTGGTTGCTGATTTCTAGCGCTTTCCTTCTTGACTTGCAGAATGTGAGGCTCAAAGAGGAAGGTGGAAAATTTCCTCTTGAATATCACGTGTTAGTGTGCTCTAATTCAATAACTTTGACTTTTCTAACTCATTTTCCTTGGTTTTCATTTGTCTTGTTTGCAATAGAAATGGGCTGGGTTCACGTAGTATGGTTAGTGATACGGTTATGGATGAAAGTGATAGTCTTATGCTAGCAATTGGAACCAAAACTGATTTGGGTTCAATGGCTCATTTTGTGTGCATGGTGACTTGGATTGAGTGAGCTCGTTATATGGTCCTTATTATCAAGGTGGTACGTTAATCAAACTGGTCCGTTTAATCACATTGGTCCGCTTGTTTAAACAGATTGTACGCACTTATTAGTTTAATTGCTTTGGTTAAAGTCGGTTTAATAAAGGGATATTTGTTTAAATCCCCAATTTAAATTCAGTCATTACTTAGCTTTGATTATTGCTGTTTGTAAGGAGAGTTTTAAGCCTTTGTAACCTCCAATTTAGTGACTGAATTAGGAGGCTTTAGAGCTTGTAACTGCCAGTTTTAAAGGCTCTTAAATGGCTCTTAATTAGCCGTTTAAAGCTCTTGTAGCTGTTGGTTTTTGGCTATTTATAGTCAGCTTCTTGATTAGAATAAACAACCAACTGGATGATTAAAACACTTGTTTGTTACATTTCGAATTATAGTTTATAATTCAGCTTTTTTTCTTTGTTTTGGACGCGTTTCCTATTCAAAGAACTGATTGTAAGTCAATAGGTCTTGTCTTGCATTCACGATCAACGAGTTAAAGGTCTAGCTTGTTAATCAACTATCCTTGTTTATACAACGAGTTTTTAAACTCGTATAACTTTGTCTAGCAAGCCTCGTCCGATGCTAATTCGTACGATACGCTTTTCGATTAAATTCCCGAATCCGGATTTCATTTCCGATACGAACAATATTTAAAATTTTCGATTCTGGAATTAATTTCCGTTTCGAACAAATATTTAATATTTGCGTTTCCAGAATTATTTTCCGATTCCGATAATATTTCCGATTCTGACAATATTTCCGTTTCCGGCAATATTTCCGATTCCGACAATATTTCTTGTTTCCATTAATATTTTCCGATACGTACCATGTTTCCGTTTCCGGCAACATCTACGACTTGGATAATATTTATATTTCCGATACGATCCATATTTCCGTTTCCGGCAATATCATCGTTTCCGGAGTATTCATTTCTTGCCTTTGACGATCTCAGCTCCCACTGGAACCAAGATCCGTCGATTCCGAATATCCATAGATGGAGTATTTAATGCCATTAAATACTTGATCCGTTTACGTACTATTTGTGTGACCCTACGGGTTCAGTCAAGAGTAAGCTGTGGATTAATATTATTAATTCCACTTGAACTGAAGCGGCCTCTAGCTAGGCATTCAGCTCACTTGATCTCACTGAATGATTAACTTGTTAATTAATACTGAACCGCATTTATTAGACTTAACATTATATGCATACTTGGACCAAGGGCATTATTTCCTTCACTTTGAAGTCTGCTCGTGGCGAGATGCACCATCATCATCTTCAGACCCTTGCCCTTCACTCGACATATAGTCCTCACCACAGTCACTGTCACTGAAGCCGAATTTCATTTTCCCATTTCCTTTATATTGCTTTGGTTTGTTCACCTTTTTCCTTGGTTTCGAAGTTGATGCTTCATCGTCGTTTGCCGCAGCATGCTCTTCCCCATTGTTCTCTTCTTTCACAGCGAGACTTCCTTCACCAGTGAACCTTTATGCAGTTCCATGGCCAACAAACCCGTAGGCTTCCATATTTTCTTGCTTATAGTCTTCCTACATTTCTCCATCGCCTTCTGCTTCTTGTTGTACCTCACAGATGTTTTCAAGCTTTTCTCCAGAAAACCAGACGGGTCCGACGAGATATCACCACTCTCCGGAGAGGAAATAACGAAGTTTAGATCCCTAACTGCGTTCATCATGTCTTCCTCTCCGTCCGAGATAGGGAATGTCGATAGAGCCGACCCAAATGAGCTACCTGAGTTTGATGATTTTGGAGGGGGAGGTGGGTAAGAGACAGGAAGCGACAACACAAGGAATAACAATGCCCAAGGAGATAAATTTTGATGGAAATTATCAACCTGGGACGAGAGAGATGATGAGTAGGTTGGGCTAATGAGCTCAAAACATTCGAACACAGGGAAGTTATATTTAGGTATAAAGATGGGTGTTAGCTCCAAAGAATTATTTCGAGCATGGGCTATGGGATGGGCCTCCCCTGTACTTACTTTGCGCCATTTATTGACTTTTTCAAGGGTATGAATGAATCTTTGTAAGAAGTTAGGATAAGTTGCTAATCACATACAAACTCTACCATGTCGATTAAAAGTTTTACTGATTATAAACTCATTAATATGCATTAGAAATGATTCTGACCGGTAAAGTACATACTACCTCCGTTTTATAATGTGCTTAAGTTCAAAATTTGCACAAATAGTAAGACAAAAAAGAGAGAGTGGGTAAAAACATGGACAGATATAATATACTCTTTAATATGGAACAAGTGGGTAGATGTAAGTATAAATGAATAAAGTAAAAAAAATGATAACTGTTATGGGGTAAGAGGGGTAAGATAGTAAACTTTCATGTCAAAATATAGAATAATGTACAATGTAAAGAACATCATGAAACAGACTAAAAACGGAAAACATAAAATTCATTTTGAAACGGAAGTACACTTGGGTATGTATGTACGTATGTGTTTTTGTATCATTAATTTTATCTCTATTCTATAAGAGAACACCTGAGGTTAATTTAGTAAATACACTTTTGGTGTCCCTCTATAGAATAGACCAAAACACCCTTTAATATCTCCTATCAAATATATTTAAAAAATGATAATTAAATCAATTTAAAGTCGGACTATTGTAATCACCCATCATTAAAGTCTAACGCATAGAATCAAGCAATTGTTCATAAAGTCAAAATTCCTAATCACGCATGAAATTTTTTTATGTAAAATCCACCCATCAAATTTTTAACACGAGAGATTATGAAGTGAAAAGGGGGATAAATTTACTTAACGTGAACTGCAATCACGCATGAAATCTCTCTCTTTTCCTCCGGAGAAGCAATAATACAACCTTTTCTAAAATATTCCTCCGTTACCAATCTCTTCGTAAAAGTAAAAAAAAATAAAAATAAAAATAAAAATAAAAAATTATATAATAATTACCAATTCTTAAATGGACTTGGTAACAACTAAATTTATTCTGGACCATGCCTTAAAATAAATTCAACAACTTGTTCCGAATTTATTTTGGCATTTTATTAGGATTATTATGAAAAAATATATCAAAAAGTGTCGTTGATACATGTTGTGCTTGAATAATGTGATTTTAAGTCAAAATTCTCTTTTAAAAATATAGGGTTACCATGCCTCAAAAAATGGTTACAATGTCTAAGAATTTTGTTGTTTAATTTTTTATAGTTAGTGATGTGGGCTTTGCATACTTCCATAAGGAGGCCCAAGACAGGGTTAACCTGAGTATAGCCCACCTACATATGACGCGTGGGTCCAAGGGCTGAACGATGGCCCAAGCCAGATCCCTTAAGTAATAAAAGGACGTTCTAACCCACTTGATTCATGGCCAGGCCCAAAACCAAAGGGACCATCAGGCCCTATTCCATACTCTCACTCCTGGACACGTGGTCCAATCCCCAGCCGGCATCACATCTTACAGCTAGGGTTATTGGATCAATTCCCAAGGAACCCTAGCCCTATAAATAGTTCAGATCCCAAGGTTGCCAGAGGATCGTGCCAGCTCATACTTGATACCTCCGAGGAACGCGTGACACGTCATCACCGTAAAAGATCCCACAACATTTGGCACCGTCTGTGGGGACGTATAGTATCGTGGCCAAACAACAAACTGAGGAAAGCACAGAAGGAGCACGGTTTGCTATCAAAAAGGGGCAACCCCCTGTTAGAGACAAAGCTGACAGGCATTGTGACGCCTCAGCAAGCCGTCCAGCCTCCGCGGGATCCCTGCGGCACATGTTGCATGGTCTCCATCAGAACATCACGGATGAATAGCAGGAAAGACTTCAACCCTCCAAGAAGAAATCACTAAGTCCTTCAGCGAAACCAACCCAGTACAAGGAAGTGGCAGAACGGTGGAGTTAGTTGCAGATAGACGCGGCCCACCCATGGAAAGACAACCTCTGAAGGAAGAAAGCCATCATGTAAGAGAAGAACGTCCAGGACGGCGGACGAGCCTGGCATCACAAAGAACCGCTTACAAGCCTCAGGGTCGTCACTTCACAAGTAGGCCCACCATTACCTCTAGATGGCCGCAAGCAAACTTCACCCGAAAAGAAAATGGTCGAGACAATGAAGTAAGAAGGAAACGAAAAAAGCCGCCAACGGGAAGCCTGTTTGTCTACAATATGGCTCTTGAAGATATTCTCCTAGCTGAGGGACAGAATCTGGGAATAGAACAGTGGACTCCCAAAAGGCCGCCTACATCGAAACAGAACACTCCGTTCTGTGCCTTTCACAAGGAGGACGGGCATGATACCCAAAGCTGTCGGATGCTGAAGAAAATACTGGATGGCTACGCGGCTAGAGGATACCTACGTCGGTATCTATGGTTGACAGATGCAAATGAAGCCAGCAGGATAATAGGCCAGGAGCCGTGTGCCTCTCCCCTCTCTGACAACGGCGACAGTTATTCAGACGAAGGGTTCATAGCAGTAATATCAGGAGGGATCGCGGCAGGAGCACCGTCTAGAGAAGGACGACAATTCAGTTCGTTCTCATCTCTGCATGAAGCAAGTGGATTTACCCCATGTAGAAATTTCCAAAGACGATTACCGCAAGGCAGCAGCACCATATGATGATGACCCGTTAGTCTTGAAATTAAAGTGGCCAATCTCAGGGTGAAAAGAGTGCTAGTAGACACAGGGAGCTCGTCCGACATAATCAGTTTGCAATGCCTACAGAAGTTGAAGCATGACCCTGGAACGATAGAAAAAGTATCCAAGAGCAGTGAAAACTAACGTCCGTTTTCACCCCTCATGAGGGGCAACTGATGTGGGCCTAATAGTTGCCACCTTAAGGCCCAAAGAGGTCATGATAAATAGCCAAACGAATCCATGGCTCAAGCCCAAGAAGCAGGCCTGGACCTTAGTGTTCAGGTAAAATAAGGGCGCGGCCTTATTTAAGGAAGCCCATGATCTCTGGCCCAACTTGCTAAAAGGTCGTTTGACAGAAGGACACATGTCCCTAATCCTACGGAGCACACATCCCACAGATAGGGATGAGGGATCATTTCCCAAGAAACCCTAGCCCTAAAAAAGGCTCGAATCCCAAGGTAAGAGGGCAATCAATTCATTCCCACCAACCTAAAACTATCTTTGCTCTGCCTTCTCTCTACAAATTACTTCTCTCTCTAGCTTATACTTACTTAAGCATCGGAGGGAATATTCCTACGGGAATATTCTTGTTTTGCAGGTTGCCAGAGGCTCGTGCCAGCTCACACTTGATACCTCCGAGGAACGCGTGACACGTCATCACCGTAAAAGATCCCACAACATTTGGCGCCGTCTGTGGGGAGGTACAGTGTCATGGCTGAACTGCAATCTGAGGGCGAAAAACTCATGGACGGAATGGGATTCCCTACCAGTGGAAGGACGTCTAAAAATAAGTCCAACAATCATTGTGACGCAGTAACTAGCTGACCTGCCTCCGCGAGGTCCATGCAGTACTTTTTGAACGATCTCCATCAAGATATTGCAGATGAATGGCAAGAAGGATTTCAGCACGTCCTTCAAAAAGAAATCACTAGGTCTTTCCATGAAGCCAACCCTGAGCATGATAATGGCAGAATGATGGAACCTTTATCAGAGGATCTCGATCCACCCATGGAAGGACGCACCCTGGAGAAGGAGAGTCGGCATGTCAAAGAAGAACGTCCGGGAAGGCGGACGAGTCAAGCTTCACGACAGAAGAATGGTGAAACTCGTCATCACTCTCTCGGGATTCCTAGAAGGCAGCATGAGAGCGTCACCTTGAGAAAAAATGGCCGCGGCACTGAAGTAAAAAGAAGGCGAAGGAGGTCGTCAACAAGAGGCTCCTTTATGTTCAACACGGCTCTTGAAGACATTCTCTTGGCTGAGGGACCAAGTCTTGGAATAGAACAGTCCCCCCCGACGACTGGCTACCTCAAACCAACAAGCCCCGTTCTGTGCTTTTCACAAAGATGAAGGACACGACACTCAAAACTGTCGGATGTTGAGGAAGATATTAAGCGACCACGCGGCTAAAGGACGCCTTCACAAGTACATCCGTTTAAAAGGCACATACGAGGAAACAAGTCTCCCCACCAAGGGGTATTCAGACAAAGGAGTTGTTACGGTGATATCAGGGGGTATAGCTGCGGGAGAACCATGTAAGGAGGTACGGCAAGCAGGCCCATCTTATCTTCGTCCCGTGCAGATGAATCTACCTTCTGTGGAAATTTCCAAAGACGATTACACAAGGGCGTCAGCACCATATGATGATGACCCATTGGTTCTAGAGATTAAGGTGGCTAATCTCAGAGTGAAGAGAGTACTGGTGGACACGGGGAGCTCGTCCGACATAATCAGTCTGCCCTGTCTACAAAAATTGAGGCACGATCCTGGAGCCATAGAGAGAGTATTCAGGCCCTTGGTAGGTTTTGGAGGAAGCATCCTCCGCCCAATTGGCTCCATCTTGCTCCCAGTCTCCATTGGTGTCCCTCCGGTGACCAAGGAAGGCGTCATCCGATTTACAATTGTAGCGAGCCTCACCGCATTCAATATCATACTTGGCCGTCCAGCACTCAACGACCTAAGAGCTGTGATTGTTCCTCATTTACTACTGGTCAAGTTCGTAGGAAGTAACGGACGCATTGGGTCCCTCTATGGAAACCAACACCTGGCCAGAGACTGTTACTTATCAGCATTGGAGCCACCGGCATGGGGAGCCTCTCCAAAGGGAAGCGAACAAGTTAAACCTCCGACAAACCGTCATAAAACCCGAGAGATGCCAACGGCGCATAATGTAGAAAGACGACCTGAGCCAGTGGGAGCACACTATGCTATAATTCTGGACCTAGCGGATCCGTCTCGAACAGTCCCCATTGGAGTTCCCCCTGACGACCCCATGGCAGCAGCATTAGTGCAACTGCTTCGAGAATACAAAGAAATATTTGCCTTCACGGTAGAGGAGATGCCAGCCATTGATCTGGCGGTAGCCGTGCACAAGCTGAATGTAGATAGTGCTATAAAGCCAATACGTTAGAAGAAAAGGAATCATGGAGAAGCAAGGAATTTAGCCGCTGCTGATGAAGTTCAGAAGCTAATGGACGCAGGCTTCATACGTCCATGTCAGTACCCAGACTGGGTAGCTAATGTAGTACTGGTACCCAAACCCAATGGGACATGGAGGATATGTGTCGATTACACTGATCTAAACAGAGCCTGCCCCAAGGACAGTTTCCCACTGCCGAAGATAGATCAACTCGTCGACTCAACAGCTGGGCATGCCATGATGAGCTTCATGGACGCCTACTCTGGATTTCACCAGATCCCTTTGTGGCCCAAAGATCAGGAGAAGACGTCATTTGTCACAGAGCAAGGATTGTACTGCTACAAAGTAATGCCGTTCGGTCTAAAAAATGCCCCAGCCACCTTCCAACGGTTGGTGAACACGGTTTTTGCAAAGCAACTGGGGAGGAATATAGAAGCCTATATCGATGATATGATTGTAAAAAGCAAGCAAAAGATGGATCACCTCGACGACTTGCGGGAAACCTTTGAGACCCTCAGGACATACCAAATGAGACTCAATCCAAAGAAGTGCATTTTCTGGGTATCCTTTGGCAAGTTCCTTGGCTTCTTGATTGATGAAAGGGGCATTGAGGCAAATCCGGACAAGGTACAGGCCGTCATTAATATGACGTCGCCAAAGACGATCAAAGATGTGCAACACCTAACCGGTTGTCTTGCCGCCTTGGGACGATTTTTGTCTAGAGCCGGAGATAAGTGTCATTACTTTTTCAGTACCATCAAAAAGGGGGCCCAGTTTGAATGGACGCCACAGGCAGAGACCGCCTTCCTTCGTTTAAAAGAACATCTGCACACTCTGCCGCAACTAGTCAGCCCCCTCTCAGGAGAAGTTTTGTATCTCTACCTTGCCATCTCAGACTACGCTCTAAGTGCCGTCCTACTTACAGAAAGGGATGGAACGTAACTACCCGTCTATTTTGTCAGCCACATGTTGCAGAATGCAGAACTCAAATATCCAACTGTTGAAAAATTCGGCTTCGCTCTGTTCTTAGCTAGTAAGAAGCTTTGTCCATACTTCTTGGCTCATCGACTGATAGTGTACACGGATCAACCTCTAAAATGGCCATTTATCAATCTGGAAGCGTCCGGAAGAATGCTCAACTGGGCAATTGAGCTTAATGCATTTGATATTTCGTATGAGCCGCGGAAGGCCATAAAGGGACAGGCTTTTGCTGACTTTATTGCGGAAATGACTAGGCCACCCTATTTGAAGAATGAAAAAACTCAGTGGGTAGTTCACGTGGATGGCTCTGCCACCCAAAATGGGCGTGGAGCCGGCATTATCTGCGAATCACCAGAAGGGGATGTCTATGAATATGCAATGCGCTTTAACTTTCAGGCGTCAAACAATGAAGCTGAATATGAAGCCTTGATATGCGGAATCCAGATGAGCAAAGCAACAGGGGCGACAGAGGTCCTGGTTTTATCCGACTTACAGCTAATCGTCAGTCAGGTAAAAGGAGAATATGAAGCCAAGGACGACGCCATGATAAAGTACCTGGAAAAGGTCTGCCAAGAAGTTCAGCAGCTGACTAGCTTTGAGATACAACATATACCCTGGTCTGAAAACAACAAAGCAGACGCTCTGTCCAAACTGGCAAGCTCAGCATCTTGCGACACGCCACGTCATGTGTTTTGGGAAGTAAAATAACTCAAAAGTATTGACGCCTCGAGAACAGAAATCTTAGACCGAACAACCACCTGGATGGATGATATTGTCAATTTCAAAATGAATGGAGTACTCCCTGATGATCCCAAGCAGGCAGAAAGATTACAAAGGAAAAGTACCTGGTTTGAGATATGGAATGGGACTCTATACAAAAAAGCTTTCTCACGGCCTCTTCTTCGCTGCGTAACCCCCGAGAAGGGGCATGAAGTACTGGAAGATCTTCATCAGGGATTATGCAGCTCTCACATAGGAAGGAGGGCCCTGGCAGAAAAAGCTCTAAGAACTGGATACTATTGGCCCACTCTCAAAGAAGATGCTCTTGACTTGGTTAAGCGGTGCGATAAATGTCAACGATTTTGCTCATCTAATTCGACGGCCAGCACAGAGACTGACACCAATCACCAGACCTATACCATTTGCCAAATGGGGGATGGACTTATTAGGCCCTTACACGACGGCACCAGGTGGACTGCGTTATGTGATAGTTGCCGTCGACTATTTCACCAAATGGGTAGAAGCTGAAGCTTTGAAAAACACTAAGGCTCAAGATGTGAGAGCATTCATCTGGAAAAACATCATCACAAGATTCGGCGTGCCTCAGTCCATTGTCTTTGACAACGGGCCACAATTCAAGACGCCCAAATTGGAAGATTGGTTGGCTGATCATGGTATCACAGCATGTTTTGCATCAGTAGGCCGCCCCCAAGCTAACGGACAGGTAGAAGCATTCAACAAAATCATCTCTGAAGGGATGAAAAAGAAGCTTGATAAAGCGAAGGGCCTATGGGCCGACGAGTTACCCAATGTCTTATGGTCTATGCGGACCACGGCAAAGAACTCCACAGGAGAAACACCATTCTTGTCAGCTTATGGAGCTGAGGCCGTCCTACCCATTGAAATGTGTGAACCCACTCTGCGCGTCATGTTATTTAATGAAGACGCCAATTGGGAAATGATGAAAGCGGAACTGGATTTCTTGCCAGAAACAAGAGGAAACGCGGCTCTGCGCCAGCAACTATACAAACTCCGAATGACTAGGGAGTACAACAAAAGGGTCTCTAGAAGAATATTAAAAGTTGGAGATTTTGTGCTTAGGAAGATGGAAGCTGTCGGACGCGCCAATGAACAAGGGAAACTCACTCCTACTTGGGAGGGTCCATACGAGATTTACGAGGAAGTTCGAGACGGAACATACCGGATCCAAGACATGCAGGGGCGTCCGATTTTGCGTACATGGAATGCAGATAACCTCAAGAAGTACTTTTTCTAGATTAACACTTATGTTATCTTGATTGAATGTTTTGTAAAGACGTCCAAACCATAGACGCGCCATGTAGCATGCTTTAATGAATACTAAATGAAAAATTCCCTACAAGCCGGCCTTGTTGTGAAACCTTTATGACAAATACGTTATCGAATCTCTTGGAGAAGTGCAAACTAACATTCTCTCAAGAATTAAAGACTAGTTGTCTAAAGGCCTAAGAAGTGGCCCAGATTAGCACCCTCACTAGGCTGATCACCTAGAACACAGGGGTCACACATTTCTCAAACAGCTATATAAAGTAGCTAAAGACCTTGGCAAAAAGACCAAGGCAAATATTTGACGTCTCTATTTAGGGGCGTCAGCTATAATTGAAGAATCAATCACAAATAAACAGAAACGACAAAAGCTAAGAGCAAAAACGTTCAAAAGACGCCTAGTCATTCGAAAAAATTAGTCATAATTACAAAATTATGCAAATAGTGCCACTAAGCAGGGCGTCACAAAAACAAACCTAAAATAAATACAAGGCACCTAGAAGCCCTCATTCATCATCATCACTGGGAACAAACTCAGGAGGAGCGCGTCCTTCCTTCTGAGCCTTCTCCACCTCAACTTGGTAGGTGAGGAACTTCTCAAACCAGCTGAAGGGGCGTTCACTGCCAAATTCGGCATTCCATGCAAGCTCCATGCCCCTTCGAGTTGACTTCTCACCCACCACGACCGACTGGTCGAGAACACTCTTTGACGTGGCCACCTCCTTGCGAGCCGCCTCCAACTGTGTCTCCAACTCCTTAAACTGAGTCTCAAGACGAGAAAACTCAGCTTCCTTTTCCTTAATCTTCTCAGAAAGGTCCCCAATTTGAGAAAAGTTCTGATCGGTCTGTTTACGACGGTGCGTATTCTCAGCACGTTGGGAGGTCAGGGACTTGGTCACAGCGTTGATTTCCTCCCGCCTGTCAAAACAAAGTCTCTCCAGCTCGGCAAAATGCTGATCGCCGCACTGACTAGCCAGAAGACGGTGTCGATCCTCTTCATGCACCAAAGCAGTGCGCCACTTCTTTAGCGAGTCCAGCAGGATAAACATCTGTACAAATCCGCAAGAGTATTAAAAAAAAGAGAAGAAAATGATAATATATAAATAATAAATGCATAATGAAGCTTACATCCAGCGCCGAGGACTGCATGGAGGCAAGCTGATTTTCGGCCGCCTAAGGAAGGGTCTCAGCATACTTGGGAGGAATAGCATTGCGCATCAGACTCATTATCCACCTCCGGTCATAAGAGTTAAACCCGCCTGAAGAAGGGATCTGATCTAATTCAGCATCAATGTCTTTCTGAGGGTCGGGTATTTCTATTGGAAAAACAAGGACCTTAAAATCTCTGGGAGAGACTATAGAACTGCTAGACGAGGAACGGCAAGTGGTTACGATGTTGGAGTAAAACTTACCACCAGAATTCCTAGCCCTCTCCGCCGCCCTCAGAGGAATATTCTGGCGGACGGCTTCAGCGATTCCCCCAAGAGGATCAACCGCCGCTCCAGCTTTCTGAGAGCTAGGAAAAGCGGATGGAGTCTGAGGCGCAGCGCACAACTTGGACGCCTTCGAGGCTGTTGACTTGAAGACGAGTTTCCCTGTGCCGCCAGCCCTGCGCTTGGAAGAAGGTGCCGCGTCCGAGGCCGCCTTCCTTGAACTCTGAAGAAACAACGACACGTAAGTCGCAAACATTGAAGGAAATCACATGTTTGGGAAGGCTTGAACAATACCTTCTTCTCCTCAGTAGGAGGTTGATGAACCACCTGCTCTGGGACAGCTTGCTCAGTCACCTTCTAACGCTGCAAAGCCTCAAAAGTGTTTGCGTCAAGTACTTTTTCCAGCCAGGACGGCATATCCACCCGGCCTTTGGATGCATCATCCAGTTTCTCCATAGCCTCGTCTGAAAAACAAAGAAAGACGTTAGTGCAGAGTAAAGCATTGATAAAACAACGAAAGATCTGAAGGTACATATACATTACCTCTCGGCATATACGGACACAAGCCCACGGCCGAGAGGAAAACGGGATCGGCCAGTTGATCCAAATGAGGCAACCACCCCTCGGGTATATAAGTCGTCTTGGCCTTAACTATGAGCGGCTTGGCCTTGAACAAGGACGAGATCCGTTTCCAGAGGGCGGGGGAAACTGGAGGAAAGGAGCCGCTTTTTCCAACAAAATTGGTTCTAAGCGTCCAACGTCTCATCCGCTCGCACATCTCCAAGTTGGTGGTTTTGATAACCACCCACTTCTTCCTCCAGTGATGCCACTTGGACGCCTTGCCCATCACCGTCCGATAAGCGCCCTTGTAAGTGAGAATCAGCCAACCCTCGGTGGACTTGTGAACCTGAGACATGGAGGCTATCCTCATGAATGCTGGGAAGGAGGGAGTAATACCCTCAAGCTCACATCGGGCAATATAGCCAAAAACGCCAGCCCAGGAGTTGGGAGACATCTGGTTCAGACCAATGTTGAAGCCGTCCAACAACTCCACCACAAAAGGGTGAGGAGGAAATCTCATGCCGAGCTTCAAAAAAGAGCTATACACGGCAAACTCCCCTTCCACTAGTCAAAGCTGGTGCAGTCCATGCTAGTCGGCATACGGAACTTGTACTCGGAACCCAGATTTAGAGACCCCCCATAATCCGCTCCCTTGGCAGTGAGAAAAGTCAGCCACGGCTGAAGTGGGAAGATCTCACTAGGGTGGAGGTGACCTTCTTCTCCACCTGAAGGGCCCGCCGGTGCACCATCGACGCGCTCGTTTGAGGGGACGTCCTCCTCCATGGGAGAAGAAGATTCCCCTTCGAGTTGTGGATCATCTTCTATTCGCACCATGATACCCTGCACAGGCTGAAGATTTAGCTCAAGACGAGGCGCATTACTTGGAAAGTGAAGACGTCCAAAGGGCAGATCGCCGCCCTCAGTTTTGACGTGGTCCTCATATCATTAATAAGAAAAGGAAACTAGGAAGGACCAAAATCAACAAACAAATTTTTCCGAAGGTGAGAGTTACCTGATGGATCGAAGAGAAAGCTTTCAAAGAAATTTGATGAAGAACTGCAAGAACAGGACCTTGAGGATTGTGGCGGCGCTACAGTGGCTCCTGGTGGATGTTAGACGCCGGAAATCGCCTTCTCCTATTGCTCTCAAATGATCACTAGAAATGAGGGGGAAATTCACTCGAAATGGTCACTTATTTATAGAGGGGTAAGATGTTAGGTTATGATACATATGAATAAACATAAATCATGCGGAAAAACCATAAAGCCAGGAAACATATTATTTGCACATAATCATTTAGCATAATTCAGATGCATACACTTTGTAGCGTGCCCTCCCTAGCTGTGCCCGAACCGAACAAGAACAAGTCTTTAGGACTCCAAGTGTCGTCCCTCCGTAGATAGTCCACAGCACGTCCGGATCCGCCTTAAGCTTGACCAACTAGAATTGCCCTTAAGGTTACTTAGATTTTCGGCTATTTGGGTTGCAAGTGTTTGGCTGATTTTTGCTTAAAAATCTTACCTTTGATTACTTCAAATATCGTCTATTAAATATGTGACCCTAGGCCTATATTTATAGAGTTTATGGAAAGGAATTATAATCCTACTAGGATATGGATTTATTAATTAGAATCCTATTAGAACTCTAAATAATAAATTTTATCTTTTAGGATTAGGATTAGGATTTAATCAATGCACGAATTCCAATAGGATTAGGATTCGTTACGAACACGAGTGTTGCACGACCACGAGGAACGCACGCACCCGCGCAGGCCTTGCGGCCCACACGAGCATAAGCCCGCGCGCGCCTATGGCCTTGCTGGGCCTGGCCTTGCGCTGGGCTTGGCCAGGCTGTGGCAGCTCCGTGTTTGGGCGCTTGGCTTGCTGGGCGTGGGCCTGGCTTCGTGCTGGGCCTTCGTCTAGCAAGCCTCGTCAGATGCTAATTCGTACGATGCGCTTCCGATTAAATTCCCGGTTCCGGAATTCATTTCCGGTACGAACAATATTTAATATTTCCGATACCGGAATTAATTTCCGTTTCGAACAAATATTTAATATTTCCATTTCCGGAATTATTTTCCGATTCCGATAATATTTCCGATTCTGATAATATTTCCGTTTCCGGCAATATTTCCGATTCCGGCAATATTTCCATTTCCGATAATATTTTCCGATACGTACCATGTTTCCGTTTCCGGCAACATCTACGACTTGGATAATATTTATATTTCCGATACGATCCATATTTCCGTTTCCGGCAATATCATCGTTTCCGGAGTATTCATTTCTTGCTTGTGACGATCTCAGCTCCCACTGAAACCAAGATCCGTCGATTCCGAATATCCATAGATAGAGTATTTAATGCTATTAAATACTTGATCCGTTTACGTACTATTTGTGTGACCCTACGGGTTCAGTCAATAGTAAGCTGTGGATTAATATAATTAATTCCACTTGAACTGAAGCGGCCTCTAGCTAGGCATTCAACTCACTTGATCTCACTGAATTATTAACTTGTTAATTAATACTGAACCGCATTTATTAGACTTAACATTATATACATACTTGGACCAAGGGCATTATTTCCTTCAGTCTCCCACTTGTCCTTAGGGACAAGTGTGCATTTCCTAATTCCTTTGTCGCTCGATGCTTTCTCTTGAACATAAGGTAAGAGTTGTCATCCTTATTACGTCCAGAGGTGTTTCTCGGTTTAAGAGTTCAACTGATCAAATAAACAGATAATCATAGCCTATGATTCATCTGAGCACGGCCATGCATTTTACAGTTTCTAGCTCTCCGAGTGGCCTTGTACAACTTTTTAGCATCTCATCCCAATTTATGGGAGGACAATCCCAATCTTGCGATCTTGAGATTAGACTTCGTTTGATAGGTGATTACCTGAGTGTTGCCTTTATAGCCTCCTTTTACGGTGCGACGGTTGGTCAACGTCAAAGTAACCAGTTCTCAAACAAGTAATCTCAAATCACTCAGGTATTGAGGATTTAGTGTCTAATAATTTTAATGAAATTTACTTATGACAGATTTTCATCTTTTACAGTAAAGTTTCATAGGTCTGTCCGATACTAGTCTTCCCAAAGTAAGTATCTATGCAAATGATTACGACATTGCCATGCCCACATAGTTCAAGAAACAGAACTACTAGTCATCTTGCATTCTAGTCGTCTAACGTTTTCTATGTGTCCATCTTTATAGAAAACTCCGACCAGGGACCATTTTCAACTTTTGACATTCAAGTTCACTTGATAGACATTTCTTAGTCACACGACTGGTCCTTACCGTCTATCTTGAATATATCGTCAAATTTGAAGGGACTCATCATTTAATACTAAACCAAGATTAAATGGAATATGAAAATACATTTCATATATGATAAATGTTCAACCCCGATGTTTTACAACCATGGGCCTCGAACCCATTTTTAAAACAGTTCATGGAATTCAAAGCTATGCTTGATTTCCAGTGCTACAATGTGAGTGTTGCTTCTCACTTGTTGCATAGGTTTAGTTATCATGCTTTGCCAATCTTAATATCCTTTTCATCGAATATTCTTCGAGATAGATGATAAGATCTTTTGAGTATGTTTATTTTGTGATCTAGTCTTTTCTTGCTTCAAGAGTGGTTCTACGCATTTTTCAATGAAGAACCATCAAGCCAGCAGACGTGTGATCTACCCAAGTTCAGTGAAGAACTCTTTAACATAAACAACCCTGTTTTATTACTTCTTAGGCAATAAGTACTTTTACTTCAACTTTATAGGTCGCTAGTGATGCTTTGTTTGGAATTACTTATCCAAGCAGTTCACAGATATGTGGAATACTTTCCAGTTGTATCTTAGAACATAGAAATTAATATTTTAATTTCCCACGCAACAACTCATGGTCTCCAATCCATGTTGCCATTTCAAAACACGATGCTCTATAGCTCTACCTTGCCAATGGTTAACTCCAAAGGGATCTTGCTTGATCCTTTACCAGTGTTTATGAGTGTAGCATCAATATTTAGCATATCTTTATTTCCTTGAATCAAGAACTATTCCTATGTACTTTTTCAAGTACCATAAGTATTCTTGATCTCAATCTAGTTGATCTTCACTTAGATCAATAGAGATTGGTATATGTTCGTCATGCCTAAATTCATACGATACGTTTTTAGCGATCCTCATATTATATCATACATGATAAATTCTTTTATTCCCAATTGAATTCTATTCATGTAACTTTAGCTCATTCTAGTTTCAGTAGATACTAAATCCAGCTAAATTCTTTGACATATAATATAGGTTAAGAATCTCACTTAGATCCTTTGATGTTTAACTTAGTAAATGCTTATACATAGTTCAAACATTCTTTACTTAGATTTATTCACATGGGTCGAATATCTCCTAAGGAGTCTTTCGTGTTTCATTTAGTAAATGCCATTACTTAATCCAAAACAATATTATAAGATCTTTGTAAATAGATCTTAATACCCAGTATGTACTAAGTTTCTCCATGGTCCATCATTGATGAATAATTTCAAATCTAAGTCATTAGAATTTGAATGTTATTTCACAATAGAGAGATATGTGTGTGATACACATAGGACCAATTAAGTTTTTATGTACTCCCACTAAACTTCTTATATATCTATAAGAATCATGTACATTTTATGAAACTAAAATACTTATTAGTTACACTAAAATATAGTTCCAATCCCAATTGCTTGCTTAAATCTGTACTTAGACTTCATAAGCTAGCTTTCTTTTTCAAGCATTTATTTGGATCCACAAATCCTATGACATACCATGTACATACTTTATTCCAACATTTGATTGAGCAATACGTTTTGTCATCCAATTGCCATATGTACCAATATGCAATCATTGCTTGAATTATAGACTTAAGCATTACGATTTTGCATGAGGTTTCAACACAATCCACACCGTGAATTTGCTTGTAACCTTTAGCAACTAATCTAGCTTTGTGTGTGAACACAATTTCATGTTTGATGGTTTTTATCCTTAAAACCAATTTGCAACCAATAGATGTTTAATCTATTCTTGCAAATCAACAAAATTTCAATTTTGTCCTCAAAACATTGGTTATGTTTTATGGCCTCTAACCATTTAAAAAATTTGAGTCTATATATGGCCTCTAACCATTTTAGGGAATCTGGGTTTCGTCATAGCTTTCTTACAGGTCACAAACTCATTAATATATATGATAATAGTTTGACTGCAAGTTATAGGTTTCTTTACTATCTAATAGAAGAATCGCATAGCCTCAGTGACCTGAACTCCATGTTTCTTCACCATCTAATAGAAGAATCTCATAGTTTCAGTGACTTGAATTCTATGCCTACTTGGGTATAGAACATCAAACAATAGAATATCAATAGCCACTTGAAAGTCCTTTGAATATTCTGTTCTCCTTGAAGCACTTGTAAAGTCTTCTAAGAGATGTCTATTCTTTAAAGCCACTTCTAAAGTCCTTAAGAATAAGTGTTCGGATTTTCTGAAGAACTTCAAAAAGCCTCCGGAATGTCCGTTTATGTTTGTTGTTCGCCTCGAAGACTTTCGAGGTCTATTTTCTCCCACTTGGCATTTTGGAAATGAATCTCCTAAAGGACATTATTTCGAGCAAACAAACATTATGTTCTCAAAAATTCGTGGTAGAAACAATACCCTTGTGTCTCATTTGAATAAATCACAATGAAACATATATCTATACTTGGGCCTTAGTTTGTTGAATAACAAACACTAAGCTCCCACTGAGTTTAGGAACTCTGTAGATATATTATGAAAAGATATTCTGAAATTACTTTTCAATAGCTTTGACGAATTTGTTTTAGTTTGGTGGTAGTTGAGCATTTTGTTTTGGAAATTATAGGAAAAGTCTTTATGATTCATCATTGATCGAATCAAGCACTAATTGACTTCGATCATTCCACTTAGATATGCCATATCTCATGGAGCTAGATTGTGAAATTACAACACACAATCATTGATGATCATTTTTTGTCTCAAGCAATCATTAACATGATCTATCCTAGATCTTTATGATTTCTTACCAAGTGGGATTTATACTTCTGAATCTTTGAACTAGCCAAACAGATTCAAACTTATATCACATTGAGTAAATAAACCTATATTCACTCAAATCTTAGTGAAATAATAAAGTCATAAAACCTTTCTTTAGCTTTGAACTCTATTGTCTAGGCGTTCTAACAATAGTTCATATCTTTTGTTACTTTCAACAAGTAAGACTAGTTGTCTTAAATTGATCTAGAAATCAATGAACTTTCAAAAGTCCATCAAAATAGAGCTTTTGAATGTAAACTTGTTGATATGGTCTAAGCAACAATGCCAAAGATTAGTGGAACTCACATCAAGGGGTTGATTTGAAACTAGTAAAGTTCTTATTGTTAAAGAGTTGTTTGTTTTAATCAAGCATATTGACTCAACCCGTAATTGACCATTTCATTGTTTTTGTTTTTCTTGAATGTGAGTCTTTCTGTGTTTGAAAACAGAAATTTAGGTATGCTGATTATGGAACAAAATAGCCATTAAGTTCCAGCTTTTGAAAGGACTTAAAACAAACTAGATGACCCTACAACTAATGTAGCAATGCCATGCTTCATTTCCCACTTGTAGGTCATTATTGTAGCCTAGCTTCCATTGTTTGAGTTATTACCGAAGTAAGAACCTCAAGCGATATATGATACCAAGGAAGTTTGATTTCTAGCTCACTTCTCTTTACACATTAACTTGTAAGTAGAAACGGAATCGTAAATTCCTTTCATTTGTTCCTTTGTTTTCCTATTTCTTGTACCTTTCTTAATAGCCTTAAGAATTGAATTCTCTAGTGTTGACTTTTATACTTTGTTTAGACATGTCCAATGTCATTCCAAAGTTTTTACCATTTTATTTATGTTGAATATTCTTTTCAACTAGATGATCTTACCAGAAACTTCTAAAGTTCTCTAAGCATCGATCTATTCGAATGTCTAGGGACTAGACTCATCCGAGAATTAAATGGACAAAGATATTAGGTTGTTAACCATTGGTAAAGCTGAGTGTTTAAACTCAATGCTTTATGATCTCAAAACTACATTGTATTTTGAATTCACAAGCACCAATCGGTTTGCCATTCGACTTTGATACTCGAAAACAACCATAAAAGTCGCTATAAGAAACGTACATTTTAAATCGCTTATTCTCTCATTTTCGTGAATCGTTCTTGGATTCACAACCAATCGAGGAAATTTACTGTTACCTTTCTAAAAGGATTCATTGCAGTGCAAGATATTTAATTATAAACAATAATTAAAACATACATTGAAGCATGCAAAGTCTAAACATTTATCATGAATAATAACTTGAAATTAAAGCAATCATGCAATTCAAACAAGTTATTAGCATTTTATTCAAGTTATGTGTTCCGGCAGGTGTGAATAAAATGATTCCAAGACCCTAAAACCATTGAAGAATTAAGCACATTATGTATTTTGACTCAATTCTAAAACATTTTAGGTAAGAAAAAGCCTTTTGCTAATAGTCTAGAAACTACTCTTGGTTGATAGGTACGTCTAAGAACTTATTAGGTAAACCTGTCGATTTTGCCACGACATAAAAGGGCTCCTTACTTATATCGTTGAGTTTCACCAAAACTAACATGTACTCACAATTATTTGTGTACCTTACCCCTTTAGTATCGATAAGTAACACCTCGCTATGGCGGAAAACTATTACTAAGATCGATGTAAAGGATATCCAAGTAAGTGTTATTTTGGCATGGCACCTTTTAACTCAATTTTTAAGTTTGGAACTTAAGGCTCTTACTATGTTGGTTAGATTTTAAGTGAACTAAAATCCTTAATCATGCAACATAATCAAGCTTCGATCTCATGCATATTTAAGACATATTTAAAAGCAATAAATAACTTAAAGCATTCATAAGATAAATGTGATCTAGTATGGCCCGACTTCATCTTGAAGCTTCAACTTCAAAGTCCGTCTTGAAAATGGATTGGAAACTTCGTCTTGAATTTCACCGTGGGAGGCGCCATTTTCTTCAAATAGGATAAGCTATAATTAAACTAATTACAACTATTTGATGGTACGCAGACCATATTTGAATTGAAAAACAAATTTGGTGCTTTAGACCAATTACATTCAAATTAATGGTACGCAGACCTTATTTTCTATCCTATTTAGGCCATACTAGTCACTTCATAACCTGCAAAACAGTACACATACAATATATACCATTCATCCATTCATTATCATGAATGGCCCACATAATTGGTTAGTTAACACACATTGTATGCATCATATAAATATTTGCAGCAATTAATTGAGGGCACCAATAATCTACCAATTATTCAATCCTTATTAATTCTAATCAAGTTGTTTAACCTTAAAGGATTTGTAGACCTAATCAAGAGTTTATGACTAAAATTACTCCCACTTAAACCAATAAATTCATATGCTTTACTAATTTTAAACATAAAAATGTATTTCTAGTCTAACCGGAAACATACAAATTTAATTAAAATTTAAAGCTCATATAAATTTATAATTGAATCCATTTATTTAATTTATTTTTCAGTTGAATTAAACGAATTTAAATTAATTCAAGGTTTAATTTTAGTAAAATAATTAGTATAAATAAAATTTATAATAATTATAATATTCAAAATTAAAATCCGAGAAAAGAATTTAAATTATTAATTTTAAAATTAATTAAAATTATTTCCGAACTGAAAATTTCAAATTAAAATTCTCAACGACTCAATCATAACATGACGAGCACTTGGGCTTGCGCCCAAGCCCCGTCGAGTGCACGAGGCTTAACGCCCCTTGACCGATCGTATAACACCACGCAAGCAGGCCACACGCAACACAGCAAGCACAGGCCACGCTGCGCGCAGCCCGCTCGCTCGTCGTGCATGTTGCTTCGCGTCTGCTCGCTTCGCTGGGCGCGGCAGCGCGCGCTGTGGCGCAGCACGCTTGCTGCCCACACGCGTCTGCCCGCTGGCTTGCGCGTTGGCCCATCGCCCTTGCCTGCTCGCCCACGCTGCACACGGCACTCGACACAAGGCAGCGTGCTGCCTTGTGCTCGTGCGCCATGGCTCTTGCTCGCTGCATTGTACCGCACGGGCGACGAGCTCCCTTGCTCATCGTCGCGTGCCCGCACTATACAACACCCCTTAAGGGTAACACGTAGCGTTCATTGCTTTGTGCGTGCAAGATTTATGGGCGTGTTATATAAAAATTTAAAATTTTTAATTCAAAATTAATGACAAATTAATAAATCATATTAATTTCATAATTTTAGGGCGAAAAATCAAAAATTTATTAATCAATTAATTTCTGATTAACATGGATTCAAATCTAGGTCATAAAAATTAAAATTTAACTTATATTAACAATTTTTATGGTGGAGTTTAATCATGGATACCTAATTAAATTATTAATTAATTATGAAAAATAAATCAATTCTAAATTATTCGAATTTCAACAAATTAATCATAATTACAAATTAGGTTGTATAATTAACAAGTCTAGGCATTCATAATTGTTAAACATATACAGTTGGTCAATCAAAAACTCAAGATTTATCAACAAGAATCGCAAATACTTAATTTAACATCTTAAATTTACAAACTTTTGCGTTTGAAAAACTAAAACCTCCGAAAAGTCATAGTTAGGCTTCGAATTTTGGAATTCTGGGTTCGGCCGAAAAATACTCTTTTTGTCAAAATTTTAGAACGCCTTTTACATGCGGAATTGACACAAAACTCACTCGATTTGGATGAGTAACGAAGAAACTGCTGAAAAACTGCGTACATATAATTAAATAAACGCAATTTGCAATTAATTAACAATTACGAAAATTAATCACCGCTTTTAATTCTTTGAAAATTTGTAAAATTTAACCATGTTCATGCAATTTAGATTATGAAAATAATAAGAGGCTCGTGATACCACTGTTAGGTTATGATACATACGAATAAACATAAATCATGCGGAAAAACCATAAAGCCAGGAAACATATTATTTGCACATAATCATTTAGCATAATTCAGATGCATACACTTTGTAGCGTGCCCTCCCTAGCTGCGCCCGAACCGAACAAGAACAAGTCTTTAGGACTCCAAGTGTCGTCCCTTCGTAGATAGTCCACAGCACGTCCGGATCCGCCTTAAGCTTGACCAACTAGAATCGCCCTTAAGGTTACTTAGATTTTCGGCTATTTGGGTTGCAAGTGTTTGGCTGATTTTTGCTTAAAAATCTTACCTTTGAATACTTCAAATATCGTCTATTAAATATGTGACCCTAGGCCTATATTTATAGAGTTTATGGAAAGGAATTATAATCCTACTAGGATATGGATTTATTAATTAGAATCCTATTAGCCGAACACGAGTGTTGCACGACCACGAGGAACGCACGAGTGTTGCACGACCACGAGGAACGCACGCACCCGCGCAGGCCTTGCGGCCCACACGAGCAGGCGCTGCCTCGCAGCCCACGAGCATAAGCCCGCGCGCGCCTATGGCCTTGCTGGGCCTGGCCTTATGCTGGGCCAGGCGAGGCTGTGGCAGCTCCGTGTTTGGGCGCTTGGCTTGTTGGGCGTGGGCCTGGCTTCGTGTTGGGCCTTCGACTAGCAAGCCTCATCCGATGCTAATTCGTACTATGCGCTTCCGATTAAATTCCCGGTTCCGGAATTCATTTCCGGCACGAACAATATTTAATATTTCCGATTCCGGAATTAATTTCCATTTCGAACAAATATTTAATATTTCCGTTTCCAGAATTATTTTCCGATTCCGATAATATTTCTGATTCTGACAATATTTCCGTTTCCGGCAATATTTCCGATTCCGGCAATATTTCCATTTCCGGTAATATTTTCCGATACGTACCATGTTTCCGTTTCCGGCAACATCTACGACTTGGATAATATTTATATTTCCAATACGATCCATATTTCCGTTTCCGGCAATATCATCGTTTCCGGAGTATTCATTTCTTGCTTGTGACGATCTCAGCTCCCATTAAAACCAAGATCCGTCAATTCCGAATATCCATAGATAGAGTATTTAATGCTATTAAATACTTGATCCGTTTACGTACTATTTTTGTGACCCTACGGGTTCAGTCAAGAGTAAGCTGTGGATTAATATAATTAATTCCACTTGAACTGAAGCGGCCTCTAGCTAGGCATTCAGCTCACTTGATCTCACTGAATTATTAACTTGTTAATTAATACTGAACCGCATTTATTAGACTTAACATTATATGCATACTTGGACCAAGGGCATTATTTCCTTCATAAGAAATGATTACCCCTGCCACGCGTCGTCACCTTATTGAACAATCCAAGAGCAGTGAAAACTAACGTCCGTTTTCACCCCTCATGAGGGGCAAATGATGTGGGCCTAATAGTTGCAACCTTAAGGCCCAAATAGGTCATGATAACTAGCCAAACGAATCCATGGCTCAAGCCCAAGAAGCAGGCCTGGACCTTAGTGTTCAGGTAAAATAAGGGCGCAACCTTATTTAAGGAAGCCCATGATCTCTGGCCCAACTTGCTAAAAGGTCGTTTGACAGAAGGACACATGTCCTTAATCCTACGGAGCACACATCCCACAGATAGGGATGAGGAATCATTTCCCAAGAAACCCTAGCCCTATAAAAGGCTCGAATCCCAAGGTAAGAGGGAAATCAATTCATTCCCACCAACCTAAAACTATCTTTGCTCTGCCTTCTCTCTACAAATTACTTCTCTCTCTATCTCATACTTACTTAAGCATCGGAGGGAATATTCCTACGGGAATATTCTTGTTTTGCAGGTTGCCAGAGGTTCGTGCCAACTCACACTTGATACCTCCAAGGAACGCGTGACACGTCATCACCGTAAAAGATCCCAGAACACTATCGGCTCCATCCTGTTTCCCGTCTCCATTGGCACACCTCCAGTAACTAAAGAAGGTGTCGTCCGATTCACAATCGTGGCAAGTCTCACCTCCTTTTACATCATACTAGGCCGCCCAGCCCTCAATGATCTGAAGGCAGTGATCGTCCCTCACTTACTGTTGGTTAAAGTTGTGGGAAGTAATGGTGGCATTGGAGCCCTCTACGGAAACCAACAATTGGCCAGAGATTGCTACCTGTCTACGTTGGAACCGGCAGCTTAGGGAGCGTCTCCGAAAAAGAATGAAAAGTTGAAACCTCAGAGAAAAGAACGTAGAATCAAAGAAATTCCCATGGCCCATAGTGCGGATAGACGACCCGAGCCAGTGGGAGCACACTATGATATAGTCTTGGACCTAAAAGATCCATCTCGAATTTTTCCTATTGGAATCCCACCTGACGATCCTATGGCAGCGACACTGGTACAACTGCTGCGAGAATACCGAGAAATATTTGCTTTCACGGTGGAAGAAATGCCAGGCATTGATCCAATAGTAGCAGTGCATAAATTGAACGTACATAGTACCATGAAACCAGTACGGCAGAAGAAAATAAATCATGAGGAGGCAAGAAATTTAGCCGCCGCCGCTGAGGTGCGAAAATTGATGGACGCTGGCTTTATACGCCCATGCCAGTACCCGGACTTGGTGGCCAATGTAGTGCTAGTGCCCAATCCCAATGGGACGTGGAGAATGTGCGTCGATTATACAAACCTAAACAAGGCCTACCCCAAGGACAGCTTCCCATTACCAAAGATAGATCGCCTTCTCGACTCGACGGCAGGACATGCCATGATGAGCTTTATGGACGCCTATTCTGGATTTCATCAAATCCCCTTGTGGCCTGAAGATCAGGAGAAGAAATTGTTTGTCACAGAGCAGGGTTTGTATTGTTACAAGGTGATGCCGTTCGGCCTAAAGAATGCACCAGCCACTTTCCAACGCTTAGTGAACACAGTTTTTGCAAAATAGCTTGGAAGGAATATAAAAGCCTATATTGATGACATGATTGTAAAAAGCAAACAGCTGGAAGACCACCTCGGGGACTTGCGGGAGACCTTCGAGACTCTTAGAGCATACCAAATGAGACTCAATCCCAAGAAATGCATTTTTGGAGTCACTTCCGGCAAGTTTCTCGGTTTTCTAATTAAAGAAAGGGGAATTGAGGCCAATCCCGACAAAGTACAAGCAGTCATCACTATGACGTTCCCAAAGACAGTTAAAGATGTGCAACGTCTGACTGGTTGTCTAGCCGCCTTAGGATTTCTGTCCAGAGCTGGAGATAAGGCCTTCGATCGTACTTTCCTTAGCCAAGAGCAAATACACCAACTCTCCACGATCTAGAGCTTGCTCAATCTCTCGTTCACTAGCCAACATGGTGAGATTCGGCTTCTTTTTTTGCTGCACACATGGATCGAACCGCTTGTGATGACATAGGCTTTAGCACAATCTTCTTGCCTTTGTCTCTCAATTCATACTCGTTGCTTCTCCCCTTGTGAACCACGTCCCTATCAAACTGCCAAGGTCGACCCAACAAAATATGACAAGCATCCATAGGAATAACATCACAAAGAATCTCATCCACATACGAACCCATAGTCAAACCAACCCTTACTTGTTTCGACACCTTCACACTATTACCATCATCGAGCCAATGGAGTGCGTATGGCCTAGGATGGGCTGTAGTGATTAAGCCTAATTTCGAAACCATCTCACTAGAAGCAATATTGGTGCAACTCCCCCCATCAACAATCACACTACACCACTTATCTTTCACTAGACATTTAGTATGAAACAACTGATCTCGTTGGTCCAAATCAGTAGATGCAATTTGGGTTTGTAAAGCTCTAAGAACCAGATTTGTGTCATAAACTGGAGCGTCATACCCCTCCTCCTCCTCTTCATCGCCACTCTCATCAAACACAAATACGTCCCCCGCTCTTCTCCTCTTCAAACAACTCCTCACGGCATTCAACAGCTTCTCTCAATGTCACTACCCGTTTATTTGGACACGCATTTTGATAATGCCCAAACCCTTGACACTTAAAACAACGCACCTTGGACAGACTTGTTTCTTTGGTTGAGTTAACTAATTTTGGGGCAGCCGTAGAATTACTTGAACCTACGATACTAGGCGATGTGTTTGGTTTCAAGATAGGTTCGGATTTAGACCAAGACTTGGACTTACCATCCATACTTGACCCTCCCCCATATTTTTCTTTCCCTTGGTTTTCCAATTTTAAACAAAGTCCACAAAGAGTATAAAAATCAGAATATGGATAAAGGTCTACGATATTGGTAATATTGTAGTTTAAACCCCTTAAAAATCTAGACAGTTTTTGTTCCTCAATTTCCCCCACTAAGGACAACTTCTCAAACTCATCAATATATTCAGCCACACTCATTTTCCCTTGCCTCAATTTAGCAATTTTACGATAAGTCGTTATTCTATGAGTTGTTGGCACATACCTTTTACGTAGCTTACGTTTCAAAGAAGCCCAAGAGGTGATTTTCTCCTTCCCATCACGAATTCTCTCGGATTTCAGTCCTTCAAACCACAATGAAGCTCCTCGTCCTAGCTTCAATATGGCATACTTACAACGCTTCTCATCATCAATGTCCTTGAAATCGAACATTCGCTCTATCTTGCACTCCCATTCAAGTAAGCTCCCGGATCTGTTCCACCAACAAATTCAGGAAGTTCAGTGACTTTGAATTCATCCACAACCCGTAGTGGATCACGTCTAGGATGCCTTCAAAATCCCCCATCTCGAACGTTCTTCAAGGCTTCTTGGAGATGTTGTAGAAAGTCAGGATCGTAAAATCCATTTTAGCTCGTAAGAATCACGAAGAGCAGCTCTGATACCATAAATGATACGAGTTTAAAAACTCTTTATATGAGTAAGGATAGTTGATTAACAAGCTAGACCTATAGCTCGTCAAACGTGATTGAAAGGCAAGACCTATTAACTCACAATTGGCTCTTTAAGTAGGAAACACGTCCAAAACAAAGAAAATGTTGAATTATAATCAATAATTCAAAGTAAACTAAAAACAAGTGTTTATTCTTCAAAATTGGTTGATTCAACAAGCTGGTTATAAATAGCCTAAACACTCAGTTAACAACCGGTGGTTACAAGAGCTTTAAACAGCCATTTAAAAGCCATTTGAGAGCCTTTAAAACCGGTGGTTACAAAGCTCTAAAACCCTCCTAATTCAGTCACCAATTTGGAGGTTACAAAGGCTTAAAACCCTCCTTACAAACAGCAATATTTAAAGCTAAGTACAAGACTGAATTTAAATGGGATTAAAACAATTGTCCCCTTATTAAACTGAATTAAACGAAAACAAATAAAGCTAAGCTTAAGCGGACCATCAAACGCACTTGATTAAACGGACCATCAAACGCACTTGATTTAAACGGACCATCAAACGCACTTGATTAAACGGACCATCAAACGACTCACTCAATCCAAGTCACCATGCACATAAATGAGCCATCGAACCTAAATCAGCTTGGTTCCAATTGATAGCATAAGACCGTCACCTTGACCATCACCTTCATCCATGACGGTATCATCCCCTCCCCCTTTAAAAGGAATGACCTCAATTCTGCAAGGCCATCATCATCAACATAGGGTGAGAGGTCACCTACATTGAAAGTAGCATGGACACAATAATCTCCCGGAAGCTCGATCTTGTAAGCAATATCATTCACACGTGCAACCACCTTGTAAGGACCTTTAGCCCTAGGCATAAGCTTGTTCTTGCGTTTGCTTGGAAAACGCTCTTTCCTCAAATAAATTAAATTGAATTAAACGAAAACAAATAAAGATAAGCTTAAATGGACCATCAAACGCACTTGATTAAACGGACCATCAAACACACTTGATTAAACGGACCATCAAATGCACTTGATTAAACGGACCATCAAACGACTCACTCAATCCAAGTCACCATGCACACAAAATGAGCCATCGAACCTAAATCAGCTTTGGTTCCAATTGTTAGCATAAGACCGTCACCTTGACCATCACCTTCATCCATGACGGTATCATCCCCTCCCCCTTTAAAAGGAATTGACCTCAATTCAGCAAGGCCATCATCATCAAGATAGGGTGAGAGGTCACCTATGTTGTGGGATCTTTTACGGTGATGACGTGTCACGCGTTCCTCGGAGGTATCAAGTATGAGCTGGCACGAACCTTTGGCAACCTGCAAAACAAGAATATTCCCGCAGGAATATTCCCTCCGATGCTTAAGTAAGTATAAGCTAGAGAGAGAAGTAATTTGTAGAGAAGGCAGAGCAAATATAGTTTTAGGTTGGTGGGAATGAATTGAATGCCCTTTTACCTAGGGATCTGCCCTATTTATAGTGCTAGGGTTTCTTGGGAATTGGTCCCTCATAGCTGCATGATTGGATGTTTTGCAAGATCAGGACACGTGTCCTGATATATTGGGGACTTGTTTAAGACCTGGTGGGCCTCTTAAGCGTTTGGGCTTCTTAGAGAATAGCGGGACAGGCTCTTCCTGAGAAAATGGGTCTCATGACCTACTGATGAGTCTTGGTCCTGCGTGTGTATGCGAGTTTATAAGACAATTCGTGGTATGCCTGTTGATGGGCCTTTGGGCCTTCTTTCTGGGCTTTTATGGTACAGCCAGGTGGCGCCCTTTAGGCCACATCATTTGCCCCTCAAGGAGGGTGCCCCTCGCCCATGTAGGGTAGGCTGCTTGACCAGATGGAGTGCCACGTGTGGTTGCTTTCCAGAGCTTAATTTCCCCTTTAAAACCTTCAGAAATCTCTCATGGGAGGAGCTGACTCCACCCCTATTTCCCCTTAATTTCCCCTTTTGTTATTTTAAAGTGATTTTGTACAGAGAGAAAGTGAATTCTTTGTCAAAGATTTGTTTGCGCTTGCATTGGGTGTTCTTGGATTCTTCGTTCAGTGTTCTTGGAGCATGGACGATTTTGCCTAGGCTTTCCATCAGTTTGATCATTCCTAGGTAAGTTTATTATCAACCTCTTGTTTCTGCATGTTTATGGATTTTCCTTTCTTGATGTTATGTTTTCTTGGGGAGGCGTCCTGTTAGTTGCGACGCTCTTTTTCTCTCTTTTTGCTAAAGTCAGACGTCCTGTTCCCTATGCAAGACGGCATGGCTCGAATTAGGCAAACAACCAATGTGGGTGCATGGGCAGCGCCGCGAGAGAGGGACAACATGGTTCCTTTTTCGAGCCCGTCCCAGGGAAATAGGGGTGGAGTCAGCTCCTCCCATCATTCAGGAGACGGGGCGGTAAGGGCAGCACGTTCTTCAAGGAGAAGAAAAAGCGTGGCTTGCCGTCCTCGCGTTCCGCGTGAGGATTTTGAGGATGACTCCTCTAGTTCTTCTGACGAGGAGTTCGCAAAAAACCTTCCTCCTATGATTCGGGGGAAAGATGATGTCGATTTGCTTCCTTCTGACATCTTTCCCAGCATGAAATGGCTGAGGTATCTGAGGGAGCAGGGACGTGACTTCGAGCGCTTCTTACTCCTGCCTAGAGGCTTTAGTTTAGGTGCCCTCGTCCCCGTAATTCTGTAGACCAACTCTCTCTGGGTGAGGTTGATGTCTACACGGCTGCTTTTAGATTGGGTCTTAGGTTTCCATTGCATCCTTTTGTGATGGCGTCCTGGAGGGGTATGACATTGGCCCAGCTCAGCTGACCCCTAACTCTTGAGAAAACGTCTTTGGGTTTATTGCCAAGTGTGCTTTGAGCGGCGTCACTCCTTCTTTTCCTGCTTTCATCAGGCTTGTAGATATTTCCCCTTCTTCTCGTTCTCCCCAGGGGTGGTTTACCCTCTATAGTCGTCGGGGATATAAGACGGTAGTGTGTAAGACCTCTAGCTGGGTTTGTGGAGGAAGAAGTGGTCTGTTATCCGAATGGAGACTTAGCTGGTTATGGGAGGTGCCAGAAGAAAACAAGATCTGCATATTTGGTGTGAAGTTGTTTTAGAGATCTGATGAGAACTGTGTTGTTCAGCAAAACGTAGCACGCCGCACGATAATGGGATCACAGATTTCAGAAGTTAGGTGGTTGCTTTGTGTGAGAGTTTAAAACGACCTGAACAAATCTGTGGAAAGAATAAACAAAATAGCATCAGGTGCAAGCGGAATCATGTCCCTCTTGTTCCGGTCTGCCTGTACTAGAAAAGCACAAAAAATAACCTGTCCACCTTTTTTTTTTTTTAGCTAAAATTAAAAACTAAGTTATTAACTAAAGCTAAGAAAAAGAAAACAAAAACAAAAAATTGAAATTATAGGAAAATGAAAATAAATAGCTCTAAGCCTTGGGTTGCCTCCCAAGCAGCGCCTCTATTTCCCGTCGTTGGCTCGACGTATAACATTCTTCAGTCTTTTGAAAGATTTATTTCTTCAATCATCCCTGCTTGTTCATACTCATAGAATGCTTTTAATCCGTGACCATTGACCTTGAATACTTTACCAGAATCCACACATTTAATCTCAACTGCACCATGATCAAATATATTAGTAATAACAAAGGGACCAAGCCATCTAGATCGAAGTTTGCCAGGGAATAATTTCAAACGAGCATTGTATAAAAGAACTTTTTTTCCTACAGAAAAAGTAGTTTTGACTATCCTTTTATCATGAAATGCCTTAGTTTTGTCTTTGTACATCTGAGCATTTTCATAAGCCTCTAATCTGATTTCTTCAAGCTCTTGCAAACTAAGTTTTCTCTGCTGCCCAGCCAAATCATAATCCATTTTACATTGCTTAACAGCCCAATAAGACTTATGCTCGATTTCCACAGGTAAATGACAACCTTTCCCAAAAACAAGTCGATATGCTAACATCCCTAAAGGCGTTTTGTAAGCTGTCATATAGGCCCATAATGCGTCAGCCTAAGGCTCCAGTCCTTCCTATTAGGGCTCACCATTTTTTCTAATATTGATTTGATTTCCCGATTAGACACCTCAGTTTGACCGTTTGTTTGAGGGTGATAAGAAGTTGCTACTCTATGTGTCACATGAAATTTCTCAAGAAGAGCACCAAAAGTTTTATTGCAAAAATGAGTTCCTCTATCACTAATTATGGCCTTTGGCATGCCGAACCTATTAAAAATGTAACTCTTAACAAATTTGACAACGGTCTTAGCATCATCAGTTATGGTGGCAATAGCCTCCACCCATTTAGACACATAGTCCACAGCAAGAACAATGTAAAGATTACCAAAGGATGAGGGGAAGGGATCCATAAAATCAATGCCCCATACATCAAATATTTCACAAACTATAATTCCATGTTGTGGCATTTCATTTCTCTTAGAGATATTACCTGTTTTCTGACATGGTTCACAAGACTTAACAAAAATATAAGCATCTTTAAACAACGTAGGCCAATAAAAACCACACTTAAGGACTTTATATGCAGTCCTTTGAGGACCAAAATGTCCCTCAGCTTCCAAAGAATGACGAAAATTGAGAATAGAAGTGAACTCAGATTTATCAACACACCCGCGCATGAGTTGATCTGCACAACATTTCCAAAGGTATGGGTCATCCCAAAAATAATACTTTGATTCAGATTTAATCTTTTCCTTTTGAGCTCTAGACAATGTAGGAGGAAATGTTCTAGTGACTAAGTAATTCACCATATCAGCATACCAAGGAGTATCAATACGACATAAAGAAAGTAATTGTTCATCAGGAAAGAACTCGGTCATTAACGGCCAATCATCTCTAGGAACAATCCTACTTAAGTGGTCAGCAACCAGATTCTCTACATCCTTTTCATCCCTAATTTCAAGGTCAAATTCTTGCAACAAAAGCATCCATCTAAGCAATCTCGGTTTTGACTCTTTCTTTTTCAACAAAAATTTAAGAGCTGCGTGATCAGAATATATAATCACATGAGTGCCAAGCAAATAAGGTCTAAACTTTTCCAAAGCAAAAACAACACCATACATTTCTTTTTTAGTCACACTGTAATTGCATTGGGCAGGATCAAGTGATTTAGAAGCATAATGGATCACGTAAGACTCTTTATCTTTCTTTTGACCTAAAACAACACCTATTGTCTTATCACTAGCATCACACATGATTTCGAAAGGCAATGACCAATCAGGTGGTCTAATAATAGGAGCAGAGGTCAGTTTATCTTTCAGATCATCAAAAGCTTTCTTGAATTTATCATTAAAGTAAAAAACAACATCCTTACCAAGTAAAACACACAAAGGGTATGCAATTTTGGAGAAATTTTTAATAAAACGTCTGTAAAAGCCAGCATGCCCTAAACGACCTAATTTCACGAACACAAGTAGGATAAGGCAATGAACTAATGACATCAATTTTAGCCTTGTCAACGTCTAAACATTTAGCACTTACAATATGTCCAAGAACTACACCTTGTTCAACCATAAAATGACACTTTTTGAAATTCAACACAAGGTTAGTTTCAACACATCTTTTCAGAACTCGAGACAGACTATGAAGGCATCTATCAAATGAATCACCAAATACAGTAAAATCATCCATAAACACTTCCATATATTTTTCAATTAAATCAGAAAAAATACTCATCATGCATATTTGAAAAGTTCCAGGGGCATTGCACAATCCAAAAGGCATTCTCCTAAATGCAAATGTACCAAAAGGACAAGTAAAAGTGGTTTTATCTTGATCTTCAGGAGCTATTGGAACTTGAGTATAACCAGAATAACCATCTAGAAAACAAAAATAAGATTGTCCAGCAAGCTTTTCTAGCATTTGGTCAATAAAAGGCAAAGGGAAATGGTCTTTCCTAGTAGCTTGATTAAGCTTCCTATAATCTATGCATACTCTCCAACCATTAGGAACTCTAGTGGGGACAAGCTCGCCTTTATTATTTTCAACAACTGTTATTCCGCTTTTCTTAGGGACCACATGAATAGGACTTACCCATTGAGAATCAGAAATAGGGTAGATTACATCCGCATTTATCCATTTAATAATTTCCTTTTGAACAACTTCCCTCATCGAAGGGTTTAACCTTCGTTGAGTTTCTCTAGTGGGTTTAGCATTTTGTTCAAGAAATATTCTATGCATGCACAAGGTGGGACTAATGCCTTTTATGTCTGCTAAAGTCCATCCTATTGCCTCTTGATAATTTTTAAGCACATTCATCAGCTTTGCTTCTTGATATTCATTTAAAGAACTTGAAATAATTACTGGCAAAGTTTCATTAGCACCCAAATAAACATATTTCAAATTAGAGGGTAGGGGTTTTAACTCTAAAATTGGTGCTTCAACAATAGAAGGAATCAATTTAGGCACAGATAAAGGCAAAGAAAAATCAGAATTTATATTTTCAACATCACCAGCCACATCAGACGCAGCTACAATAGAAAAATCAGGCATTTCATTCTCTTTAGTATAATTAAGAACATCAATTTTAAATAGTTTATCACACCACTTATAAAATACATCCTGAGCCATCCAATCAAAAGCATCAAAAGTATCTGTTGAACTAACATTATTGATATCACTTGGGTATCTCATAGCATCAAAAATATTAAACTTAATAATTTCTCCATTAAATTCCATAGTTAAGTTACCCTCATGAACATCAATTTTTGTCTTAGAAGTTTTCGGAAATGGTCTACCTAACAACAAGGGAACACTATCACATCTATCACCCATATCCAGAACATAAAAGTCAGCAGGAAAAACCAATTCATTCACTTGGACAAGTACATCTTCTAAGACTCCTATTGGGAATGCGTTAGATCTATCAGCTAACTGAATAACAATATCAGTTTTAGACAAAGAACCCACATTTAAAGTATCATAAATAGATTTCGGCATAACATTTATGGAGGCTCCTAAATCTAGCATACACCTCTCAAACTTAGAATCTCCAATTTTGCAAGGAATACAAAACATGCCAGGGTCCTTACACTTAGGGGGAAGCTTCTTTTGAATAATAGCTGAAATATTTTCCCCCATACTTACCTTTTCAGAAGGACGAAACTGTCTTTTGTTAGTACATAGTTCCTTAAGAAACTTTGCATAACGAGGTACTTGTTTAATTGCATCAAGAAGGGGATATTGACTTCAATTTTCCTAAAAGTTTCTAGCATTTCATTGTCAAGACTCTCTTTCTTAGCTTTAGAAAATCGAGAAGGGAAAGGAGGCAATTCTTTAAGACGAGAAACAACAGAATCAGATTCAGTTTTACTCTTCCCTTCATTTTCTTTTTCATTGTCCTTCACAATACCCTCACTTTCCACTCTTTCCCCTGACCCAACTTCAGGATTGACTTCTATCTCTTTTTCAACTTCACGACTTTTCATTTTAGGTTCAGTTAACACTTTACCACTCCTAAGTGTGATAGCTTTAACATGACCATTGGGATTAGGGATTGTTTGTGATGGAAGTTTACCTGATAGTTGAGTTTCAAGATTACTTAAAGAAGTGCAAATCTGACCTATTTGAGTGTCTATGTGATGAAGGCGCGTGTCAGTTTTCTTTTGATACTCAATACGCTGATTATGGACTTGCCCTATTTGATTAGTTAGTTGCTTAACTAAGTCTTCTAGTGAAGGATCAGATTGGGGTGGGTGATTTGGTTGACCATATTGCCTTGGTTGATTAGATTGTGGAAGTTGTGGTCTATTTCCATACCTTATATTAGGGTGGTCTTTCCAACCTTCATTATAAGTTTGTGAGTAAGGATCATATTTTCTTTGACCAGAATAACCACCTATAGCATTCACATCTTCAGATTGCAAGTCAGGACATTTATCAGTAGGATGAGACTCATTATAGCAAATCCCACAAACTCTAGCTTTAGACTCGTTACTAGCAACAATTTTAGACACGAGAGTAGTTAAGGTAGAAATTTGTTGAGCATTTTCTTGTAATTGATTCTGAATACCACTTAAATCAACTCCATTTACTCTTTTAACATCATTTCTAGTACCATGTTGTTGGGTGTTTTGAGCCATATTAGAAATTAAAGCCCTAGCTTGGGTTGGTGTTTTGTCTAGTAATGCCCCCCCACTCGAAGCATCTATCATACCCCTATCAGTAGGCAATAGGTCTTCATAAAAGTACTGAATTAATAGTTGGTCACTAATCTGATGTTGGGGACATGAGGAACACAATCTCTTAAAACGTTCCCAATACTCATACAAGGACTCATTATCATGCTGCCTAATGCCACATATCTCCGTCCTAATGGATCCAATTAGACTTGCTGGAAAGTACTGTCCTAGAAAAGTTGATGCCATAACATTCCAAGTCGTAATTGATCCAGCAAGAAGATCATACAACCAATCTTTAGCCAAATCTTGCAAAGAAAAAGGAAAAGCATGCAATCTAATATGATCCTGTTCGACTCCTTCAAGATTCATAGAAGAACAAACAACCTTAAACTCTTTTAAATGTCGATGAGGATTCTCACCTGATTTCCCATAATATTTGGGAAGAAGATTAAGGAAACCTGAATTCAGTTTGAGGGGTTTGTCCAGCTCTGGAAACACAATGTAGAGAGGATCATCTCTCGTATTTGGGGCTGCCATCTCCTTCAAGGTTCTTTCACCCATTTTTTGCTCCTTTTAGACTATCTTCTGTTGGTTTAACTTCCTCTAGTTTCACCTCTTCTGGTTGATCTATTTGAAACGCGTAGATTAATCTCTCTTGACTTATGCTGTTCACAAAATCGATATACTTCCTGATTCGCTTGAGTTTAGGATTAGGTGTGCCACCACTCATTCACCTGAAAAGTAAAAACTTAAAAAGTTAGTCACTATTCTCAAGATTTAAGTGAATGCATAAAAATTAAGAAATTGGACATTCTTAAAATTTCGGGTCACTTAAATGAGAATAGAATATATAATTATAGTTAGGTGCTGCATCTAAATACATGACTCCAATATTACACGAGTCTGGAAAATGAACATGTCAGCAACTTTTTTAATTCCTAAGCCGATATTCAAACTTTGTTCATAACTGAATTCTTAAATGGTATGAACATCAAAATTGATTTACCTAACAATGCTTTATTTAAACTGTAACAACAAGAATCATGAATTCATTTCAAGCCACAACAATCAGTTAGAAAGAGAAACTAACACCTGAAAACACTATACATTTCTAATGAACATTATGCTTTTATTATAAAAGCTACTGCAAATGCATTCAGTAGCCACTGTAAAATAGAATTCAGTAGAATGCATTTAGAAAACGGAAACTCATCACATGCATGCCCCTAGTTACATTTAAAATTGAATCACCTAGACATAATTGTGCATAGTCTTAGTAATTGCTTTTTCAACCAGAATTTGTATATTACAAATATCCTCATTAACACCTCACTGAGAGTGACAATTGTTGTGGGATCTTTTACGGTGATGACGTGTCACGCGTTCCTCGGAGGTATCAAGTATCAGCTGGCACAAACCTCTGGCAACCTGCAAAACAAGAATATTCCCGCAGGAATATTCCCTCCGACGCTTAAGTAAGTATAAGCTAGAGAGAGAAGTAATTTGTAGAGAGAAGACATGGACTCAAGCTTTCTCTAACATAGCCTCGACTCACAAGTTCATCAATTTGTTTTTGCAACTCATTTGTTTCCTCCGGATTGCAACTATAAGCAGCCTTATTAGGCAAATAAGTTCCTGGAACAAGATCAATTTGATGTTCAATACCACGAATAGGAGGCAAACCTGGTGGTAATTCGTCGGGAAATACATCCTTGAACTCAAAAAGCAACTCGGCAATGGGACTGCCTTCTTTCCAATTTTGGCCTTCGATCGAACTTTCCTTAGCCACGAGCAAATACACCAACTCTCCATGATCTAGAGCTTGCTCAATCTCTCGTTCACTAGCCAACATGGTGAGATTCGGCTTCTTTTTTTGCTTGTGATGACATAGGCTTTAGCACAATCTTCTTGCCTTTGTCTCTCAATTTCATACTCGTTGCTTCTCCCCTTGTGAACCACGTCCCTATCAAACTGCCAAGGATGACCCAACAAAATATGACAAGCATCCATAGGAATAACATCACAAAGAATCTCATCCACATACGAACCCATAGTCAAACCTACCCTTACTTGTTTCGACACCTTCACACTATTACCATCATCGAGCCAATGGAGTGCGTATGGCCTAGGATGGGCTGTAGTGATTAATCCTAATTTCAAAACCATCTCACTAGAAGCAACATTGGTGCAACTCCCCCCATCAACAATCACACTACACCACTTATCTTTCACTAGACATTTAGTATGAAACAACTGATCTCGTTGGTCCGAATCAGTAGATGCAATTTGGGTTTATAGAGCTCTAAGAACCAGATTTGTGTCATAAACTGGAGCCTCATACCCCTCCTCCTCCTCTTCATTGCCACTCTCATCAAACACAAATACGTCCCCCAACCTCTTCTCCTCTTCAAACAACTCCTCACGGCATTCAACAGCTTCTCTCAAGGTCACTACCCGTTAATTTTGACACGCATTTTGATAATGCCCAAACCCTTGACACTTAAAACAACGCACCTTGGATAGACTTGTTTCTTTGGTTGAGTTAACTAATTTCGGGGCAGCCGTAGAATTACTTGAACCTACGGTACTAGGTGATGTGTTTGGTTTCATGATAGGTTCGGATTTAGACCAAGACTTGGCCTTACCATCCATACTTGACCCTCCCCCCATATTTTGCTTTCCCTTGGTTTTCCAATTTTAAACAAAGTCCACAAAGAGTTTCAAAATCAGAATATGGATAAAGGTCTGCGGTATTGGCAATATTGTAGTTTAAACCCCTTAAAAATCTAGACAGTTTTTGTTCCTCTATCTCCTCATTTTCCCCCACTAAGGACAACTTTTCAAACTCATCAATATATTCAGCCACACTCATTTTCCCTTGCCTCAATTCAGCAATTTTACGATAAGTCGTTATTCTATGAGTTGTTGGCACATACCTTTTACGAAGCTTACATTTCAAATACTCCCAAGAGGTGATTTTCTCCTTCCCATCACGAATTCTCTTGGATTTAGTCCTTCGAACCACAATGAAGCTCCTCGTCCTAGCTTCAATATGGCATACTTACAACGCTTCTCATCATCAATGTCCTTGAAATCGAAAATTCGCTCTATCTTGCGTTCCCATTCCAAATAAGCTTCCGGATCTGTTCCACCAACAATTTCAGGAAGTTCCGTGACTTTGAATTCATCCACAACCCGTAGTGGATCACGTCTAGGATGCCTTCAAAATCCCCCATCTCGAACGTTCTTTAAGGCTTCTTGGAGATGTTGTAGAAAGTCAGGATCATCAAAATCCATTTTAGCTCGTAAGAATCACGAACAGCAGCTCTGATACCACAAATGATACAAGTTTAAAAACTCGTTGTATGAGTAAGGATAGTTGATTAACAAGCTAGACCTATAGCTCGTCAAACGTGATTGAAAGGCAAGACCTATTGACTCACGATCGGCTCTTTGAGTAGGAAACACGTCCAAAACAAAGAAAAGGTTGAATTATAATCAATAATTCAAAGTAAACTGAAAACAAGTGTTTATTCTTCAAAATTGGTTGTTTTATTCCATTCAATAAGCTGGCTATAAATAGCCTACACAATAAGCTAAAAACCGGTGGTTACAAGAGCTTTAAACAGCCATTTAAAAGCCATTTAAGTGCCTTTAAAACCGGTTGTTACAAAGCTCTAAAAGCCTCCTAATTCAGTCACCAAATTGGAGGTTACAAAGGGCTAAACCCCTCCTTACAAACAGCAATATTTAAAGCTAAGTACAAGACTGGATTTAAATGGGATTAAAACAATTGTCCCCTTATTAAACTGAATTAAACGAAAACAAATAAAGATAAGCATAAACGGACCATCAAACGCACTTGATTAAACGGACCATCAAACGACTCACTCAATCCAAGTTGTCGTGGGATCTTTTACGGTGCTGAAGTGGCACGCGTTCCTCGGAGGTATCAAGTATGACCTGGCACGAACTTCTGGCAACCTGCAAAACAAGAATATTCCCGTAGGAATATTCCCTCCGATGCTTAAGTAAGTATAAGCTAGAGAGATAAGTAATTTGTAGAGAGAAGGCAGAGCAAAGGTAAGTTTTGGTTGGTGGGAATGAATTGAATCCCTTTTACCTAGGGATCTGCACTATTTATAGTGCTAGGGTTTCTCGGGAACTGGTCCTGCATGATTGGGTGTTATGCAAGATGTAGACACGTGTCCTGCTAAGTTTTTGGAGGCTTGGTTTGGACCAAGTGGGCCTCTTAAACGTTTGGGCCTTGGCCCTGTGAAGTTGAGAAAAGCCCGCAGGCAGGCTTTTGGGCCTTTTTTCTGGGCTTTGATAGTACAGTCACGTGGCATTCTTTTAGGCCACATCATTTGCCCCTCAAGGAGGATGCCCCTTGTCCCTGTGGGGTAGGCTGCTTGATCGGAGGGAGCGCCACGTGTGAGGGCTTTTCAAAGCTTAGATTTTCCTTTAAAAGCTTTAGTTCCTCTTTCATTTTTCTTTTGTTACTTCAGAGCAATTTTCTTAGAGAGAGAAAGCGAATTTCGTCCTGCCAAAGATCTGCTTGTGCTTGCGCTTGAGTGTTCTTGGATTCGTTGTCCAGGGTTCTTGAGGGTTTAGAGGATTTGTCAAGACTTCTCATCGGTTTGATCATTTTCTGGTAAGTTCTCTATCAAAACTTTGTTTTTTGTATGCTTGTGGGACCTCTCTTGTTTATTGTTTATAAGTGTTCTGTGGAGGCATCTTGGGGGTTATGACGCCCATCTCTTTCATTCTTTTGCTAAAGTCAGATGTCCTGTCCCTTATGCGGGACGACATGGCTCGAATTAGACAAACAGCCAACGTACGTGCATGGGCTGCACCGCGAGAGGGGGACGATAGGGTTCCTTTTTCGAACCCGTCCCAAGGAAGTAGGAGTGGAGTCCGTTCCTCCCGTAATACAGGAGACGGGGCCATAAGAACGACACATTGTCCTAGAAGAAGGAAGAATGTGGCTTGCCGTCCCCGCGTTCCACGCGAGGATTTTGAAGATGACTACTCTAGCTCTTCAGACGAGGAGTTTGCAAAAAACCTTCCTCCTATGGTCCGGGGGAAGGAGGACGTCAATCTATTTCCGTCAGATATCTTTCCCAGCATGAAATGGCTGAGGTACCTGAGGGAGCAGGGACGTGACTTTGAGCGTTTTCTGCTTCTGCCCCCAGGTTTTAGTCTTAGGATCCCTCGACCCCATGACTCCGTGGACCAACTCTCCCAGGGAGAGGTAGCTGTTTATACTGCTGCCTTTAGGTTGGGTCTTAGATTTCCTTTGCACCCCTTTGTGATGGACGTTTTGAAGGGGTATGACACTGGCCTTGCTCAATTGACGCCTAACTCCTGGGCAAACGTTTTTGGTTTTATTGCCAAGTGTGCTTTGAGCGGCGTCACCCCTTCCTTTCCTGCTTTCCTTCGTCTCGTAGTCATTGCCCCTTCTTCTCGTTCTCCCCACGGGTGGTTCACCCTTTACAGCCGTCGGGGATATAAGACGGTGGTGGGTAAGAGTTCTAGTTGGGTTTGGTGGAGGAAGAAGTGGTCTATTGTTCGAATGGAAGACCTCTCTCTTTCTAGACGTCTTTCTAGGTAGAACCGTCGGCCCCGCTATTTGTCTAAAGCTGACGCCTACCCTCGCCTCTCGTCCAGAGAGTGGGGACTAGTGAAGCCCTTGTTCCAGGCTGAGATGTATCGGCTGTCGTCAAAGAGCCATGCCTTGGGTGCCTAATGCTTGGCTTCCCCATGTCGGCCAGTTCACCAATCTTTGACGGAGGCTCCTAAGCCAAAACGGCCCTTCTTTAAGAAGATGGGTACGGCCGATGCTGCCACAAAGCCGTCGGTACCAAAACCGTCCGTTCCCCTAGCTGAGGGGGAGGTTCTTCCTACCCAGACGTTCATTCCTCCTCCTGAGCAAAAGGAGGTTCCTTCCCAGGTGGACACCGAAAGGGATTGTGCTGCCGGAGCAGCTGCTGACGAAGTAGCAGTCGAACAGACTGAGGCAGCTGACGCCAACACCTCGTCCAAGGAGGAAAAGGGTAAAGGCAAGGAAGCTAAGGCTCCTTTTACTGATAATGCCTCTACTTCTCCTGCAGCGTCGCCAATTGGTTAGTGTTTCTGTACTTTAAATCTGTCGTGTCAAGTTGGGATTTGCACGATGTTTGATAATCTTGGCGTTTGGTTCAGTTGAGATGTTCAAGCGGATGCGGCGGGGCGAGGTGGCGAGCATCCCCCCTTCTTCCGGTTTTAGCTCAGAGGCAAAGGATAAGATCCTTGCGGACGTGTATGCGGCCATCCCTGAGGAATATGTGAGGTCACTCCCCGGGATTGACTTGGGATTCTTTGGGTCCATTCAGTCCCTCGTCCTTGATGTGAGATACTTACTCCTGAATCTCTGCAGTTATGATTATATATGTACGTTATTTTTAATTCTATGTTGTCTTTGGCAGCTTTTCATTCCCTGTTCCGAGAGTAGGAACTATCGCTTTGATATGCATAATGAGATGCTCAAGCACAAGGACCAGATCGAGAATCATGAGCAATATGCTGAGAAGACTGCCAGATTGATCAACTTGGACGCGGACAAGAAGATCAAATCCAAGACGGAAGCTCTGAAGAAGGCCGAGGAGGACGCCGAGAAGTATGAAGAGAAGTTGCTGGAGCATGAGGGGCGGCTTGCCGTGCTGAAAAAGGAGTACTCTTCCGTCTCGGAGCGGGTGACTAATTTCTCTTCCAAGGTGAACGTTCTTGAAGGTCAGCTCAAGGCCATGCAGGGAAAGATTGAGGCCGTGCGCAAGGAGGCTGCAAGCTCTTTCAAGTTGGGCGAGGAGTCCATCTTGGAGAGTGCCCAAAAGGCGTGGGATCAGTCTATGGACGGGAAGGACTTTTCCTGGTTCAAACGCCGTATCTCCCACCAGATAGCCGTCTCGCGGCTAGACGCCTAGGCTTAGATCCCCCTGAGTTCGTCAGTGACGGGGAGGAGGACATAGAGGAAGACGAGGTGAACTCCCCTGAAGGCCAAGATGTCCAGGACGGGAGTTCTATTGCCCCTCATCCTTGAGCGGCTTTTCTCGTAGTTGGTTTGAATGACGCCGTGGGCGTTTATAATAACTTTGGTGTCTTTTGGCATTTATTTGATTTGGTTTGTTTGCGCCTTGGGCGCTATGTATAAACAATTCGTGCCGTTGTGCACTTTATTTTATTTTAATTCCACCAATTCGTTACTGATTTCTTGGGAATTCTTTCTTTGGGTCCATTTGTTGGACGAAAACCTCAGTGTTTTAGGTGATCAGCCTAATTTGAGGCGCTAATCTAGGCCACTTCTCAGGCCGTCAAACGATTAGTCTTTTTAGACGCCATCCAAGGAGGAGGTCTTATGTCTGAATGTTTGCTCTTGTTTGAGTCTTTTCTTTTTTGGGCGCCTTTCGAAGAAAAGGCGTCATGTTAGATGTCTAAACCCTTTGTGTTTATTAGCACTGGGTATGTCCAAACCCTTCGTGTTTATTAGCACTGGGTATTGTTTATTTAGCAGATATTGACGCCACTATTTTAGGGATTGTTTTCTGGTGAGTTTCTTCACCCCTTAGTGTTCCTTTTTAAAGGTTCAACTGAGACTTGTATTCGTCAGATAAGTGTTCATTTACTAAATTGCTTGCTACATTCACCGCGTCTTAGGCGGGCATTTACAGGCCGTTTTGTGGGCTCTAGTACAATAGTTAGGCCGTTTTGTAGGCTCTGAGTACAATAGTTACCCTAATGATGTTCTACTTTCAGCCACTTTCTTCAATTTTGACCGCTTCTATTTGGACGGGTCTAGTTTCTTTGGCGACTTGAGGTTCATCTTCATGCTTTCGTTTTCCTCTGACTTCGGCAGAATCTTGCTTCCATGCCGACGGGTTGAGGGTCGTCAGGTAACAGTCCCTAGCCTGTTGTTGATCTCCATGTATGGTGCCTATAACTCCATCATCGCACACAAACTTCAGAAGCATCAGATGGGTGACGACTACAGCCTTAATCTTGTGTAAGGTGGGTCGTCCCAAGATGACATTGTATGCAGTCAAGTCTTTAACAATTAGGAAGTCCACCTCCATCTTTCGCCCATTCTTCCTATCCCCAATTCGAACCGGCAGAGTGATGACGCCAACAGGGTGAATGATACTCCCTCCGAAATCAATGATGGGATAGTGAATTCTTTCGATGGTTTTGGGGTCGTGCGCTAGGCGATTGAGGCATTCTAGACTCATTATGTCGGACGAGCTTCCCGTGTCTATTAGTATGCGTTTAACTCTCATGTTAGATATCTTGAATTCAACCACAAGGGGATCATCATGCGGCGTGGCTATCCGTCCGCCATCTGACTCACATATTTCTATCTTTGGGAATGGATCCATGGGCGCTTTGGCTGACAGCAGCACTTGTCCTAAGCGGCGAGCATAATCTTTATGTCCTCTCATGGTGGGTCCTCCAGCGGCCGGTCCTCCAGATATGACGGCTACAAATCCTCCGTCGCTGTGTTGTCCCTTAGTCGGTGAGGCAGGTGACGTGTTCTTTTTGTATTGGTTTTTTCCAAAGCCATGAGCATTTTTCCGTAAGTAGTTCTTGAGGTGTCCTTTGGAAGCTAGGCCATCTAAAGCCCTCTTCAAGTTTCTACAATTCTTGGTTTCATGTCCTATATCTTCATGGAACTGGCAATATAATTTGGGATCTCGAGTCTCAGCAGGAGACTTCATGGGGAAAGGTCGATCAAGGTCGTACGTTGTCCCCACGTCTTTTAGTATGGTGAGAAGATATGTGTTGTACTCAAAATATTCCCTTTCTTGCGGTCGTTCTCTCTTGTGCCCAGGAAAGTTGGTATCATGCTCTTTTGAGAGAGTCCATGTGCCATTCACTCGTGGGGATTTTCGGTCCACTTTATCCTTCTTCCCGGAGGAGTCTGTTGTTTCTCCAATCCCTCCTTCCTTTGACGCGCTGCATATTTCTGTTGCATGGATAAATGCTTCAGCCTCGTCCAGGACCTCGGCCATAGTCCTTACACTCTTCTTAACCAGGTCAAACTTGAAGGATCCCTTCTTCAATCCTCTGATAAAATTATCAAAAGAGACGCCATCAGGCAAGTCTGGGATCTGTCCAGCCTCTAGATTGAAACGCTTCACGTAGCTTCTTAGAGACTCGTCTTTCCCTTGTTGGATCCGTCCCAAATGCATGCTTGTTTTCCTTTCTTCCTTGTGTGCCATGAACCTCGTAGAGAACAAAGTTTGTAGTTCGTTAAAAGAGGCAATTGATCCTGGGGGAAGCCGTTCAAACCATTTAGACGCTACTCCTTTGAGCGTGGCTGGGAAGTATTTGCACCAAGTGGCTTCATTGGTTCCCTGAACGTACATGTGATGGCGGTATGCGACAAGGTGCATATCGGGATCGGTGGTCCCGTCATAAGCTTCAGTTGTAGGAGTTTTTACCTTGGGTTCTTTCGGGGTGTTCATGATCTCGTCAGAGAAAGGGGTACTCATGTGCCTTAACGTCAGGTTGTTGAGCCCTTGCTGAATATGATAGGTTGGTTCACGGCGGTTGGATAGCAGGCGGGGGCGCATGCTTACCCTATGGTAAGAAGGTGGGGGGGTCACGGCCGTTTCCCGAGTGCTCAGGCACAGGGCTGACTCCCCTGCTTTCTTGTGGATGAGAACCTTCTCCAGCCCTCCAAACGTTGGATTTGAGTGGCATTCTGCTTATCCGATTGACGCCTAGACTGAGAGGCCTCTGCGGAGCCGTCCTCTCCGCGCAGTAGATTAGCATATTTTTCCGAATTTCATCTTGCAGTGTAGTGCTCATCTGTTGTCGAAAGGTCTGATTCATTTGCTGTTGGAATCCTGTTAAGATCTCGCGTAGGGAGCCCACCGAGACTGGCAAATCTAGATTCTCGTCTAACACGGCGTCTCGAACGCTGGGGCTTAGATGGCGGCCTGGCGGAGATGCCTCGGTTATTGGTTCTTCTTCTACAACCACCTCAGCCTGCATCCGTCGCGGTGTGTTCCCTGCATTTGCGATTCGATTGGCTTCTTCAATGTGTCGTCTCTCTTCTTCTCCACCAGCGTACTCTCTGTCAGAGTGTAGTTCGGCCATGACACTGTACCTCCCCAAAGACGGCGCCAAATGCTGTGGGATCTTTTACGGTGCTGACGTGGCACGCGTTCCTCGGAGGTATCAAGTATGACCTGGCATGAACTTCTGGCAACCTGCAAAACAAGAATATTCCCGTAGGAATATTCCCTCCGATGCTTAAGTAAGTATAAGCTAGAGAGATAAGTAATTTGTAGAGAGAAGGCAGCGCAAAGGTAAGTTTTGGTTGGTGGGAATGAATTGAATCCCTTTTACCTAGGGATCTGCACTATTTATAGTGTTAGGGTTTCTCGGGAACTGGTCCTGCATGATTGGGTGTTATGCAAGATCAGGACACATGTCCTGCTCAGTTTTTGGAGGCTTGGTTTGGACCAAGTGGGCCTCTTAATCGTTTGGGCCTTGGCCCTGTGAAGTTGAGAAAAGCCCGCAGGTAGGCTTTTGGGCCTTTTTTCTGGGCTTTGATAGTACATTCAGGTGGCATTCTTTTAGGCCACATCACAAGTCACCATGCACACAAAATGAGCCATTGAACCTATATCAGCTTTGGTTGCAATTGTTAGCATAAGACTGTCACCTTGATCATCACCTTCATCCATGACCGTATCATCCCCTCCCCCTTGAAAAGGAATTGACCTCAATTCAGCAAGGCCATCATCATCAAGATAGGGTGAGAAGTCACCTACATTGAAAGAAGCATGTACACCATAATCTCCCGGAAGCTCGATCTTGTAAGCATTATCATTCACACGTGCAACCACCTTGTAAGGACCTTCAGCCCTAGGCATAATCTTGTTCTTGCGTTTGCTTGGAAAACGCTCTTTCCTCAAATGAACCAAAACCAAATCACCTTCGACAAACACCCGAGGCTTGCGATTGTTATTTGATTTCTGTTTATAAGAGGCATTGATGGCTTCAATACGGTCATGAACTTGTTGGTGCAATTTCATCATAGATTTCAACGTGGCATCGGCATCTTTGTGAACCAACTAATCTTTCGGCAATTGAATCAGATCCAATGGAAAATATGGATTAATCCCATATACCACTTCAAATGGAGAATGACCAGTAGCATAAGTAGGAGAACGATTATAAGCAAATTCAGCATGAGCAAGCTTGACATCCCAATCCTTTTGCGTCTTACTTACCAACCCTCGTAACAACGTTCTTAAGGTTCGATTTGTAACCTCCATTTGCCCATCAGTTTGAGGGTGATGTGAAGTGCTATACAACAATTTGGTTCCCACCTTTCTCCACAATGTATTCCAAAAGTAACTCAAAAACTTGGAATCACGATCCGGAAGAATAGTCTTGGGAATTCCATGCAAACGGACAATCTCTTTATAATACAAATCAGCCACATTACAAGCATCATCTGTTTTGTGACAAGCAACAAAGTGAGCCATCTTGGAAAATCTATCAACAATGACCATGATAGCATCCTTACCTCTTTGAGTACGAGGCAAAGCCACTATAAAATCCATAGAAACATCTTCCCAAGGACGAACTGGAACTGGTAATGGTGAGTACAAACCGGGCTTGAAAGAACTCTTGGCCATATGACAAGTCACGCACTTACCCAAAGTGTTCGTTACGTCGCCCAACATTTTAGGCCAAAAGAAATGCTCCCTCAATATCTCCAAGGTCTTAGCTATGCCAAAATGACCAGCCAACCCTCCACCATGAGCCTCACGAACTAGTAGCTCACGAATTGAGTGCTTGGGAATACAAAGACGGTTGCCTTTGAAAAGAAACCCATCTTGCAACATGTACTCTACATAGGCACCAACTGCACATTTTTTCACATGCAACTCCAAAGTCACCATCAGTCTTTCAAGGTCTCAAACCCCAATATATAGACGAACTTCAAGTGTAGCAAGCAGAGTATATCTACGTGATAATGCATCGGCCACCACATTGCTCTTACCATCTTTGTACTTCGAAGAAAAATGAAAGGATTGCAAGAACTCAACCCATTTAGCATGCCTTGGACTCAATTTTTGTTTGCAAGAACTCCTGGCCCGGATGGTGTACCACCGGCTCTTATTCAACAATATTGGACCCTCGTGGGGCCGGATATCTATCAAACCTTCATAACTCTTATTCGTAAGGAGGCGAGACCGGAAGAGGTGAGCAAGTTCAGGCCAATAAGCCTGGGTAATTCGACGTACAAGTTCATTTCGAAATGAATGGTGAACAGGTTGAAGGTGATAATGCCTGATATTGTTGATGACTATCAGAATGCCTTCATCCCAGGCAGATTCACGGTGGATTATTGCTTTATGGCGTCAGAGTTAATGAGTTATGTCCGTAGAAAGAAAAAGGGGAAGCAGTTTGCAGCAATCTTGAAAGTCGACCTAAGCAAGGCATACGATAGAGTTCGTTGGGATTTTGTGGAAAGTGTTTTGGTGGCTTTGAAGTTTCCGTAAGTATTGATTTACCGAATTATGCAATGTGTTTCAACTATGTCTTATTCAGTCTTTGTGAATGGGGAACCTTCAGATTCTTATGTCCCTATTTCAGGACTACGCCAGGGCGACCCTCTTTCATCTTATATGTTTATTCTTTGTATGAAAGTATTATCAAAGAGGTTAAGAAAACTTCAAAGGTTGAAGAAAATCTCAGGTTTGAAGATTGGACATTATTCGCCAGCGTTATTGATGTGGGCCTAATTGCTTCAACCACAAGGCCCAAAGAGGTCCTAATTCCAATCAAGTCAGCTTAACTGACCCATGGCTCAAGCCCGGGAAGTAGGCTTGGACCTTGGTGTTCAAGCAACATAAAGGCACGACCCTAATTGGGAAAGCCCGTGATCTCTGGCCCAGTTTATAAAAGGCCCAAGATTGACGGCCAAAAGACACGTGTCCCAAATCCCCAGGGGGGGCACGCATCCCACAGATAGGGTTGAGGGATCATTTCCCGAGAAACCCTAGCCCTATAAAAGGCTCAGATCCCAAGGTAAGGGGCAATGAATTCATTCCCACCAACTTCAAACTATATTTACTTTGCCTTCTCTCTACAAATTACTTCTCTCTCTAGCTTATACTTACTTAAGCATCGGAGGGAATATTCCTATGGGAATATTCTTGCTTTGCAGGTTGCCAGAAGTTCGTGCCAGCTCATACATGATACCTCCGAGGAACGCGTGACACGTCATTACCGTAAAAGATCCCACAACATTTGGCGCCGTTTGTGGGGTGGTACAGTGTCATGGCTGAACTGCAATCTGGGCGCGAAAAGCACAAAGACGGATTAGGGGAAAGAGCCGGATTTCCTACCAATGAAGGGATGCTTAAAAATAAGACCAACAATCACCGTGACGTAGCACCTAGCCGGCCTGCCTCTGCAAGGTCCCTGCAGTACTTGTTGAACGATCTCCATCAGAATATTTCGGACGAATGGCAAGAAAGGTCTCAGCACGTCCTCCAAAAAGAAATCACCAGGTCTCCCCACAAATCCAACCCTGAGTAGGATAACGGCAGAATGATGGAACCCTTATCAGATGATCTGGATCCACCCCTGGAAGGACGCACCCTGGAAAAAGAAAGTCAGCATGTAAGACAACGGCGTCCGGGGAGGCAGACGAGTCTAGCCTCACGGCAGAAAAATTATGAATCTCAAGGTCATCACTCTCTCAGGATTTCTGGAAGTTGGCATGAGAACATCACTATGAGAAAAAGTGGTTGCGACACTGAAGTAAAAAGAAAACAAAGGAAGTCAACGACAGGAAGCTCCCTTATGTTTAACACGACTCTTGAAGACATTCTCTTGGCAGAGGGACATAACCTAGGAATAGAGCAACAATCCCCCCGACGACCGGCTACCTCAAACCAACAGGCCCCATTCTGTGCTTTTCACAAAGAAGAGGGGCACGACACACAAAATTGTCAGATGTTAAGGAAGATACTGAGCGACCACGCGGCTAAAGGACGCCTACGACAGTACATCCGTTCAATAGGCGCAGGCGAAGATGCGAGTCACTGATATATGCGTTTTATATAGAATTTTTACCCCCGTCCCTTAGTACTTTTATGTATCAAACGTGCTCTTAGGAGCCGTTTCTAGTACTAATGTGTGTTATTGAGTGTGCCTTGAGTTTCAGGTTTGATTATGAGAAATTGGTCATTTTAGACCCGTTTCATTGTTGATCAAGGCCACTATATGAGTCCGAGAAGTTCGGGACCTCCATCGTCGACTTTCGGGAGCCTGAGATGCTTATGGTTGAGCCCCGGGAGTTAGACTTGGTGATACGGGCGAGATACATTGAAGATTGCAAATCGCCCTGGAAGCTGAGGGCGAAATGCAACCATCGGGCGGAAGTATAAGCAAGCCAAGTTCATCATCCGTGCGCGCCCGATCGGGCGCAGCTCGCCCGATCCGGATCGGGCGATTTGCAGCGTGCTTGGCCTTGAGCTTAATTTCACTTTCTCGAACTTGGGGCTTTAGGCCTGCACATTAAGAAACACCCAAACAGCGTAATGCCCTCTTCTCGCCTCACTAACACCAAAAACAACACTTAAACACACGTAGGTAATAGAAATACTTAAACACACGTAGGTAATGGAAAATACTAACTAAACACACAAAAATTAGAATCAACAATCAAGCTTATACTACTAAGGCAATAAATGGATAATGAAATACTCATCCCCTATCAGATTGATGTAATGTCCCCATTACACAATCTCCGTTTATGCGCAGACAATAGACATGAAAGGGATGAGAGCCACGACAGCTCATCGAATGGGGGCACCAAAGATGGTGCCACCTGGTGTCACATCGATTACCTTGGATGAGCTGTGTGGTGCGGGAAGTGACAGATCACGACCCCGATCGTGAATACGATGTCCACCGTTTACAGAACTTTCGGCCCCTTGGGTCGTGGCATCATCAATCCGTCCCTTCTTTCGAACCCATGCCGAAGAGTGTATACTCCGATCACCTCCACCTGCAAGACAATTTGAAACATGTGCTTTTTCCGAGGAGTTATTAGATTTAGTATGAGTCAATTCGGTATTAAAATAATCATTAGAAATATTGACTCCAAAACATGACTCCTCTACCATAGGGTTCTTAGCAACATGGGTTAAATTGAAAGTAACCTTATCATCTCCCACATTTAGCGTCAACTTGCCATTCTTGACATCTATGATTGCCCCCGCAGTGTGTAGGAAAGGCCGACCTAAAATAATAGGAATTTTCCTATCCTCTTCCATGTCTAAAACAACAAAATCAACAGGAATAAAGAATTTACCTACTCTAACAGGCACAACTTCTAAGACACCTAGGGGGTATTTTACAGATCTATCGGCCATTTGCAGAGTTATGTTGGTAACTTTTAAATCACCCATGTTCAACTTAGTACATACAGACAGGGGCATGACACTAACACTGGCACCTAAATCACATAAGGCTTTGTCAATAAAAAGGTTGCCAATATTACACGGGATAGAGAAACTCCCGGGGTCCTTCAACTTGGGTGGAGACTTATTTTGTAGTAAGGCACTGCACTCCTCAGTAAATGCAACAGTCTCCACCTCACTAAATGCTCTCTTCCTAGTCAAGATGTCTTTCATGTATTTAGCATATGCAGGTACTTGAGTAATTAATTCAGTGAAAGGGACTGTTACCTGCAGATTCTTTACCACTTCTAAGAACTTACCAAACTACTTGTCTAGCTTGTTCTTTAGCCGACGATGAGGGAAGGGAAGTTTGATAGGTGGAACTTGTATCTCAACTTTCTTCTCAACCCCTGTGTCAGCTTCCTTATCCTTGACCACCTTCTCACTTTCTCTTGGCACAACACCACTAACAGATACTTCAACCCCTTCCTCCATAGTCATAGGTGGCCCATCATACTCATATCCACTTCGCAAAGTGACAGCATTTACAGACTCTCTGGTCACAGGCTGTGAAGGGAGTTGACCTTTGGGTCTCTCTGCAAGAGCGGTAGCCATTTGTGCCAACTGTTTATCCATGATCTTGTTATGAGCAGTGAGGGCATCGATTTTGGCATCCTTTTCGCTCAGAGATCTCTGCAATTCCAACATCATATTCCTCATCTCTACAAGCATGGGATCAGGTTGTGTGGGTTGGGGTTGTGGTGGTAAGCCAGGTGATCCACTAGGTTGCGAGTTGTAGTTACTCCGCGGTTGGTAGGGTTGTTGTGGTGGTGGAGGGTGTTGAATCTGGTGGGGGTTCTGAACATTAGTACTCCTATATGATAATAGGGGGTTGTTTTTATACCCCTCATTGTATGAGTTGGAATACGGATTGTTCTACTTGTAGGACTGGAATGCATTGCATTGTTCGATGGAGCTCCGGCATACTTGTGCATAATGGCCTTGCATCCCACAACTATTACAGAAATTAGCAGATTGGGCACTCATTGCAGCGACACTAGCATGTTGGGTGGATTGGGAAGATGCGATCTGTATATTGTCGAGCTTGTGATGTAGGGCAGTTAGCTGAGCAGTAAGCTGTTCAATAGAATTCATCTCATGCTTAACACCTCGGTCGGCAAAACCTCTAGGATTCCCATATTGGGCACTATGGATGGCCATCTCCTCAATCACCTCCAAAGCTCTAGGAACCTCCAGTTGCATAAATCTCCCACTGGCACCTGAATCCAAAAGACACCTAGATTCATTACCCAGACCATTGTAGAACTGCTGAACCAGGAACCAGTCATCTAAACCATGGTGTGGGCACTCTCTTTGCAAGTCCTTGAATCTCTCCCAAACTTCGAACAAACTCTCATCTACTTGTTGAGAGATACCTAATATCTGACCCCTCAGACGAGCTGTCTTCTCAGGTGGGAAATATTTAACATAGAATGCAAGGGCCAAAGAATTCCAATCGATGATTTTCATAGCTGCGCGGTTGAGACTGTTAATCCATAGCTTGGCCTTCCCACTCAATGAAAATGGAAAGAGTATCTCCATAGTCTGCTCCGGTGTTAAATTCTTCTGCTTAATGGTGGCACAATACTGAATGAAAGACTGAATGTGGAGATTGGGATCTTCACCCTTTTCCCCACCGAATTCGTGTCTCTCGATCATGTTTATCAGCTGGGGTTCAATCTTGAAATTCTCGACCGCAATGGAAGGCATGATTGCCTTGGGAAGCATAGACAGACTTGGTTTAGAATAGTCTGTAAGCCTTGGCACAAGTGGGGGTGGTGGTGCTTGGTCACCCATCTCTGAATCTGTATGGAATAGATTGCTAATCAGATGGTCGGATTCAGAGTCAGAATAGTCTCTCAACTGTTCAACGAATCTACGCCGTCTACGAAAGGTCCGTTCAGGTTCAGGATCGAACGAAGTCAGATCGCTGGTAGGGACAGTCCTGGGCATAAACAAGCAAGAACTAGAAAACAGTCGTGAGATCCGGTCTCAAGGAACGAGAGTCCCTTGAGAAGTGACAAACAATAATCTAGAAAAACAATTAATAACGGAAAATAAAACCGTTTCCCCGGCAACGGCGCCAAAATTTGACAGGCTCAATCGCACTCCTATCAAAGATAAACATAACGTTCACCAACTAAAAATGTAGCAAGGGAAGCAGGGATCGTATCCACAGGGAAACAATGTTCTTTCCACTATTAATTAACTAATCTAGACTACTGGTAACAAAGAATTGGATTGGTTTGTATATTAAGCTAAGGCAAATAATCAAACTGGAATATAACAATATTAAGGGAATCTAGGGCAGCGGTTCACCATAAATGCAGACCGGGATTGGACAACGGACAATAACAATTAATTAACAATCATAACTAGGAAAACATGCATCTCTCGAATCTTATGAATTCCTTAGGATATAACAACTAGCGGGCTCTCGCTACGTACTAGAAATAATTCCTATCTAATAGCCACAGACCAAAAACATCAGATTTATACCTCTCGGCGCATAATCTAAGGTTAATCAAACTCAAATCAAAATAGTCCGGCCGAACAGAATTGACGAGCAATAATAATAAGCTATAGAAATTATAATCAATCAATCAAATAATCAAGTCCACATATAATCCCAATCATGCATTCATGGATCTCCTAAACCCTAGAAATTAAACTACTCACTCATGATAACTAATAACAAAGCGATTAACATAATGGAAAACATGATCAAAGCAATAGAATAAATTAAAGTAAGAAACAATACCGACTTGAAGAACAATGGAAATTGAAAGCTTGCGTTTTTATATAAATCGAACTAAGTGTTTGAATTGATGTAGAGAGAAAAATAAAACTTAGAGAAATAAACTAAGGGTTTTGTGCTGGAAAATAAGATGTCCCTAAAAAATAAAACAAGTTTGCTTATATAGTTTTGCCAAAATAAGGCCTAAAAACGGAATTAAAAACGCGAAAAACTGCTGGAGGTTGGCGTCGCCCGATCGGGCGACGCTTCGCCCGATCGGGCGAATCACTCGATAGTCGGCCCGATCGGGCCAAAATCCGCCCGATCGGGCGGATTGCGAAATCTCCACAAAGCCTCCAGATTGACCGCCCGATCCGGATCGGGCGAGCTGCGCCCGATCGGGCGCGCGTTGATGAACTTGGCTTGCTTATACTTCCGCCCGATGGTTGCATTTTGCCCTCAGCTTCCAGGGCGATTTGCAATCTTTAATGTATCTCGCCCGTATAACCAAGTCTAACTCCCGGGGCTCAACCATAAGCATCTCAGGCTCCCGAAAGTCGACGATGGAGGTCCCGAACTTCTCGGACTCATATAGTGGCCTTGATCAACAATGAAACGGGTCTAAAACGACCAATTTCTCATAATCAAACCTGAAACTCAAGGCACACTCAATAACACACATTAGTACTAGAAACGGCTCCTAAGAGCACGTTTGATACATAAAAGTACTAAGGGACGGGGGTAAAAATTCTATATAAAACGCATATATCAAACTCCCCCAAGCTAGATCTTTGCTTGCCCCTAAGCAAAGAAATCATCGATGAATACATAAACCAACTTCACCCCAAACACATCTTAAAACAATGGATACGATTCAAGGCAAAATCCAACAAGCATGCATCAATGTCAACCAATCAAATCCATCCAACCGCTAATCCGCCTTAACAATCGTCACGCAAAGCGAACCAAAAATGCACATTGGAATTCAAGACTAGTGCTCACATACTCGTCACTCATTTATGTGGCGGATAAAAGATGTACCCGTTCGCTCTCCTCCCAACATATGAGTGAACAATGCCCTCCCAAACTCACAACACTCGTGTGTTTAGAAAAACATACACTCAACCTAATAGTCGACTCGAAATATGTCATGTCATAACTTGCATTGATAAACAACTACTTTCACATTAATACAACTCTATGCACAAAGGTCGGAAGGTCTTTCAAGCTTGTAATGTTAGGCTTAGGTAAGGGTGCGGTAAATTTGGGTAAAATGTGAGCTTAAAGCCTTGGCTTTGGGGAGCATAAATCCTAGCAAAACCATGGTCAACCACAAATGAAGACCACAACCACAACTTCCCACTCAACACATGATGAAACAACAAACAAACCACACTATACTTTCTTGCCTTTCTTTCACAATTAAAATCAATCACTCATAAAGATAAGAAATTACAATAATTGAGTGTAACAATGCTTTGAATTTTTCTGAGAGTAATGAATTTTTTTCTTTTTTTCTTTTTTTTTCAATTTCCTTTTTTTTTTTTTTTTTTCTTTGGAAACCTTCATATTTTCTATTCTTCTCATCTCTTTCACTCTTCATTATTTTTTTTCTCTTTTTCAAACAACAAGATAAGAAGAACTCCCTTATTTCCTTTTCAACACTCACTTTGTGCTCAAAACTAAGCACACTACAACTCCCTCACCTCACTTACTATTAGCTCCCCCAAGCTAGGCTTGGGACTAGTAACCAATGGGGCTTTCATGGGCTTGTAATATGGCTAGTCACCGAATAAAGGGGCACAAGCAACAACATGGGTAGAAAAGGAGGGAACAAATGTATCTAGATTCATCTGAAGGCTACCTAAACAGAAAAATGCCTTCGTCCTCCACAATGTGCATGTATATGAGTCATAAAACACTACTAACAGTTGCAAACCAATACTCAAAATCAATGGCACACCAGGAAGCTATCACACATCCTAACCAAGTCAACTAGTCAAGCACCAAGTCCACAAGTAGTTAGTCGGAGTTGACTCATGTTTAGGCATCAAAACAATCGAACATCAAATCATGGCTAACACATCTACATTGCCCATCATCAAACACCAAGAATCAAAACAATTTTCAATCCAAGGGGCACAGGGAAGCATGATTTTTCATTCATCGGAAATTATTTTTGTATTTTTTTTTTTTGTATTTTTTTTTTTTTGTTTTTTAAAGCAATAAACTAATCTAGAAAGCATTAAACACACCAAAATAAAGAAATGCGAAAAGAAAAGAAAAATATACCTACAATGTACAAGTAATGTGAAACCCCCCCCAAACCAAATCAGACAGTGTCCTCATTGGCTCAAGGGTATCGAACCAACTCGATCTCATCTCCATCATTGACGGCCATTGCCGCCATCATCATCATCATCATCACCATCATCTCTGCCACCATGCCCACTAGGACCCGCTCCCCACCCTCCGTACTGGGTGGGTGTGAAGGTGCCCATAGAACCCGGAGCTCCATATCCCTCCGCGGGATAGGTAAACCAGGTAGGGTGCTCGTAATCTGGGGCAATATAGCCCTGCCTGGCATACTGATCATAAAATGGGAACATGGTCCTCTGGTGATCAGCTGCGAACTCCCGGAACCCGAGCTCAAGTCTGCTCAACCTCTCGTCAATGGACCCCTGATCCTCATGAACTACCGGGCCACTCTGGGGCCTCCCCGTGTCTCGACGCCCCCTCCTGAAGTAGGTGCGAGGCTCTGGCTGGTACTGATGGGGCTCTGGCCGAGGGTCAGGCTGAGGCTCTCGCTCAAATCCAACAAATAGATAATGAGCCTGACCGGGTCTGAAACTAGTGCGGCCCTGAGGGTCAGGCAAGGTGAAAAGCCTGTTTCCCTCGAACATCCAGTACATGGCTTCCGGCCTAAATAACCCATGCTCCCCCTGCAGCCTACGGAGTCCAGCAAAATAAGCCAAATCAAGCAAGTTGCTACCCAGAACTGGAATCTGGTTAGCCTCAGTAAAATTGGCCGTGGCCATGGCTATGTGGGTGATCAACCCACCAATGGTAATCTTGGTAGTATGTGTGGAGGTGGCTATGGAGTAAAATTGAGAGGCCATGTGATGTGCAAGGTTCATTTTGTAGCTCTCCTCTCCTTCGGAAACGTAGCCACCTAGGATCTCTAGCTCCGTACTTCTAATGTTCTGGGTCTCATCCCTACCAAAGATAGTAAATCCTAGGAACCTGTAAAAGACAATGGGTACCGGGTGTTGTATCTTGGAAGCATGCAAATGTTGCATACTCCCGGGATTATCATTGCCCGTAAGCTTTCCCCACATGGTACAGTTATTGTGAGTCTCCTTGGGTTTCCTACTATATGTGGTAGACAATCCAAAAATCCTACCAAAATCAGATAAGCTCATGGTGTAGGTTCGGTTCATGACACGAAATTGAACCGATGACACGGTTCGATAACCATCCCTACGAATATTAAAACTACTCAAAAATTCTAGAGTCAACCGCCTAAATGTGAGACGGAGCATACCATACATGCTACTCATACCAACACCAACAAAAACACGTTTTACATCACGCTCAATTCCCATTTCATGCAATGATTTTTGACATATAAAGCGAGTAGGGATTACCTCCCTCAATTTGAGGTGCATGAATCGTGCTCGTTGCTCCTCCGTAATAAAGATGACATCCGGAAAATCCGTGTCGGGCTCGAATTGCGGTGGTGGAGGTGGTGGTGTCGGTTCCCGAGCTCGGCTTGTGGAAGCCTCATGTTGATTTCTTGGTACCCTCCTGCATTTTCTTTGTGGTCTATTTGCCATGGTTGAAAAATCTGAATTTTTTTTTTTTTGAGTTTTTGGTTTTTTTTTTTTTTGGGTGAATTTGGGGATTTTTTTGGGGATGAGTGAAAACTTAAATCGATTAGGTGTAGGTTGTAGAGGATGATGAGGGGATGATTTTGATGAAAATTTTGTTGAATTTGGTGGAGAATTGAGGGAGATATGGTGGTTGGAAGTTTTTTAGAGGTTGGGGTTTAATGGAGGAAGAGAGAGAGAGTTAGGTTGAAGATGAAGAAGAAGTGAAGAAAGAAAGAAGAAACCGTGTACTTGTCGCTGAAATCGCATCTCGCCTGATCGGGCGACATTCCGCCCGATCGGGCGATTTGCGATCCTTTTCTTCTGATCCGTACGCGCCCGATCGGGCGCAGCTCGCCCGATCCGGATCGGGCGATTTGCGATTGCCTATTTTCTTGACTTTTTCTGCCCAGAATTCCTCCTTGACTTTTCCACGAATTTTCCTCAACCGCCCGATCGGGCAAAATAATTTCGCCCGATCGGGCATTCCACTCGCTAGACCGCCCTATCGGGCAATATAAAATCGCCCGATCGAGCATTCCACTCGCCAGTCCGCTCGATCGGGCACGCTGCGCCCGATCGAGCAGAAATAAGCTTTATGAAAATCATCCGTGCGCGCCCAATCGGGCGCAGCTCGCCCGATCCGGATCGGGCAGGGTTTCACATTACTTGTACATTGTAGGTATATTTTTCTTTTCTTTTCGCATTTCTTTATTTTGGTGTGTTTAATGCTTTCTAGATTAGTTTATTGCTTTAAAAAACAAAAAAAAAAAAAAAAATATATATACAAAAATACGTTCCGATGAATGAAAAATCATGCTTCCCTGTGCCCCTTGGATTGAAAATTGTTTTGATTCTTGGTGTTTGATGATGGGCAATGTAGATGTGTTAGCCATGATTTGATGTTCGATTGTTTTGATGCCTAAACATGAGTCAACTCCGACTAACTACTTGTGGACTTGGTGCTTGACTAGTTGACTTGGTTAGGATGTGTGATAGCTTCCTGGTGTGCCATTGATTTTGAGTATTGGTTTGCAACTGTTAGTAGTGTTTTATGACTCATATACATGCACATTGTGGAGGACGAAGGCATTTTTCTGTTTAGGTAGCCTTCAGATGAATCTAGATACATTTGTTCCCTCCTTTTCTACCCATGTTGTTGCTTGTGCCCCTTTATTCGGTGACTAGCCATATTACAAGCCCATGAAAGCCCCATTGGTTACTAGTCCCAAGCCTAGCTTGGGGGAGCTAATAGTAAGTGAGGTGAGGGAGTTGTAGTGTGCTTAGTTTTGAGCACAAAGTGAGTGTTGAAAAGGAAATAAGGGAGTTCTTCTTATCTTGTTGTTTGAAAAAGAGAAAAAAAATAATGAAGAGTGAAAGAGATGAGAAGAATAGAAAATATGAAGGTTTCCAAAGAAAAAAAAAAAAAAAAAAAGGAAATTGAAAAAAAAAAATAAAAAGAAAAAAATTCATTACTCTCAGAAAAATTCAAAGCATTGTTACACTCAAGTATTGTAATTTCTTATCTTTATGAGTGATTGATTTTAATTGTGAAAGAAAGGCAAGAAAGTATAGTGTGGTTTGTTTGTTGTTTCATCATGTGTTGAGTGGGAAGTTGTGGTTGTGGTCTTCATTTGTGGTTGACCATGGTTTTGCTAGGATTTATGCTCCCCAAAGCCAAGGCTTTAAGCTCACATTTTACCCAAATTTACCGCACCCTTACCTAAGCCTAACATTACAAGCTTGAAAGACCTTCCGACCTTTGTGCATAGAGTTGTATTAATGTGAAAGTAGTTGTTTATCAATGCAAGTTATGACATGACATATTTTGAGTCGACTATTAGGTTGAGTGTATGTTTTTATAGACACACGTGTGTTGTGAGTTTTGGAGGGCATTGTTCACTCATATGTTGGGAGGAGAGCGAACGGGTACATCTTTTATCCGCCACATAAATGAGTGACGAGTATGTGAGCACTAGTCTTGAATTCCAATGTGCATTTTTGGTTCGCTTTGCGTGACGATTGTTAAGGCGGATTAGCGGTTGGATGGATTTGATTGGTTGACATTGATGCATGCTTGTTGGATTTTGCCTTGAATCGTATCCATTGTTTTAAGATGTGTTTGGGGTGAAGTTGGTTTATGTATTCATCGATGATTTCTTTGCTTAGGGGCAAGCAAAGATCTAGCTTTGGGGAGTTTGATATATGCGTTTTATATAGAATTTTTACCCCCGTCCCTTAGTACTTTTATGTATCAAACGTGCTCTTAGGAGCCGTTTCTAGTACTAATGTGTGTTATTGAGTGTGCCTTGAGTTTCAGGTTTGATTATGAGAAATTGGTCGTTTTAGACCCGTTTCATTGTTGATCAAGGCCACTATATGAGTCCGAGAAGTTCGGGACCTCCATCGTCGACTTTCGGGAGCCTGAGATGCTTATGGTTGAGCCCCGGGAGTTAGACTTGGTGATACGGGCGAGATACATTGAAGATTGCAAATCGCCCTGGAAGCTGAGGGCAAAATGCAACCATCGGGCGGAAGTATAAGCAAGCCAAGTTCATCAACGCGCGCCCGATCGGGCGCAGCTCGCCCGATCCGGATCGGGCGGTCAATCTGGAGGCTTTGTGGAGATTTCGCAATCCGCCCGATCGGGCGGATTTTGGCCCGATCGGGCCGACTATCGAGTGATTCGCCCGATCGGGCGAAGCGTCGCCCGATCGGGCGACGCCAACCTCCAGCAGTTTTTCGCGTTTTTAATTCCGTTTTTAGGCCTTATTTTGGCAAAACTATATAAGCAAACTTGTTTTATTTTTTAGGGACATCTTATTTTCCAGCACAAAACCCTTAGTTTATTTCTCTAAGTTTTATTTTTCTCTCTACATCAATTCAAACACTTAGTTCGATTTATATAAAAACGCAAGCTTTCAATTTCCATTGTTCTTCAAGTCGGTATTGTTTCTTACTTTAATTTATTCTATTGCTTTGATCATGTTTTCCATTATGTTAATCGCTTTGTTATTAGTTATCATTAGTGAGTAGTTTAATTTCTAGGGTTTAGGAGATCCATGAATGCATGATTGGGATTATATGTGGACTTGATTATTTGATTGATTGATTATAATTTCTATAGCTTATTATTATTGCTCGTCAATTCTGTTCGGCCGGACTATTTTGATTTGAGTTTGATTAACCTTAGATTATGCGCCGAGAGGTATAAATCTGATGTTTTTGGTCTGTGGCTATTAGATAGGAATTATTTCTAGTACGTAGCGAGAGCCCGCTAGTTGTTATATCCTAAGGAATTCATAAGATTCGAGAGATGCATGTTTTCCTAGTTATGATTGTTAATTAATTGTTATTGTCCGTTGTCCAATCCCGGTCTGCATTTATGGTGAACCGCTGCCCTAGATTCCCTTAATATTGTTATATTCCAGTTTGATTATTTGCCTTAGCTTAATATACAAACCAATCCAATTCTTTGTTACCAGTAGTCTAGATTAGTTAATTAATAGTGGAAAGAACATTGTTTCCCTGTGGATACGATCCTTGCTTCCCTTGCTACATTTTAAGTTGGTGAACGTTAGGTTTATCTTTGATAGGAGTGCGATTGAGCCTGTCAGTCACCCCACCAATAGCAAAAACTATTCAGACAAGGGAGTCGTTACGGTGATATCAGGGGGGATAGCTGCGGGAGAACCATGTAAGGAAGGACGGCAAACAGGTCCATCTTATCGCTGGCACGCACAAATGAATTTACCTTCCGTAGAAATTTCCAAAGACGATTACAGAAAGACGGCAGCACCATATGATGATGACCCTTTGGTCTTAGAAATTAAGGTGGCTAACCTCAGGATGAAGAGAGTACTGGTGGACACGGGGAGTTCGTCCGACATAATCAGTCTCCACTTCCTGCAAAAATTGAAGCATGATGGCGGAGCCATCGAGAAAGTATTTAGGCCCTTAGTAGGATTTGGAGGAGGCATCGTCCGCTCAATTGGCTCCATCTTGCTCCCAGTCTCCATTGGTGACCCTCCGGTGACCAAGGAAGGTGTCATCCGATTTACAATTGTAGCAAGCCTCACCGCATTCAATATCATACTTGGCCGTCCAGCACTCAATGATCTAAAAGTAGTGATTGTTCCCCATTTACTACTGGTTAAGTTCGTAGGAAGCAATGGACGCATCGGGTCCCTGTATGGAAACCAACAGCTGGCCAGAGATTGTTACCTATCAACGCTGGAACCGCCGGCATGGGGAGCCTCTCCAAAGAAAAACAACAAGCTAAATCACTGACAAACCAGCGTAAACTACGAGAGATACCAACAGCACATAATGCAGATAGACGCCCTGAGCCAGTGGGAGCACATTATGCTATAATTCTTGACCTAGCGGATCCATCTCGAACAGCCCCCATTGGAGTCCCTCCTGACGACCCAATGGCAGCGGCATTGGTGCAACTGCTTCGAGAATACAAAGAAATATTTGCTTTCACGGTAGAGGAGATGCCAGGCATTGATCCAGCAGTAGCCGTGCACAAGCTGAATGTAGATAGCGCCATGAAACCAGTACGTCAGAAGAAAAGGAATCATGGGGAAGCAAGAAATTTAGCCGCCGCGACTGAAGTTCAGAAACTAATGGACGCAAAGTTCATACGTCCATGTCAGTACCCAGACTGGGTAGCCAATGTAGTACTAGTACCTAAGCTCAATGGGACGTGGAGGATGTGTGTCGATTACACTGATCTAAATAAAGCCTGCCCCAAGGACAGTTTCCCGCTGCCAAAGATAGATCGACTCGTCGACTCAACGGTAGGGCATGCCATGATGAGCTTCATGGACGCATACTCCGGATTTCATCAGACCCCTTTGTGGCCTGAAGACCAGGAGAAGACCTCATTTATCACAGAACAAGGATTGTACTGCTATAAAGTAATGTCGTTCGGCCTAAAAAATGCCCCAGCCACTTTCCAACGATTGGTGAACACGGTTTTTGCAAAGCAACTAGGGAGGAATATAGAAGCCTATATTGACGATATGATTGTAAAAAGCAAGCAGAAAATGGATCAGCTCGACGACTTGCGAGAGACCTTTGAGACCCTTAGGACTTACCAAATGAGACTCAATCCAAAGAAATGCATTTTCGGAGTGACTTCCAGCAGGTGTTCCTTGGTTTTTTTATCGATGAGAGGGGCATTGAGGTCAATCCAGACAAGGTACAGGCCGTCATTACAATGACATCGCCAAAGACGGTCAAAGATGTGCAACGCTTAACTGGTTGTCTTGCCGCCTTGGGACGATTTTTGTCTAGAGCTGGAGATAAGTGTCATTACTTTTTCAGTACCATAAAAAAGGCACCCAGTTTGAACGCGCAGGAAGAGGCCGCCTTCCTTCGTTTGAAAGAACATCTGCACACTCTGCCACGGCTCGTCATCCCCCTCTCAGGAGAGGTTCTGTGTCTCTACCTTGCCATCTCAGACTACGCTCTAAGCGCCGTCCGACTTACAGAAAGGGATGGGATGCAACTACCTGTCTACTTCGCCAGCCACATGTTGCAGAATGCAGAACTCAATACCCAACTAGTGAAAAATTCGGCTTCGCTCTGTTCTTGGCTAGCAAAAAGCTTCGTCCATACTTCCTGGCCCATCGGCTAATAGTATACACGAATCAACCTCTGAAACGACCATTTACTAATCTGGAAGCGTCCGGGAGAATGCTCAACTGGGCAATCGAGCTTAATGCATTTGATATTTCGTATGAGCCACAGAAGGCTATAAAGGGACAGGCTTTTGCCGACTTTATTGCAGAAATGACTAGGCCACCCTATTTGAAAAATGAAAAAGCTTAGTGGGTGGTTCACGTGGATGGCTCTGCCACCCAAAACGGTTGTGGAGCCGGCATAATCTGCGAATCCCCAGAAGGGGATATCTATGAATATGCAATGCGCTTTAACTTTCAGGCGTCCAACAATGAAGCTGAATATGAAGCCTTGATATGTGGAATCCAAATGAGCAAAGCAGCAGGGGCGGCAGAGGTCCTGATTTTATCCGACTCACAGCTAATTGTCAGTCAGGTAAAAGGAGAATATGAAGCCAAGGATGACGCCATGATAAAATATTTGGAAAACGTCCACCAAGAAGTCCAGCAGCTGACTAACTTTGAAATACAACACATACCTCGGTCTGAAAACAACAAAGCAGACGCTTTATCCAAGCTGGCAAGCTCAGCATCCTGCGACACACCACGTCATGTATTTTGGGAGGTAAAACAGTCCAAGAGGATTGACGTCTTAAGAACAGACGTCTTGGACCGAACGGCCACCTGGATGGATGATATCGTCAATTTCAAAATGAATGGAGTACTCCCTGATGATCCCAAGCAGGCAGAAAGGTTACAAAAGAAATGCACCTGGTTCGAAATATGGAACGGGACTCTATACAAAAAGGCTTTCTCACAGACTCTTCTTCGCTGCGTAACCCCAGAGAAGGGGCATGAAGTATTGGAAGATCTCCATCAGGGATTATGCAGCTCGCACATAGGGGGGAGGGCCCTGGCAGAAAAGGCTCTAAGAACTGGATAGTATTGGCCCACTCTCAAGGAGGACGCTCTAGACTTGGTTAAGCGGTGTGATAAGTGTCAACGGTTTGCTCATCTAATTCGACGCCCAACATAGAGACTGACTCCAATCACCATCCCAATACCATTTGCCAAATGGGGGATGGACCTATTAGGCCCTTATACGACGGCACCAGGAGGACTGCGATATGTGATAGTTGCCGTCGACTATTTCACCAAATGGGTAGAAGCTGAAGCTCTGAAAAACACTAAGGCCCAAGATGTGAGAGCATTCATCTGGAAAAACATCATCACAAGATTCGGCGTGCCTCAGTCCATTGTCAAAGACAATGGACCCCAATTCAAGACACCCAAATTGGAGGGTTGGTTGGCTGACCATGGCATCACAACATGTTTTGCATCAGTAGGTCGTCCCCAAGCTAACGGACAGGTAGAAGCATTCAACAAAATCATCTCTGAGGGGATGAAAAAGAAACTTGATGAAGCAAAAGGTTTATGGGCCGACGAGTTACCCAATGTCTTATGGTCTATACGGACCACGGCAAAGAACTCCACAGGAGAAACACCATTCTTATAAGCCTATGGAGCTGAGGCCGTCCTACCCATTGAAATGTGTGAACCAACCCTGCGCGTCATGTTATTTGACGAAGACGCCAATTGGGAAATGATGAAAGCGGCCTTGGATTTCTTGCCAGAAACTAGAGGGAACGCGGCTTTGCGCCAGCAACTATACAAACTCCGGATGACTAGGGAGTACAACAAAAGGGTCTCTAGAAGAATCTTAAAGGTTGGAGATTTTGTTCTTAGAAAGATGGAAGCCGTCGGACGCGCCAATGAACATGGGAAACTCACTCCGACTTGGGAAGGTCCATACGAGATTTACGAGGAAGTCCGAGACGGAACCTACCGGATCCAAGACATGCAGGGACGTCCAATTTTGTGTACTTGGAATGCAGACAACCTGAAGAAGTACTTTTTCTAAATTAACATCTATGTTATCTTGATTAAATGTTTTGTAAAGACGTCCAAACTATAGACGCATCATGTAGCATGGCTCAATGAACTTTTAAATGAAAAACTTTCCTGCAAGCCGGCCTTCCTGGGAAACCTTTATGACAAATATGTTATCAAATCTCATGGAGAAGTGCGAACTGACATTCTCTTAAGAATTAAAGACTAATCGTTTAAAGGCCTAAGAAGTGGCCCAGATTAGCACCCTCACTAGGCTGATCACCTAGAACACAGGGGACACATTTTTCAGCAGCTAAATAAAGTAGCTAAAGACCTTGGCAAAAAAGACCAAGGCAAATATTTGCCGTCTCTATTTAGGGGCGTCAGCCATAAACGATGAATTAATCGAAAATAAACAGAAACGACAAAATCTAGGAACAAAAACGTTCAAAAGACGCCTAGTCATTCCAATAAGTTAGTCATAATTACAAATTATGCACATAGTGCCACTAAGCAGGGCGTCACAAAAATTAACCCAAAATAAATACAAGGCACCTAGAATGCCTCATTCGTCATCATCGCTGGGAACAAACTCAGGAGGAGCGCGTCCTTCTTTCTGGGCCTTCTCCACCTCCACCTGATAATTGAGGAACTTCTCAAACCAGCTGAAGGGGCGTTGACTGCCGAACTCGGCATTCCAGGCAAGCTCCATGCCCCCTCGGATCGACTTCTCACCCAGCACGGCTGACTGGTTAAGCACACCCTTTGACGTGGCCACCTCCTTGCGAGCCGCCTCCAACTGTGCTTCCAACTCCTCAAACCGAGTCTCAAGACGAGAAAACTCAGTCTCTTTCTCCTTAATCTTCCCAGAAAGATCTTCAATCTGAGAGAAGTTCTGATCAATCTGTTCAAGACGGTGCTTATTCTCAGCAAGTTGGGAGGACAAGGACTTGGTCACAGCATCGATTTCCCCCTGCCTGTTGAGACGAAGCTCTTCCAGCTCGGCAAAATGCTGATCGCCGCACTGACTACCAAGAAGACGGTGTCTAGCCTCTTCATGCACTAGAGCAGTAAGCCACTTCTTTAGCGAATCCAGCAGAATAAACATCTGCGCAAAACAGCAAGAGTAATTATCAAAGATAGAACGTAAAAAGAAGAATAATAAAAAAAAAACAAGACTTACATCCAGTGCAGAGGACTGCATGGAGGCAAGTTGATTCTCGGCCGCCTCGGGGAGGGTCTCAGCGTACTTTGGAGGAATAGCATTGCGCATCAGACCCATTATCCGCCTCCGATCCTGAGAAGTAAACCCGCCTGAAGAAGCGATCTGATCCAATTCAGCATCAATGGCTTTTTGAGGGTCGGGTATTTCTATTGGAAAAACAACGGCCTTAGAATCTTTGGGAGAGACTATAGAACTTCTAGACGAGGAACGGCAAGTGGTTACGATGTTGGAGTAAAACTTACCCCCAGAACTCCTAGCCCTCTCCGCCGTCCTCAGAGGAATGTTCCGGCGGACGGCTTCAGGAATCCCTGCAAGAGGATCGATCGCCGCCTCAGCTTTTTGAGAACAAGGAGAAGCGGATGCCGTCTGATGCGCACTGGACACCTTGGACGTCTTCGAGGCTGTTGACTTGAAAACAGGTTTCCCTGTGCCACCAGCCCTACGCTTGGAAGAAGGTGCAGCGTCCGAGGCAACCTTCCTCGAACTCTGAAGAAACAAGGCCATGTCAGTTGCAAACATCGAAGGAAATCACATGTTTTGGAGGGCTCACAATACCTTCTTCTCCTCTACGGGAGGGGTGGGATGATGAACCGCCTGCTTAGGGGCAGCCTGCTTAGCCGCCTTCTGACGCTGTAATGCCTCAAAAGTGCTGGCGTCAAGCACCTTTGCCAGCCAAGACGGCATGTCTACTCGGCCTTTGGCTGCGTCATCCAGCTTCTCCATAGCCTCGTCTGAAAATCAAGGAAGATGTTAGTATGAAGCAAGGCAATAATAAAAGAACGAAAAATCTAAAGTACAATATAATACCTCTCGGCATATACGGACACAAGCCCACAGCCGAGAGGAAAACAGGATCGCCCAGCTGATCCAAATGAGGTAACCACCCCTCGGGTATATAGGCCGTCTTGGTCCCAACTATGAGCGGCTTGGCCTTAAACAAGGACGAGATCCGTTTCCAGAGGGCGGGGGAAATTGGGGGAAAGGAGCTGCTCTTTCCCACAAAATTGGGCTGAAGCGTCCAACGCCTCATCCTGTCACACATCTCTAAATTAGTGGTTCTGATAACCACCCACTTCTTCCTCTAATGATGCCATTTGGACGCCTTGCCCATCACTGTTCCCTGGGCAGTGAGGAAAGTCAACCACGTCTGAAGTGGGAAAATCTCACTAGGGTGAAGGCGGCCTTCTTCTCCACCTGAAGGGCCCGCTGGCGCCCCGTCGGGGCGCTCGTTTGTGGGGGCGTCCTCCTCCATGGGGGAAGAAGATTCCCCTTCAAAATGTTGCTTGTCCTCTATTCGCACCATGATATCCTGCGCAGGCTGAAGAATTGGCTCAAGACGAGGGGCATAACTTGAAGAGTAAAGACGTCAAAATAGCAGGTCGCCGCCCTCAGTTTTGACGAGGCCCTCACAACATTGACAAGGAAAGGGAACAAGGAATAACCGAAACCAACAAACAAGTTTATCCAAAATAGATGTTACCTGATAGATCGAAGAGAAGATTTCCAAAGAAATTCAATGAAGAACTGCAAGAACAGGACCTTGAAGATTACGTTGGTGCTACAGTGTCTCCTGGTGGATGCTGGACGCCGGAAATCGCCTTCTCCTACAGCTCTCAAATGATCACTAAAAATGAGGGGGAAATTCACTCAAACTTGTCACTTATTTATAGAGGGGTAAGAAATGATTACCCCTGCCACGCGTCGTTGCTTTACTGGACAACCCAAGAGCATTGAAAACTAACGTACGTTTTCACCCCTCATGAGGGGCAAATGACGTGGGCCTAATTCCTTCCACCACAAGGCCCTAAGAGGTCCTAATATCCAATCAAGCCAGCTTAACTGACCCATGGCTCAAGCCCGGGAAGTAGGCTTGGACCTTGGTGTTCAAGCAACATAAAGGCATGACCCTAATTGGGAAAGCCCATGATCTCTGGCCCAGTTTATAAAAGGCCCAAGATTGACGGCCAAAAGACACGTGTCCCAAATCCCCAGGGGGGCACGCATCCCACAGATAGGGTTGAGGGATCACTTCCCGAGAAACCCTAGCCCTATAAAAGGCTCAGATCCCAAGGTAAGGGGCAATGAATTCATTCCCACCAACTTCAAACTATTTTTACTCTGTCTTCTCTCTACAAATTACTTCTCTCTCTAGCTTATACTTACTTAAGCATCGGAGGGAATATTCCTACGAGAATATTCTTGTTTTGCAGGTTGCCAGAAGTTCGTGCCGGCTCATACTTGATACCTCCGAGGAACGCGTGACATGTCATCACTGTAAAAGATCCCACAACTGTTATCCCATCTATTTTTTAAAGATGATGCTCTATTTTCCTTTAAGGCAAATCCATCTTCTTGCTGAACCATGAGAGCGTGCATTGACGAGTTCTGTGACATGTAAGGGGAAATGATAAACTTTGATAAGTCTTGTGTGATTCTTTTAGCCCCAACAGGCCCTCCGTATTCATTAGACTTCTCAAAAGACGTTGGGTGTTAAAAGTGATACTCGCTTGGGAACCTACTGTAGGAACATATAGATGCATAAAGCGGAATTTCAGGAAACAATTTCCTAACATCTATCACAGGTTCTCATGCACAACAATAATATAGATCATATTATGATGAAAGAATAATCACCTTTGTAGCGTATTCTCGTTCGTATGCAAGCTTCGAAGATCTTAGAGCCCCACTTGTTGCTCCTCTACTCAGTCCACAAGCACGAATTGAATCCCACGTATGCTAGTACGGAAGAGAACGATCACGATCAATCTCTTGCTTTGTTTGGGAATAACGGCGTTTCAGAGAATGAGAGTTAGGGTTTTGTGTTTTTTTTGTCAGATCTTGAATCCACGTGATCTCTAAATCCCTGACATTATAACTATTATAATGTGAGAGTTTTAGGTTAACACAAAACCAAAGCCCAACATTCTTTCCCTTAATAGACCGGTTTCCATCGGGCCTTTTGGGCCCATTCCAATTAGTGCATATATGTGTGACCTTATAGGATTAATATATTTTAGTTGTAGGTCCAATCAATATTGTCCTACTAATCACATTTATTCTCTAGCAAGCAAATATGATTACTAAAATAATTAACTTATTATCTTCATAATTAATTCCTATTTATATTTTGTAATTGCCGGAAATGTCTAAGGACATAATTCCTTCAATCTCCCACTTGTCCGAAGACAAGAACGCAATGCTAAATTCCTTAAGTCTCTTAATGCCAAAATTTGATAACACACTGTTATTCTCAAATTCTAGTTTCTTGATCGCCGAGTTTGAACTGTTCAAATAAAGATTAACATTTTAATCCCATTCCGCATGGCCATGCAATTTTTCAGTTCTCGCTCATCAAGAGGCCCAGACACCATTCCTATCTAATAAGAGGACTTATCCACTCTTGTATGACCATAACTCCCACTCAATTCTTAGCCCACCTGATCACTGCCTTTATAACCTCCTTTTACGGCGCGGCGTTTAACAGCGTCAAGGTTAAACTAATTGTCTCATGGTTATTAAGACATACTCATGTCTAAGGAATCCACTAAATATAGAAGTTTGATTCTACTTTTATAATCTAGTTAGGTCAAGTCTCAATGCATCAAATATGCATCCATATAATTAATTAGACATCTCTATGTCTCCATAGCCCATGGAACTGCGCTATCAATTAATTACATGCTAGTCTTCACATAAATCACTTATGTCCAATTTAGTGATTTAGACTAGGGACTTAATAAGTTGTGATTTCAGTTCACTTTATAGGGTTCCATTATCAAAACGTTTTCGATAATCCTATTTGAAAACACAAGTTTTTTGGACATTTTATTTAATACTAAAACAAGCAATCAAATAAGAATGAACTTTTATTGATAAACATCCAAAGCATAATAAATGTCTTTACAATTGTAAACATGGAGTAAACAACCTAAAGACATTCTCCCATATGCCTAAGCCCCATAGTCATAGTATGACTCTCATGCTTAGGTTGAGCAAGCGGTTTAGTCAGAGGATCAGCCACGTTATCCTCAGTATGAACCTTGCTTACTTTCACATCCCCTCTTTCAACGATCTCTCGAATAAGATGGAATCTCCTGAGCACATGTTTGGATTTTTGGTGCGATCTGGGTTCCTTGGACTGAGAAACGGCACCATTGTTGTCACAATACAACTCAATGCCATTTTCAATGCTAGGAACTACACCAAGTTCACTAATGAACTTTTTGATCCAAACAGCTTCTTTTGCTGCATCACTTGCTGCAATATACTCAGCCTCTGTTGTAGAATCTGCGATGGTACTCTGCTTAGAACTTTTCCAGCTCACAGCCCCTCCATTTAGATAAAATATGAAACCAGATTGTGATCGGAAATTATCTTTGTCACTCTGGAAGCATGCATCGGTGTATCTAGTGGCAACCAACTCATTATCTCCACCGTAGACCAAGAAATTATCCTTAGTCCTTCTTAAGTACTTAAGGATATTCTTTGCTGCCATCCAGTGCGCCTCTCCTAGGTTTGACTGGTATCTGCTGCACATACTCAAAGCATATGCAACATCCGGTCGAGTGCATACCATGGCATACATAATGGACCCTACTGCAGAGGCATAAGGAACATTACTCATGCGCTTGACCTCATCAGGTGTCGAAGGACACTGAGTCTTGCCAAGTGAAATGCCATGTTGCATGGGAATGAAACCTCTTTTGGAGTTTTCCAGCTTGAACCTTGCAAGAACCTTATCAATATAAGTCTCTTGGCTAAGTCCAATCAGCCTTTTGGATCTATCTCTATGGATCCTTATTCCCAAGATGTACTCAGCTTCTCCTAGGTCTTTCATGGAAAAACAACTTTTAAGCCATTCCTTGACTGACTCAAGCATGGTCTTGTCGTTTCCTATGAGAAGTATGTCATCCACATACAAGACCAGGAAAGCAATACTACTCCCACTCAATTTCTTGTATATACAAGATTCCTCTTCATTTTTGAGGAAGCCAGAAGGTTTGACTGCCTCATCAAATCTGAGGTTCCAACTCCGGGATGCTTGCTTTAGTCCATAGATGGACTTCTTAAGCTTGCAAACTTTCCTTGGACGGTTTGGATCTTCAAAACCTTGTGGTTGTGTCATGTACACATCCTCTTTCAAGAACCCATTCAAGAAAGCGGTTTTGACGTCCATCTGCCAAATCTCATAGTCATGAAAGGCGGCAATCGCAAGGATTATCCTAATGGATTTCAGCATGGCTACTGGTGAGAAGGTTTCATCATAGTCTATACCATGAATTTGTCTAAAACCTTTTGCCACTAGTCTTGCCTTAAAAACATCAATGTTTCCCTCTTTGTCCTTTTTCAGTTTAAAAATCCATTTGCAACCTATGGGTTTAACCCCATCAGGCAAAGCAACCAAGTACCATACTTGATTTTCAAACATTGAATCCATTTCAGATCTCATGGCTTCAAGCTGTTTCTCGGAGTCTTGACTCGTCAAAGCATTTGTGTAGCTAGTAGGTTCCTCATGTTCTAAAATCTCTATTTCAGAACTTTCAGTCAAAAGGAAATCAATATATCTCTTTGACGGAATGACGGTCCTACTAGACCTACGTTGGGGAACAACAGGAGAAGTTTCCACCTCATTAGGTTGAGTGACTTCGCATGGATTATCTCCAAGTGGGACGGTAGAAGGCGCGTGAATGGAATGCACCGCCTCCTGAGAATTTTCATGCTGCGTCGTCTCTGACGAGGTGTGAACCTCATCCATTTGTTGCTCATCTCGAATTTCTTCGAGATATACATTACTCCCACTTGTTTTTCTGGAAATAAACCCCTTTTCCAGAAAGACACCATCGCGAGCAACAAACACTTTGTTTTCGCTTTGGTTGTAAAAGTAGTATCCCTTAGTCTGTTTTGGGTAACCCACAAAAAGACATTTATCAGACTTGGGTGAAAGCTTATCAGATAGTAAACGTTTTACATAAACTTCACAACCCCATGTCCTTAGAAAAGACAATTTTGGAACTTTTCCAGTCCACGTCTCATATGGCGTCTTTTCTACTGCTTTGGACGGAGCTCTGTTGAGTGTGAATGTCGTTGTTTCAAGCGCAAATCCCCAAAATGAGGCAGGAAGGTTAGAAAGGCTCATCATGGACCGAACCATTTCTAATAGAGTTCGATTCCTTCTTTCGGAAACCCCATTCAACTGTGGTGTCCCTGGTGGAGTCAATTGCGAAAGTATTCCACAATCTTTCAAATGATCACCAAACTCTTGAGATAAATATTCACCACCACGATCGGATCGCAATGCTTTAATTTTCTTTCCAAGTTGGTTTTGTACTTCATTTTGGAATTCCTTGAACTTTTCAAAGGATTCCGACTTATGTCGCATGAGGTAAACATATCCAAATCTGCTCACATCATCAGTAAAAGTAATGAAATACCCGTACCCTCCCCTAGCCAAAGTACTCATAGGTCCGAACACATCAGTATGTATGAGGGCTAAAAGATCATTGGCCCTTTCACTTGAGCCTGTGAAAGGAGACTTTGTCATTTTCCCCATTAAGCAAAACTCACATACTTCAAATGATTCAAAATCAAATGATTTGAGAATTCCATCCTTATGAAGTTTCTCTATGCGCTTTGAGCTTATATGGCCTAATCGACAATGCCATAGGTAAGTAGGGTTCAAATCATTTGGTTTGTGTTTCTTGTTTTCTATGTGATAGATATGGTTTTGTAAGTCTAGTACATATAAACCATTTGATAATTTAGCAGAGACATAGAACATACCATTCAAATATGCTGAACAACAATTATTCATAATTTGAAATGAAAACCTTCCGAATCCAAAATCGGAATAGAAATTATGTTCTTGGTAATAACTTGAACGTAATAACAATTATAAAGTTCTAATATTAAACCAGAAGGCAAGCGTAAACTATAATCTCCTACAGCTAAAGCAGAAACTCTTGCTCCATTGCCTACTCGGAGATCCACTTCGCCTTTGCTCAAGATCCTACTTCTTTTTAGTCCCTGCACATTACCAATAATGTGAGATCCACAAGCGGTATCAAATACCCAAGAAGCAGTTGTAGCTAAATTAACTTCTATGACATAGATACCTGAAGTTGAAGCACCAGTCTTCTTATCCTCCAGATACTTGGGGCAGTTCCTCTTCCAATGACCAATCTTGTGGCAGTGGTAGCACTCATGTTGAGCAGCTACCTTAGCCTTGGGAGTGGCCTTTGGCTTGGTTGAAGAGTTCTCATTGGCAACTACCTTGCCCTTGTTCTTCTTCATGGGAGCCCCTTTCTTCTTGAACTACTTACCTTTACTAACCATTAGAACATCCTTATGTTTAGTTTTACTTGGTAAGTTTCTCTCAACCTGAATTAGTGAACCATGCAACTCTTGCAGGGTAGCCTCCCCTCCTTGCATGTAGAAGTTCAACTTAAAGTTATGAAAATCTTCAGGCAAGGATCTGAGGACTATGTCAGTTGCCAGGTCCTAAGGATAAGGGAAGCCCAATTTCTCCATGGTCGAAAAATGTCCAATCAAATCGAACACATGCGGACCAACGGGCTTCCCTTCTTCCAACTTGGAATCCAGAAGTTTGCAGTTTGCTTCAAATCTCTCCAATCTAGCATTTTTCTGAAACAAAGTTTTCAGTTGCTGGATTATGCTATAGGCATCCAGACCATCAAAACGTTTTTGATACTCTGGTTCCATGCAAGCAAGCATCAAGCATGTTACTTGCAGGGAGTTATCCTCTAGAGTTTGTCTAGCTCGCCTTTGAGCTGCAGTAGCATTTTCTGGCAGGGGTTCAGGGAGAGGATTGTCAAGAACACTTTCTTTTCCTTCCGCTCTGAGAACAATTCTCACAGCCATTTGCCATTGTAGGAAGTTGGTAGCATTCAATTTGTCTTTTTCAATTAGAGGGCGCAAGTTAAAAGTAGAGTTGTTTGCACCAGACATGATAACTACAATAAATGTAGGTGACCTCTCACCCTTAAAGCAAAGTATTCTGTTTTTAGTTAAGGAAGTGAATAACTCTCAACCTAAACTAAAAAAAGTTTAATTAACAAAATAAGTGAATCACTCTCAAATCTTGTTAATTGGATTGAATTCTTGTAGTTTTACCTCCCAAGAGATTCGTGCAAGTTAGAATAAAAACACCGAGTTTTTAATCTTTAAACACAACGGTTTATAACAATGTTTTTCAACTTTTAAAAATCTCGCTTCTTTGATACCCAAGCTTACATATATATATTACATGAGCTAAAAGACTTAATTCATCAGAAACTAAGCCTTACACACTAAGGAAATAAATAAAGCAAAGAAATTACAAAATATCTCCTAAAACTGACTGAAATCAGCCCACCTTCCACTTGCTTGCTTCCTTCTCTTCATTGGACGAATTTGTAAAGTAGGGAACCTATAGGGACCTTTCCTATACATGAAGACATCTCCAACCAAGAAAAGAAATCATTGATTTGCTGCAAAAAGCCTCCTGCCCAAATCAGAATAAAAGGAAGGCTTCTTTTGTGTTAAGCAAATGGGAAGCTTTCCTAGCTAGGAAGGAAAGCTTAGAATTGGCCCAAATTCTGCAACTAGCTTAAGCACCTTTATGAATATGTTGTGAGCTTATTATACCTTGCTTTACACGTCCCAAAATGCTTCCGTACTTACCAACACCCATCAGGAGCTCCTTGCTTCACCTACTTAGCTTCATTTCCTTCGTTGCTTAATACGAGCACACTAGTACTAATCTTTAGGCCATGGATCTCTCCTTTATTGTGATTAAGATCAGTACTTAGCAACACTTGTGGATTGGCATCTGATTTTACATCATCCTCCCCTTCTTCAAAAGGAATTGTCCTCAATTCTTGCACATCTTCATCTTCTAAGTAAGGGGATAAGTCACCTATATTCTCCAGGAAGATCTATCTTATAAGCATTATCTCAATACCTCTCAAGGACTTTGAAAGGCCCTTCAGATCTAGGCATGAGTTTGTGCTTCCTTTTGCTTGGAAATCTCTCCTTTCTTAAGTGAATCCACACCAAATCTCCAGGAGAAAACACCCTTGGTTTTCGGTTCTTGTTTTCTTTCTTCTTATACATCTCATTTGCCTTCTCTATGTTGGTGCGTATCTCTTTGTGCACTTTCACCATATCTTCAGCTTGTTGCCTAGCATCTCCATGAATATAAGAATCTTTAGGCAAAGAAATAAGATCAATGGGTACATAAGGATTTACCCCATATACTACTTCGAATGGTGAATATTTTGTTGCAAAAGTTGGAGTTCTATTGTATGCAAACTCCGCATGGCATAGCTTGACATCCCAATCTTTTCCTGTTTTGCTCACTAAGCCCCTTAGTAAGGTGCCTAGAGTTCGATTTGTCACTTCAGTTTGACCATCTGTTTGAGGGTGATGTGAAGTACTAAATAGCAACTTGGTACCCATCATTCTCCATAGGGATCTCCAAAAGTGGCTCAAAAACTTACTATCTCTATCCGAGACAATAGTTCTTGGTACTCCATGTAAACGAACAATTTCCCTGAAATATAAACAAGAAACATTAATAGCATCTTCTGTTTTATGACAAGGCACAAAGTGTGCCATTTTAGAGAAACGGTCCACCGCCACCATGATTGAATCTTTCCCTCTTTGTGTTCTAGGAAGTGCTACAATGAAATCCATGCTAACATCCTCCCATGGTCTCTCTGGAACTGGTAAAGGAGTGTACAACCCCTTATGAAATGTGCTCTTGGCTCTTTGACAAACTCCACAACGAGCTAGAACAGCATGAACTTCTTTGATCATGTGAGGCCATGAGAAGTGCTCTTGTAATAGCACCATAGTTTTGCTAATACCAAAATGGCCAGCCAAACCACCTCCATGAGCTTCTCTAATCAACAATCACGAACTGGACACTTAGGAACACAAAGTTTGTTCCCTTTGAACAAGAACCCCTCCATTTGATGATAATGGTCTTTTGGACCATCTTTGGTAGCCACGAACAGGTCACGCATCTCCTCATCAAGAGCATAGAACTCTTTGATCAATTCAAACCCAAGTACCTTGGAATCCACCATATTAAGGAATAAGTGCCTCCGAGATAATGCATCTGCTACAATATTAGCCTTTCCAGCTTTGTATTTAGCAACAAAATTGAAAGACTGTAAGAATTCTACCCATTTAGCATGACGAGCACTAAGCTTGTGTTGCCCATGAATGTATTTTAACGATTCATGATCAGAATGAAGAACAAAAGCTTGTGGCCTCAAATAGTGACTCCAATGATTAAGAGCTCTAACCATAGCATAAAACTTTTTATCATAGGTAGAATAGTTTAATTTGGCGTTGTTAAGCTTCTCACTTTATAAGCAATAGGCTTGCCACTTTGAATTAAAACAGCTCCAATACCTGTTCCACTAGCATCACACTCCACTTCAAAAGGTTTAGTAAAATCAACTAAAGCTAGAATAGGTGTGTTATACATCTTTTCTTTTACTAGTTCAAATGCCTTTTGAGCTGCTTCATTCCATTGAAAATTTTCATGCTTAGTGCATTCAGTTATAGGAGCTAATAAAGTACTGAAATTATTTATAAACCTCCTATAAAATGAAGCTAAACCATGAAAAGATCTCACCTCAGTGATAGTTTTTGGAACCGGCCAAGAGGAAATCGCCTCCACTTTGGATGGATCCACCTTCACACCTTCATCTGAAATGATGAAGCCAAGAAAGCCAATCTCCCTTTGCATGAACGTGCACTTTTCAAGCTTGCCATAGAGATTTTGCTCTCTTAAAACTTCGAACAGTTGTTGCAAATGATTTAAGTGATCATCCTTGTTAGAACTGTAAACAAGAATATCATCCAAATAGACAACCACGAATTTTCCCAAAAATGGCCTAAGCACTTCATTCATCAATCTCATGAACGTGCTAGGAGCATTTGTGAGACCAAATGGCATAACCAGCCACTCATACAACCCATACTTCGTTTTGAAAGCTGTCTTCCACTCATCTCCCTCTCTCATGCATATTTGGTGATACCCACTCCTCAAATCAACCTTCGAAAATACCTTGGAACCACTCAACTCATCTAACATGTCATCCAATCTAGGGATAGGAAATCTGTATTTTATGGTTATGTTATTCACAGCACGGCTATCAATACACATCCTCCACGTTCCATCTTTTTTTGGCACAAGTAAAGCCGGAACAGCACAAGGGCTTTTACTCTCCCTCACGCAGCCTTTCTTCACTAACTCACTGATTTGGCTTTGTAACTCCTCACTTTCTTTTGGGTTACATCTATAGGAAGGCTTATTTGGAATTGGTGCTCCTGGAATGAGATCAATTTGATGCTCAATTCCACGTTTAGGGGGTAGGCCAGGTGGTAGGTCATTAGGAAACACATCCCTAAATTCCTCTAGTAACTCCCTCAAATTTGGATCTTTAATCTCCACTCCCTCTTTCACCTCCTTAACAACCAAAATATATACAATCTGGTTGGTCTCCAACTCCCTCTCAAATCTTTTTCTCCCCAAAAACACACTCCCACACACTAGGTTTTCTTTTGGTTTAGGTTTTGTGTCTCGGATTTTTGAAGGAGGTAATGGTAATAAGGTTTTGATTTTTCCATTCTTATTCACCTTATATACATTAGTAGAACCATCATGAATAACTTTTCTATCAAACTGCCAAGGTCTACCAAGTAGAATGTGACAAGCAGTCATAGGAATCACATCACATAGAATTTCATCTTCATAGTTTCCAATTCAAAAAGTGATTAAAACTCTATATTTCACCCTTACTTCACTATCATCATCTAACCATTTCAGTTTATAAGGATGTGGATGTTTAGTAGTAGGTAATGCTAACTTCTCTACAAGTTCAGTTGAAGCTACATTAGTACAACTACCACCATCTATGATTAACGTGCATAGCTTCTTATTTACTAAGCATTTAGAATGAAAAATGGTTTCTCTTTGTTCCTCATTTTCTGCCACAACATTAGAGTATAATGATCTCCTCATAACCAAAGTTTCACCCTCCATTTCTGGATTACACAAGTCCTCTTCCTCACTTTCACTTTTATCATGTTCCATCTCTAAAAGAGATTATTTTTCCAACTCTTCTATTTCCCCTACATCTCTCATAGTCATGACTCTTTTGGTAGGACAAGCAGATTGGTAATGACCATAACCTTGACACTTAAAACACTTCACTTTTAAGGTTTTATCATCTACAACTTTCTCCTTATCTTTCTTAATGAAATCGTTTTTTTTGTTCTTATCAAAGTTACTAGTACTAATATTAGCTTTAGAAGTACTAAATGGCTTTGAATAAGAGTTACTTGCAACTGATTTCTTCTTTTGGCTATCAATTTTTATAGCCACCTTGCATGCTTCATCGAAAGTAAGGTATGGATACACCTCTACTTTCTCACGTACATCTTCATTTGCCTCCTAAGAATCGGCCTAGTTTTTGCTCCTCCATTTCTTCTATGTCACAAAAAATGGAAAGCTTCTCAAACTCCTTGTTGTACTCCTCCATAGACATGGCACCTTGTTTGAGTGTGGACCATCTAACATACTGATTTTGCTTGTAGTTAGTTGGAACAAAACGTTTCCTCAATTGCTTCTTCAATTTCTCCCATGTAGCAATCTTGGATTTGTCACCCTTAGTCTCTTCACGCCTTCTAACCAAATAGATGCATATTTGGTTAACTTCAGAACGGCTACCTTGTACTTCTTCTCATCTGGAGTATCTTTGTATTCAAGGAAACGTTCTAAAGAACGTTCCCATTCAAGGTACACTTCCAGATCACTAGCTCCATCAAATTCAGGAACTTCAATTTTTAATCCTCTATCATCTGCCTTAGAACTTTTCTCTTCCTCATTAGGTTTCTTTTTAAACACTTCTAAGGTTATTTGAGTCATCATAGCTTGCAATGCTTCATTCTGCCTAGCTAATGCTTCTAGCATGGCATCTCTCCTAGCATTATCATTTACTTCGTCTCCCATTTCAGAACTGAGCTCTGATACCACTTGAAACAAACACAACTCAATGAAGAATAGTGTTTAAGATAGGTTTGAATACAAGCTTAAAGAATCACTCTTAAAGCAAAGTATTCTGTTTTTAGTTAAGGAAGTGAATCACTCTCAACCTAAACTAAAAAGAGTTTAATTAACAAAATAAGTGAATCACTCTCAAATCTTGTTAATTGGATTGAATTCTTGTAGTTTTACCTCCCAAGAGATTCGTGCAAGTTAGAATAAAAACACCGAGTTTTTAATCTTTAAACACAACGGTTTATAACAATGTTTTTCAACTTTTAAAAATCTCGCTTCTTTGATACCCAAGCTTACATATATATATTACATGAGCTAAAAGACTTAATTCATCAGAAACTAAGCCTTACACACTAAGGAAATAAATAAAGCAAAGAAATTACAAAATATCTCCTAAAACTGACTGAAATCAGCCCACCTTCCACTTGCTTGCTTCCTTCTCTTCATTGGACGAATTTGTAAAGTAGGGAACCTATAGGAACCTTTCCTATACATGAAGACATCTCCAACCAAGAAAAGAAATCATTGATTTGCTGCAAAAAGCCTCCTGCCCAAATCAGAATTAAAGGAAGGCTTCTTTTGTGTTAAGCAAATGGGAAGCTTTCCTAGCTAGGAAGGAAAGCTTAGAATTGGCCCAAATTCTGCAACTAGCTTAAGAACCTTTATGAATAAGCTGTGAGCTTATTATACCTTGCTTTACACGTCCCAAAATGCTTCCGTACTTACCAACACCCATCAGGAGCTCCTTGCTTCACCTACTTAGCTTCATTTCCTTCGTTGCTTAATACGAGCACACTAGTACTAATCTTTAGGCCATGGATCCCTCCATTATTGTGATTAAGATCAGTACTTAGCAACACTTGTGGATTGGCATCTCATTTTACATCAACATCACCCTCAAACTGATGGGCAAACGGAGGTTACAAATCGAACCTTAGGAGCGTTATTACGAGGGTTGGTAAGTAAGACGGAAAAGGATTGGGATGTCAAGCTTGCTCACGCTGAATTTGCTTATGATCGTTCTCCTACTTATGCTACTGGTCATTCTCCATTTGAAGTGGTATATGGGATTAATCCATATTTTCCATTGGATCTGATTCCATTTCCGAAAGATGAGTTGGTTTACAAAGATGCCGATGCCAAGTTGAAATCTATGATGAAATTGCACCAACAAGTTCACGACCGTATTGAAGCTATCAATGCCTCTTATAAACAGAAATCAAATAACAATCGCAAGCCTCGGGTGTTTTTCGAAGGTGATTTGGTTTGGGTTCATTTGAGGAAAGAGCGTTTTCCAAGCAAACGCAAGAACAAGCTTATGCCTAGGGCTGAAGGTCCTTACAAGGTGGTTGCACGTGTGAATGATAATGCTTACAAGATCGAGCTTCCGAGAGATTATGGTGTACATGCTACTTTCAATGTAGGTGACCTCTCACCCTATCTTGGTGATGATGGCCTTGCTGAATTGAGGTCAATTCCTTTTAAAGGGGGAGGGGATGATACCGTCATGGATGAAGGTGATGGTCAAGGTGACGGTCTTATGCTAACAATTGGAACCAAAGCTGATTTAGGTTCGATGGGTCATTTTGTGTGCATGGTGACTTGGATCGAGTGAGTCGTTCGATGGTCCGTTTAATCAAGTGCGTTTGTGAAGGAAATAATGCCCTTGGTCCAAGTATGCATTTAATGTTAAAGTCTAATAAATGCGGTTCGGTATTAATTAACAAGTTAATAATTCAGTGAGATCAAGTGAGCTGAATGCCTAGCTAGAGGTCGTTTCAGTTCAAGTGGAATTAATGATATTAATCCACAGCTTACTCTTGACTGAACCCGTAGGGTCACACAAATAGTACGTAAACGGATCAAGTATTTAATGGCATTAAATACTCCATCTATGGATATTCGGAATCGACGGATCTTGGTTTCAGTGGGAGCTGAGATCGTCAAAGGCAAGAAATGAATACTCTGGAAACGATGATACTGCCGGAAACGGAAATATGGATCGTATCGGAAATATAAATATTATCCAAGTCGTAGATGTTGCCGGAAACGGAAGCATGGTACGTATCGAAAAATATTATCGGAAATGGAAATATTGCCGGAATCGGAAATATTGCCGGATACGGAAATATTGTCAGAATCGGAAATATTATCGGAATCGGAAAATAATTCCGGAAACGGAAATATTAAATATTTGTTCGAAACGGAAATTAATTCCGGAATCTGAAATATTAAATATTGTTCGTATCGGAAATGAATTCCGAAATCGGGAATTTAATCGGAAGCATATCGTACGAATTAGCATCGGACGAGACTTGCTAGACGAAGACCCAGCACGAAGCCAGGCCCTCGCCCAGCAAGCCACACGCTTCAACACACACGCCAAAGCCTCGCCAGGCCCAGCTCAAGGCCAGGCCCAGCAAGGCATGGCGCGTGTGGAACAAGTGGGCTGCGACGGACATGGGCTGCGAGCAAGAGCAGCTCGCGTGGGCCGCGAGGCTTGCGCGGGCTGTGCTCGTGCTCGTGCTCGTGTGCGGTTGTGTGCAATACGAATCCTAAAGCTATTAGAATTCGTTCTATGATTAAATCCTAATCCTAGTAGATAGAATTTATTTAATAGAGTCCTAACAGGATTCTAATTAAACTAAATTGGTATTCTAATAGGATTCTAAGTCCTTTTCCATAATCTTATAAATATGTGCCTAGGGTCACAAATTTATATACAAGTTTTCAAGTATTCAAAACTAGGATTTTTAAGCAGAAAAATCAGCCATATTACTTGCCCTATTAGCCGAAAATTTATAGAACCTTAAGGGCGATTCTAGTTGGTCAATCTTAAGGCGGATCCGGACGTGCTGTAGACTATCTACGGAGGGACGACACTTGGAGTCCTAAAGACTTGTTCTTGTTCGGTTCGGGCGCAGCTAGGGAGGGCACGCTACAAAGGGTATGCATCTAAATTATGCTATATGATTATGTGCAATTAATATGTATCATGGCATCTAGGTTTTCCGCATGATTTATGTTTTTCATATGTATCATAACCTAACAGTGGTATCACGAGCCTATTATTATTTGCATAATCTATAAATTGCTTAACATGGTTAAATTTTACAACTTTGCAAAGAATTAAAAAGGGGTGATTAATTTTCGTAATTGTTAATTAATTGGAAATTGCGTTTTTTTAATTAATATGTACGCAGTTTTTCGGCAGTTTCTTCGTTACTCAACGAAATCGAGTGATTTTTGGGTTAATTCCGCATGTAAAAGGCATTCTAAAATTTTGACAAAACTACCATTTTTCGGCCGAATGCAGAATTCCCAAATTCGAAGCGTAACTATGACTTTTCGGAGGTTTTAGTTTTTCGAACGCAAAAGTTTGTAGATTTAAGATGTTAAATTGAATATTTGCGATTTTTGTTGATACTTGAATTTTTGATTGACCTACTGTATATGTTTAACAAATTTGAATGCCTAGACTTGTTAATTATACAACCTAATTTGTATTTGTGATTAATTTGTTGAAATTCGAATAATTTAGAATTGATTTGATTTTCATAATTAATTAATGATTTAATTAGGTACCCATGATTAAAAACCACCATAAAAATTGTTAATTTATGATAAATTTTAAATTTTTATGACCTAAATTTGAATCCATGTTAATCGGAAATTAATTGATTAATAAATTTTCGATTTTTCGCCCTAAAATTATGAAGATAATATAATTTATTATTTTGTCATTAATTTTAAATTAAAAGTTTTAATTTTATAAAATTCGCTCAAAATGTCGATGTAAATTCAGATGCCAATCAACAAGTGTTGCTAAGTACTAATCTTAATCACAATAAAGGAGAGATCCATGGCCTAAAGATTAGTACTAGTGTGCTCGTATTAAGCAACGAAGGAAATGAAGCTAAGTAGGTGAAGCAAGGAGCTCCTGATGGGTGATGGTAAGGTGTGTGATTGAGGTGCTTAATGATAATTATTGTTAATCAAGTCATAAACATGCTTCGCTTTGACTAATTACGCTCATTAATTACTTAGCTCTTAAAACAGTTTTTGTAATTTACGATTTCGAAAAACTGGTTGTATTTAGCTTAGTACGGAAGCATTTTGGGACGTGTAAAGCAAGGTATAATAAGCTCACAGCATATTCATAAAGGTGCTTAAGCTAGTTGCAGAATTTGGGCCAATTCTAAGCTTTCCTTCCTAGCTAGGAAAGCTTCCCATTTGCTTAACACAAAAGAAGCCTTCCTTTTACTCTGATTTGGGCAGGAGGCTTTTTGCAGCAAATCAATGATTTCTTTTCTTGGTTGGAGATGTCTTTATGTATAGGAAAGGTTCCTATAGGTTCCCTACTTTACAAATTCGTCCAATGAAGAGAAGGAAGCAAGCAAGTGCGAGGTGGGCTGATTTCAGTCAGTTTTAGGAGATATCTTGTAGTTTCTTTGCTTTATTTATTTCCTTAGTGTGTAAGGCTTAGTTTCTGACGATATATATATATATATATAGCTTGGGTATCAAAGAAGGCAGATTTCAAAGTTGAAAAACATTGTTATAAACCGTTGTGTTTAAAGATTAAAAACTCGGTGTTTTTATTCTAACTTGCACGAATCTCTTGGGAGGTAAAACTACAAGAATTCAATCCAATTAACAAGATTTGAGAGTGATTCACTTATTTTGTTAATTAAACTCTTTTTAGTTTAGGTTGAGAGTGATTCACTTCCTTAACTAAAAACAGAATACTTTGCTTTAAGAGTGATTCTTTAAGCTTGAACACTATTCTTCATTGAGTTGTGTTTGTTTCAACTGGTATCAGAGCCCAGTTCTGAAATGGGAGACGAAGTAAATGATAATGCTAGGAGAGATGCCATGCTAGAAGCATTAGCTAGGCAGAATGAAGCATTGCAAGCTATGATGACTCAAGTAACCTTAGAAGTGTTTAAAAAGAAACCTAATGAGGAAGAGAGAAGTTCTAAGGCAGATGATAGAGGATTAAAAATTGAAGTTCCTGAATTTGATGGAGCTAGTGATCCGGAAGTGTACCTTGAATGGGAACGTTCTTTAGAACGTTTCTTTGAATACAAAGATACTCCAGATGAGAAGAAGTACAAGGTAGCTGTTCTGAAGTTATGCATCTATTTGGTTAGATGGCGTGAAGAGACAAAGGGTGAAGGAGAACAAATCCAAGATTGCTACATGGGAGAAATTGAAGAAGCAATTGAGGAAACGTTTTGTTCCAACTAACTACAAGCAAAATCAGTATGTTAGATGGTCCACACTCAAACAAGGTGCCATGTCTATGGAGGAGTACAACAAGGAGTTTGAGAAGCTTTCCATTTTTTGTGACATAGAAGAAATGGAGGAGCAAAAACTAGGCCGATTCTTAGGAGGCAAATGAAGATGTACGTGAGAAAGTAGAGGTGTATCCATACCTTACTTTCGATGAAGCATGCAAGGTGGCTATAAAAATTGATAGCCAAAAGAAGAAATCAGTTGCAAGTAACTCTTATTCAAAGCCATTTAGTACTTCTAAAGCTAATATTAGTACTAGTAACTTTGATAAGAACAAAAAAAACGATTTCATTAAGAAAGATAAGGAGAAAGTTGTAGATGATAAAACCTTAAAAGTGAAGTGTTTTAAGTGTCAAGGTTATGGTCATTACCAATCTGCTTGTCCTACCAAAAGAGTCATGACTATAAGAGATGTAGAGGAAATAGAAGAGTTGGAAAAAGAATCTCTTTTAGAGATGGAACATGATAAAAGTGAAAGTGAGGAAGAGGACTTGTGTAATCCAGAAATGGAGAGTGAAACTTTAGTTCTTAGGAGATCATTATACTCTAATGTTGTGGCAGAAAATGAGGAACAAAGAGAAACCATCTTTCATTCTAAATGCTTAGTAAATAAGAAGCTATGCACGTTAATCATAGATGGTGGTAGTTGTACTAATGTAGCTTCAACTGAACTTGTAGAGAAGTTAGCATTACCTACTACTAAACATCCACATTCTTATAAACTGAAATGGTTAGATGATGATAGTGAAGTAAGGGTGAAAAATAGAGTTTTAATCACTTTTTCAATTGGAAACTATGAAGATGAAATTCTATGTGATGTGATCCCTATGACTGCTTGTCACATTCTACTTGGTAGACCTTGGAAGTTTGATCAAAAAGTTATTCATGATGGTTCTACTAATGTATATATGGTGAATAAGAATGGAAAAATCAAAACCTTATTACCATTACCTCCTTCAAAAATCCGAAACACAAAACCTAAACCAAAAGAAAACCTAGTGTGTGGGAGTGTGTTTTTGGGGAGAAAAAGATTTGAGAGGGAGTTGGAGACCAACCAGATTGTATATATTTTGGTTGTTAAGGAGGTGAAAGAGGGGGTGGAGATTAAAGATCCAAATTTGAGGGAGTTACTAGAGGAATTTAGGGATGTGTTTCCTAATGACCTACCACCTGGCCTACCCCCTAAACGTGGAATTGAGCATCAAATTGATCTCATTCCCGGAGCACCAATTCCAAATAAGCCTTCCTATAGATGTAACCCAAAAGAAAGTGAGGAGTTACAAAGCCAAATCAGTGAGTTAGTGAAGAAAGGCTGCGTGAGGGAGAGTAAAAGCCCTTGTGCTGTTCCGGCTTTACTTGTGCCAAAAAAGATGGAACATGGAGGATGTGTATTGATAGCCGTGCTGTGAATAACATAACCATAAAATACAGATTCCTATCCCTAGATTGGATGACATGTTAGATGAGTTGAGTGGTTCCAAGGTATTTTCGAAGGTTGATTTGAGGAGTGGGTATCACCAAATATGCATGAGAGAGGAAGATGAGTGGAAGACAGCTTTCAAAACGAAGTATGGGTTGTATGAGTGGCTGGTTATGCCATTTGGTCTCACAAATGCTCCTAGCACGTTCATGAGATTGATGAATGAAGTGCTTAGGCCATTTTTGGGAAAATTCGTGGTTGTCTATTTGGATGATATTCTTGTTTACAGTTCTAACAAGGATGGTCACTTAAATCATTTGCAACAACTGTTCAAAGTTTTAAGAGAGCAAAAACTCTATGGAAAGCTTGAAAAGTGCACGTTCATGCAAAGGGAGATTGGCTTTCTTGGCTTCATCATTTCAGAGGAAGGTGTGAAGGTGGATCCATCCAAAGTGGAGGCGATTTCCTCTTGGCCGGTTCCAAAAACTATCACTGAGGTGAGATCTTTTCATGGTTTAGCTTCATTTTATAGGAGGTTTATAAATAATTTCAGTACTTTATTAGCTCCTATAACTGAATGCACTAAACATGGAAAATTTCAATGGAATGAAGCAGCTCAAAAGGCATTTGAACTAGTAAAAGAAAAGATGTGTAACACACCTATTCTAGCTTTAGCTGATTTTACTAAACCTTTTGAAGTGGAGTGTGATGCTAGTGGAACAGGTATTGGAGCTGTTTTAATTCAAAGTGGCAAGCCTATTGCTTATTTTAGTGAGAAGCTTAACAACGCCAAATTAAACTATTCTACCTATGATAAAGAGTTTTATGCTATGGTTAGAGCTCTTAATCATTGGAGTCACTATTTGAGGCCACAAGCTTTTGTTCTTCATTCTGATCATGAATCGTTAAAATACATTCATGGGCAACACAAGCTTAGTGCTCGTCATGCTAAATGGGTAGAATTCTTACAGTCTTTCAATTTTGTTGCTAAATACAAAGCTGGAAAGGCAATATTGTAGCAGACACATTATCTCGGAGGCACTTATTGCTCAATATGGTGGATTCCAAGGTACTTGGGTTTGAATTGATCAAAGAGTTCTATGCTCTTGATGAGGAGATGCGTGACCTGTTCGTGGCTATCAAAGATGGTCCAAAAGACCATTATCATCAAATGGAGGGGTTCTTGTTCAAAGGGAACAAACTTTTTGTTCCTAAGTGTCCCGTTCGTGATTTGCTGATTAGAGAAGCTCATTGAGGTGGTTTGGCTGGCCATTTTGGTATTAGCAAAACTATGGTGCTATTACAAGAGCACTTTTCATGGCCTCACATGATAAAAAAAATTCATGTTGTTCTAGCTCGTTGTGGAGTTTGTCAAAGAGCCAAGAGCACGTTTCATAAGGGGTTGTACACTCCTTTACCAGTTCCAGAGAGATCATGGGAGGATGTTAGCATGGATTTCATTGTAGCACTTCCTGGAACACAAAGAGGGAAAGATTCAATCATGGTGGTGGTGGACCATTTCTCTAAAATGGCACACTTTGTGCCTTGTCATAAAACAGAAGATGCTATTAATGTTTCTTGTTTATATTTCAGGGAAATTGTTCGTTTACATGGAGTACCAAGAACTATTGTCTCGGATAGAGATAGTAAGTTTTTGAGCCACTTTTGGAGATCCCTATGGAGAATGATTGGTACCAAGTTGCTATTTAGTACTTCACATCACCCTCAAGCAGATGGTCAAACTGAAGTGACAAATCGAACTCTAGGCACCTTACTAAGGGGCTTAGTGAGCAAAACAGGAAAAGATTGGGATGTCAAGCTATGCCATGCGGAGGTTGCATACAATAGAACTCCAACTTTTGCAACAAAATATTCACCATTCGAAGTAGTATATGGGGTAAATCCTTATGTACCCATTGATCTTATTTCTTTTCCTAAAGATTCTTATATTCATGGAGATGCTAGGCAACAAGCTGAAGCTATGGTGAAAGTGCACAAAGAGATACGCACCAACATAGAGAAGGCAAATGAGATGTATAAGAAGAAAGCAAACAAGAACCGAAAACCAAGGGTGTTTTCTCCTGGAGATTTGGTGTGGATTCACTTAAGAAAGGAGAGATTTCCAAGCAAAAGGAAGCACAAACTCATGCCTAGATCTGAAGGGCCTTTCAAAGTCCTTGAGAGGTATGGAGATAATGCTTATAAGATAGATCTTCCTGGAGAATATGGTGTGGCAGCAACATTCAATATAGGTGACTTATCCCCTTACTTAGAAGATGAAGATGTGCAAGAATTGAGGACAATTCCTTTTGAAGAAGGGGAGGATGATGTAAAATCAGATGCCAATCCACAAGTGTTACTAAGTATTAATCTTAATCACAATAAAGGAGAGATCTATGGCCTAAAGATTAGTACTAGTGTGCTCGTATTAAGCAACGAAGGAAATGATGCTAAGTAGGTGAAGCAAGGAGCTCCTGATGGGTGTTGGTAAGGTGTGTGATTGAGGTGCTTAATGATAATTATTGTTAATCAATTCATAAACATGCTTCGCTTTGACTAAGTATGCTCATTAATTACTTAGCTCTTAAAACAGTTTTGTAATTTACGATTTCGTAAAACTGGTTGTATTTAGCTTAGTACGGAAGCATTTTGGGACGTGTAAAGCAAGGTAAAATAAGCTCACAGCTTATTCATAAAGGTGCTTAAGCTAGTTGCAGAATTTGGGCCAATTCTAAGCTTTCCTTCCTAGCTAGGAAAGCTTCCCATTTGCTTAACACAAAAGAAGCCTTCCTTTTATTCTGATTTGGGCAGGAGGTTTTTTGCAGCAAATCAATGATTTCTTTTCTTGGTTGGAGATGTCTTCATGTATGGGAAAGGTTCCTATAGGTTCCCTACTTTACAAATTCGTCAATTGAAGAGAAGGAAGCAAGCAAGTGGAAGGTGGGCTGATTTCGGTCAGTTTTAGGAGATATTTTGTAATTTCTTTGCTTTATTTATTTCCTTAGTGTGTAAGGCTAAGTTTCTGATGAATTAAGTCTTTTAGCTCATGCAATATATATATGTAAGCTTGGGTATCAAAGAAGGCAGATTTCAAAATTGAAAAACATTGTTATAAACCGTTGTGTTTAAAGATTAAAAACTCGGCGTTTTTATTCTAACTTGCGCGAATCTCTTGGGAGGTAAAACTACAAGAATTCAATCCAATTAACAAGATTTGAGAGTGATTCACTTATTTTGTTAATTAAACTCTTTTTAGTTTAGGTTGAGAGTGATTCACTTCCTTAACTAAAAACAGAATACTTTGCTTTAAGAGTGATTCTTTAAGCTTGTATTCAAACCTATCTTAAACACTATTCTTCATTGAGTTGTGTTTGTTTCAATGTTTCACGGACAAAGCAATGGAAGCTACGTGTTACCCTAAAGGGGTGTTGTATAGTGCGGGCACGCGACGACGAGCAAGGGAGCTCGTCGCCCATGCGGTACGAATGCAGCGAGCAATGAGCGTGGCATGCACAAGGCAATGACTGCCTAGGGGATGTGTGCTACGCGTGTGGGGCGATGGGGTGATGGGCAAGCAAGTGCAGCGAGCAAGGCAAGCACGCGTGGGCAGCATGGATGCTGCGCCACAACGTGCGTTGCCTCGCCCAGCAGCACGCCAAGACAGTAGCCAAGGCAGCGACAAGCGCAGCACAACGTGCATGCGGGCAGCGTTGGCTGGCCTGTCCAGCAAGTGTTGCCCAGCAGCGCGCCAAGGCGATGGGCGAGTGGGCTGCGCGCAAGCGTGGCTCGCTGGGCCTGACGCATTGGTGCGGTTTTGCTTGGGCTTTGCGGTACGATCAATCGAGTGACAAGGGGTTTGTTGCTTGTTGGACTTGACGAGGCATGGGCGCAAGCCCATGGCCTTGTCTTGACCCGAGTGGATCAGTCCAAGATCGAGGCTATCAAATCATGGCCTAGTCCTAAAACTATAAGTGAGGTGCATTCATTTCATGGTCTTGCTACATTTATAGACGTTTTATTCGTGATTTCAGTACCATTACTAGGCCTATTACTAGTTGTTAGAAGAAAGGTGCGTTTGTATGGGGAGAGGACGCTCAAAAGGCATTTGTTGTAATTAAGGAGCGTTTGTGTGCTGCTCCTATTTTGGCGTTGCCGGATTTTTCTCAACCTTTCGAGGTCGAGTGTGATGCTAGTGGTGTTGGAATCGGTGCTGTTTTGATCCAAGGTAAGCGTCCCATAGCTTATTTTTCGAAAAAGTTAGGGGGTGCTCGTTTGAATTATTGCACTTATGATAAAGAGTTCTATGCCATTGTTAGAGCTTTGGAACATTGGAGTCATTATTTGCGTTCTAGTGACTTTGTCTTGCATTCTGACCATGAATCGTTGAAGTATATTAATGGGCAACAAAAATTGAGTCCAAGGCATGCTAAATGGGTTGAGTTCTTGCAATCCTTTCATTTTTCTTCGAAGTACAAAGATGGTAAGAGAAATGTGGTGGCTGATGCATTATCACGGAGATATACTTTGCTTGCTACACTTGAAGTTCGTCTATTGGGGTTTGAGACCTTGAAAGACTGATGGTGACTTTGGAGTTGCATGTGAAAAATGTGCAGTTGGTGCCTATGGAGAGTACATGTTGCAAGATGGGTTTCTTTTCAAAGGCAATCGTCTTTGTATTCCCAAGCACTCAATTCGCGAGCTACTAGTTCGTGACGCTCCATGGTGGAGGGTTGGCTGGTCATTTTGGCATAGCTAAGACCTTGGAGATATTGAAGGACATAGTGATTTCTTCTTGTACTGGGTTGGTTTCGCTGAAGGACTTAGTGATTTCTTCTTAGAGGACATGCTGAAGTCTTTCCTGCCATTCATCCACGATGTTCTGATGGAGACCATACAACATGTGCCGCAGGGATCCCGCGGAGGCTGGATGGCTTGCTAAGGCGTCACAATGCCTGTCAGCTTGGTCTCTAACAGGGGGCTGCCCTTTTTTGATAGCAAATCGTGCTCCTTCTGTGCTTTCCTCAGATTGCTGTTCGGCCACGATATTATACCTCCCCACAGACGGCGCCAAATGTTGTGGGATCTTTTACGGTGATGACGTGTCACGCGTTCCTCGGAGGTATCAAGTATGAGCTGGCACGATCCTTTGGCAACCTTGGGATCTGAACTATTTATAGGGCTAGGGTTCCTTGGGAATTGATCCAATAACCCTAGCTGTAAGATGTGATGCCGGCTGGGGATTGGACCACGTTTCCAAGAGTGAGAGTATGGAATAGGGCCTGATGGTCCCTTTGGTTTTGGGCCTGGCCATGAATCAAGTGGGTTAGAACGTCCTTTTATTGCTTAAGGGATCAGGCTTGGGACATCGTTCAGCCCTTGGACCCACGTGTCATATGTAGGTGGGCTATACTCAGGCTAACCCTGTCTTGGGCCTCCTTATGGAAGTATGCAAAGCCCACATCACTAACTATAATAAATTAAACAACAAAATTCTTAGACATTGTAACCATTTTTTGAGGCATTGTAACCCTATATTTTTAAAAGAGAATTGTGACTTAAAATCACATTATTCAAGCACAACATGTATCAACGACACTTATTTGATATATTTTTTTCATAATAATCCTAATAAAATGCCAAAATAAATTCGGAACAAGTTGTTGAATTTATTTTATGGCATGGTCCAGAATAAATTTAGTTGTGACCAAGTCCATTTAAGAATTGGTAATTTATTATATAATTGTTTTTTTTTTTTTTTACTTTTACGAAGAGATTGGTAACGGAGGAATATTTTAGAAAAGGTTGTATTATTGCATCACCGGAGGAAAAGAGAGAGATTTCATGCGTGATTGCAGTTCACGTTAAGTAATTTTTTTCCCCTTTTTCATTTCATAATCTCTCGTGTTAAAATTCGATGGGTGGATTTTACATAAAAAAAAATTCATGTGTGATTAGGAACTTTGACTTTATGCACAATTGCTTCATTCTATGCGTTAGACTTATGATGGGTGATTAACAATAGTCCGACTTTAAATTGATTTAATTATCATTTTTTAAATATATTTATGGGAGATATTAAAGGGTGTTTTGGTCTATTCTATAGAGGGACACCAAAGTGTATTTACTAAATTAACCTCAGGTGTTCCCTTATAGAATAGAGATAAAATTAATGATACAAAAAAACATACGTACATACATACCCAAGTGTACTTCCGTTTCAAAATGATTTTTATGTTTTCCGTTTTAGTCTGTTTCATGATGTTCTTTACATTGTACAATATTCTATATTTTGACATGAAAGTTTACTATCTTACCCCTCTTACCCCATAACAATTATCATTTTTTTTACTTTATTAATTTATACTTACATCTACCCACTTGTTTTCACTCCCTTATTTACTTTATCCATATTATAGAGTATATTATATTTGTCCATCTTTTTACCCACTCTCTCTTTTTTGTCTTACTATTTGTGCAAATTTTGAATTTAAGCACATTATAAAACGGAGGTAGTATGTACTTTACTAGTCAGAATCATTACTAATGCATATTAATGAGTTTATAATCAGTTAAACTTTTAATCGACATGGTAGAGTTTGTATATGAATAGCAACTTATCCTAACTTCTTACAAAGATTCATTCATACCCTTGAAAAAGTCAAAAAATTGCGCGAAGTAAGTACAGGGGAGGCCCATCCCATAGCCCATGCTCGAAATAATTCTTTGGAGCTAACACCCATCTTTATACCTAAATATAACTTCCCTATGTTCGAACGTTTTGAGCTCATTAGCCCAACCTACTCATCATCTCTCTCATCCCAGGTTGATAATTTCCATCAAAATTTATCTCCTAGGGCATTGTTATTCCCTGTGTTTTCGTTTCCTGTCTCTTACCCACCTCCCCCTCCAAACTCACCGAACTCAGGTAGCTCATTCGGGTCGGCTCTATCGACATTCCCTCTCTCGGACGGAGAGGAAGACCATGATGAAGGCAGTTAGGGATCTAAACTTCGTTATTTCCTCTCCGGAGAGTGGTGATATCTCGTCGGACCCGTCTAGTTTTCTGGAGAAAAGCTTGAAAAAATCTGTGAGGTACAACAGGAAGCAGAAGGCGATGGGGAAATGTAGGAAGACTATAAGCAAGAAAATATGGAAGCCTACGGGTTTGTTGGCCATGGAACTACATAAAGAAGAGAACAATGGAGAAGAGCATGTTGCGGCAAACGACGATGAAGCATCAACTTCGAAACCAAGGAAAAAGGTGAAGAAACAAAAGAAATATAAAGGAAAGGGGAAAATGAAATTCGGCTTCAATGACTGTGGTGAGGACTATATGTCGAGTGAAGGGCAAGGGTCTGAAGATGATGATGGTGCATCTCGCCACGAGCAGACTTCAAAGACCATATGAGTATCCTAGCTTGGAACTGCAGAGGTGCTACTGAGGGTGCCTCTCCTATTATTAGTTTTATTCGTAGTTTATCTTAGGCTGGTAGTGTAGACTTTATCTTCTTGCAAGAAACTAAAAGTAGTGTTAGTTCCCTAAAACAATTCTTTTCCCGTAAAGGTTATGCGGAATGTACGGGTAGTGATAGTTCGATTGATGCTATGCGAATGATGAGTGGAGATGCGTGTACCTGGATGCGACGGTTTGTAATCATCCGATCTTTCTATCGGATCATAGTCCCATAATCTTGGAGCTTTCGAAAAAACCCTCAACCCGAAATACACCGTACAAATTAGAAGCCTGGTGCTTGGAGAAGGAGGAGATAAAGATGATCATATCGCAATGCTTCTAACCCCATTTTCTAATGCTGAAATAAAGAAACCACAATTCGAAAGAGTGACCGGAACCTGTCCCTGACTAGCATCCCGCTGCAGTTCGGCACAGCGGGTCATTATACTCCGCGGATTAATGCGAAAGAAGCGGGGAATTTTTGGACTTTCATTTTTCCGCAAGCAAATGTAACTCACATTGTTGTAATTGCGGTGTCCAAATTGAAAAAACGAAAGTCGAAAGCTTCGCTTAAGGCAAAAACAGATCACTGGAGAGATGAATCTTGGAGCAGAAGTGAGTGCTTTGGCGTCTTGTGCAACGCAACGATAGTTGTCCCGGCTGTGGCAGGGGGTGCCACTATGCGGGAGGGACCGAGGATGAAAGTCCTCGAGCCGCCGGTAGAGAACTTCGATTCGCCCGGCCAGCGTGCGCCGTTTTTCTTCTCTACCATGACGAATCAATTGATTTCTCGAGAAACGGTTGAGGGCAATGAAGTAGGTGAAGTGGTTAAATTTTGCGAGCTGTTCCACTTTTTAGGTTCTTGCTCTGGTTTCAGGGATTCCACTCCGGTCCCTAAGGAACCCCCGAAAGGGCTGCCGTCCGATGGGTACACGTAAGCAAGCAAGGGAAGAGTTCCGACAAAGCGTTTTTTTAAAAGCGGATCGTAGAACTAAGCCAAGCTATACTTTCGCGGGAAGTTGATAAGAATAGTGGTGATACATCTTCAAGAATAAAATATCCACCAGATAGATCTGACAGGGTTCTAGGGCCTTCTTTACGCGTGCTGCTTCACTGAGAGCATTAGCCCTGATACAGGCTTCAAGATCCATCAGACAGAAGAGCAAGCACATTCATTGAAGAAGGTTTGAATGAGAGAAAGAAGTGAGGAATCCTCTTTTCGACTCTGACTCTCCCAGCCAGCTGGGTTGGTTTGGTTATTCTTTTCTATTGAAAAGGGGTCAGCTGTCTGCGCGGAAAAATGATGATCAGGAAAAGATAGTGTTGGTCACTGGCATGCATCCTGGCTCCCGGGACTCTTTCATAGAATTCCAACAATTTCTCTCGCGCCGCTAGGGAATTCACACGAAAGGGAACGAAGAATTCTCAACGAAAAAAGTCGAAGTGCGCCAAGGGGCCGAGTGACGTGCCACAAGACGCGACGTTTTGTCGGAAAGGTCTCTCGAGCCTCTAGGAGCCGAGGAATCGCCCCAGACTCCAGTTTTCATTTCGTGGAAGTCCCCGGCAGAGGAAAGGGCGTGAACTCAACCTCACATGTATCAGCCTCAGGTTTTGTTAGTGATATCAAGATCCTGTTGTGGAAATTTCCAACTGGATGAATCTTTTGATTCAAAAGACTTGAGTGTGCTTGAGTGGCATGAAGCTACTAAACGAAAGCTAACTCCCCCATTTTTTGGACTAATCGAGATTTAAAGAGGCTTTGGTGAAAGATTTTTTTTTCTAGATGTTATGGCCTAAAGGCGGCTTTTAGTTCCAAGCCGCTAAAGTCTCCTGGCCCGGATGGTGTACCACCGGCTCTTATTCAACAATATTGGACCCTCGTGGGGCCGGATATCTACGATGCTGTGCATTCTTTCTTTCTCTTTGGGGTACTTATTGAAAGTGGTTAATTAAACCTTCATAACTCTTATTCCAAAGGAGGCGAGACCGGAAGAGGTGAGCAAGTTCAGGCCAATAAGCCTGTGTAATTCGACGTACAAGTTCATTTCGAAATGAATGGTGAACAGGTTGAAGGTGATAATGCCTGATATTGTTGATGACTATCAGAATGCCTTCATCCCAGGCAGATTCATGGTGGATAATTGCTTTATGGTGTCAGAGTTAATGAGTTATGTCCGTAGAAAGAAAAAGGGGAAGCAGTTTGCAGCAATCTTGAAAGTCGAACTAAGCAAGGCATACGATAGAGTTCGTTGGGATTTTGTGGAAAGTGTTTTGGCTTTGAAGTTTCCGTAAGTATTGATTTACCGAATTGTGCAATGTGTTTCAACTATGTCTTATTCAGTCCTTGTGAATGGGGAACCTTCAGATTCTTATGTCCCTACTTCAGGACTACGCGAGGCCGACCCTCTTTCACCTTATCTGTTTATTCTTTGTATGAAAGTATTATCAAAGAGGTTAAGAAAACTTCAAAGGTTGAAGAAAATCTCAGGTTTGAAGATTGGACGTTATTCGCCAGCATTATCCCATCTATTTTTTAAAGATGATGCTCTATTTTCCTTTAAGGCAAATCCATCTTCTTGCTGAACCATGAGAGCGTGCATTGACGAGTTCTGTGACATGTAAGGGGAAATGTGAAGGAAATATGTCCTTCACCCAAGGTGCATTAAGTCTAATACCAAGGTTCAGATTAATTGCGAACAATTAATTCAGTGAGATCAAGTGATCGGAACAGCTAGCTGGAGCAATGCTTCCGATCAGTGAGTTCTAATGGATATTGAACTCACAACTTACTCTTGACTGAACCTACAAGGTCACACCAATGACACGTAATAGATCACCGGATTAAATGAATCGGAAATTCATTTAATAGCTTTTCGGGAATTAGTTGGAAACGTATTATACGATACGACCTTTGTCGAAATCGTATATCGTATCGCGAATACTCGTAAGCTGGGCGACACGAATAAATCGTATCGTACGACGGTGATTCGTCGTATACGAAACGATAAATAATATATCGGAAATATATTAAATCGCGAATACGAAGGGCATCGGAGTTGCCGGCCCGTCGAGCCAAGCACGTAAGCGTGCAAGGCCTAACGAGCCAGCAAGCTCGCGAGCAAAGGCGAGCAAGGCCAGCCCATAGGGCGCGAGCACGCAGCAGCACGCAACAGCGCACAGCAGCGACGAGCGAGCAAGGCCCACGGCCCAGCTGCTCGGCGCACGCGCTGTGGGCTTCGGCCTGCAGTGTGTCGCTGGGCGCGGGCGTGCGGTCCGTGTGACTTGGCGTGCAAGGCTTGCCAGACGGCCTTGCCTCTTGGCTTGGTCGGTTAGTAAGGTTATAACCTAATTTCCAACTTAACACAATTCATATTGCTCAAACCCTAGAGACACAGAGAACCCTAATTCTCTCTGTGCCTCCAAAGTGAGTTTTTCCCAAAAGCAAAGTATCTTGATCAATTGTCTAAGCTACGATTATCAAGACTGATCTGATCGTGTCGGTAAACCAAGTAGAGGAACGACAAGTGGAGTTCTTTGTTCGTGTTCGTTGACAGATTATTGTGGAAAACACGCTTCGAATGTAAGTTTGCTAAATCTGTGCTTTATACATGTTTCCTGGCTTTGGGGATTGTTCCGCACATGTTATTATGTTTAACTGTATTCCCCTACAGTGGTATCATGAGCTTTATGTATTCAAAGCATGAATTAGCATGATTATTATTGTTTTTGCATCTGTCAAAATTTTGGATTTTTGTTGATTTTTCGGAATTTTTTACGAATTATTGGATGAATTGCGTATAATCAGGTCCGAAATAAAAAATCACCGCTTTTTCGATTTTTAAAACCCTAATCTGATGGAAAATGATTTTCTAAGATCAATTCATGAGAATAGAATTGCAAAAAAAAGGCCTTGAAGTATCGTCTTATGGGCGTTTTTGTTAATTTTTCATCAAAAATTAAAAGTGTCGGACAGTAATTCAATTAAAAGGTCAACCTAAACTACTCGGAATTGTTTGAAATTTTGACACAATGTTTCTGGGTACATGCTTGATCTATGGTAAAAGTTTCAGATTTTTCCGATAAGTATAAACCCTAATTTTTCCTTTCCCCAATTCGTAAAATTTGAAACCCTAATTGAATTTTAATTAATTTTGGTTTAATAATTCGGTTAATTGGGGAAGGGGGTATAATTACATGGGTCAATGGCTAATTTTAAAAATTATTGGATTAAAATTTTGAATGATTTCGTTAATTTTAATCGCACTTAAACCAAATTATTAATAATCTGAAATTTAATTGTTTATGAACGATATAAAGTTTCGGATTTTATTAATTAAAAGTTCAAACTTTAAAGTTGATTCGGTCGTTCTTGAAAGTTTGAATATTGTTAGCCCTTGATTTATTAATTTTACGAAATTGGATTGTCGTTAAAGTTTATTAAATCGTTAAAAATCTTTGTTTTTCGAAAATAAAAATCGTAACTTTTTTGAAAAATAAAATTAATGCAAGTTCGTGAATTAAATTTAATTTTAATTAAGTTGGTCCGTATTACGAACTAAAGGCACGAACATGAGCATGGTGGAAGTATGGCTCGTCGAGCCATACGAGGCCATTGTGCTTAGGCCGAGCCATGCGACACGGGCAGCAGCAGCTATGCTGCGTGCCTCGTGCGCGCTAGGCGAGGAAAGGGCAGGCGAGGGAGCTTGCGGGGCTGCGACGAAGCAAGGCGCATGCCTTGCGACGTCCAGCACACACACGATGCACAACACGCAGCGCAGGGGCAGCATGGCTGCGGGGACGCGGTGCGCGCGCGCGATGGGGCTGGGGGTGTGCGAGCCTTGCTCGTGCGCTCTTGGGCCTCACGCAAGGCACGGGGCTGGGCGCAAGCCTAGCCCGACTAAGTAATTGGACTTTTTTTTGTTAAAAATCGTTTAATTCGTTGGGCTTCGTATATTTGCATTAATTTGGGCTAACGGGATATTTAATTTAATATTTTATTTGCTTGGGCCGGGCCGCGAGTTTTAATTTAATATTTCATAATTAATTATCCGGAATAATTATTGGTTTGAGTGGGAGCCACTAAATGACATTAAAATGAAATAATTATTTTTAATTATTTTCGTAGGTCGCATTATTTTAATTAAATTCAATTTTAATTAGAATAAAGTCTAAGGATTAATAATTCGGAAATTGATTAATCTTTTAGGACGCATTTATGTGAACGTGATTTTTAATTAATTCACGTAAATACTTGCATATTAACATGGGCCATTCGTTTTAGCACACGAATGGGTGAATGCATAGAATATATATTTTATGTAATGCAGGTACTTCAAGTGACTAGTATGGCCAATTTAGGATAGTTAAATACGGTCTGCGCACCGTTCTATCTTTGAATGTAAAGTTTTAAATATGGTCTGCGTACCATGGAACTTTTGATGTAATTTTATTATTTTCAAGTATTTCTAAGTTTAGAACTTTAAGTTAGCATTTGAACGAAGATTCAAGACGATGCCAAGCTAACAAGGAGGTGATGAAGATTGGATGCTTCAAGACAAGATGTTTTGGGCCATACTAGATCACCATTTATTTATGCAATTTAATATGCGTGAATTTAATATTATGCGTGAATTTATAAATGTATGTATGCTTTGCATGAACAGGTTGTTTCCTATAAATCGATCAGTTTTAAGTTCACTAAATAATCTAACCAACATAGAAACAACTAGGTCCAAGTAATATTGAGTTTTAAAATTGCCTTCCAAATCAACACTTACAAAAATCTAGGGATCTAAGATAGTAGGTTTACGCTAAAGCGAGGTGCTATTTTAGTTGACTTAGGTGGTAAGGCGTCCTAAAGGAGCACGTTGATTGTGGTTACAACTCAAACAACAATGGCATTAAGTTGTGGCAATGGGATAAATTATGGCATTAATTTATTAACCAAGAGTAATTTGGAGATTACTAGCAATATGTTTTGCTTACCTAAAATCTTAAACTACTTAAGACATGCTAAAGCTGCTTAAGGATTTAGGACTTTTGGGGTCTTGGAATCGTTTCATTCATTTTGGACCATGTTTTTGCTTTTTGCATGAATGAAATGTTTAATAGCTTTGATGATTGCGTGAATGCTTTTATTTCAAGTTATTAAAGTTTGATAAATGTTTTTCTTTGCTAGTTCATTTTGTAGAATAGTAAATCTTCAACTTTATTGCGTTCGGACAATAGAACTGCGATATTTCCTCGATCGATTGGTAACTATTTTGAGAGCGATTCTCAAAGAAAAGGAGAGTGAGAGCGTATCTTGAATGCTATTTTCTTATAGTGATCTTCATGGTTGTTTTCAAACTAGAATTTGAGTGGTAGACCAATTGGACCTCATATATTCAAAATACTGGGTAGTTTTGAAATAATGAAGTATTGAGTTAAAGACTCATGTATAACCAATGGTTAACAACCAATTTTCTTTTGATTCGATGATGAATTAGACTCATTGGATGTTGTTATTCAAAGTGAACAAAAGAAAGGGACTTTGTACGCATAACAAAGTAAGAAGATCAAGCAAAGAGTTAAATCTTAAGGACTATACGAAAACGTGCTAGAAAGGATAGGAAAGGGGAACAAAAGAAATGAATTCAATATTCAATTTCTACCTAAAAGTTTGTGTTAAAGAGAAACGACTTAGCAAATAAACTCCTATGGTATTAGATTGCCGCTTGAGGTTCTAAACTCTTGTTAAGAACTCAAATTCCAGGAGCTAAGTCTGCTTATTGACCTACAAGTAGGAAATGAAGCAAAGTTGTGCTACATTAATTGTAGGATCATCATGTTTGTTTTAAAGTCCTTCTAAAGGCTGGAACTTAATGGTATTATGTTCCATTAATCATCATAATCAATTTCTGTTTGGACAACGGAAAGACTCACATTCAAAGTAAACAAAAACCTTTGTTAAGTGTTTATTTGAATGAAATGGTCATTTAAGGGTTGAGTCATATGATTGATTAATAAACAAACGAATCTCTTCACACTCAAACTTCAGAAGGTTCAAATCAAACATTTTGATTTGTGTTCCACATATCTTTGGCAATGTCATACGACCATATCAACAAGACAATATTCTAAGATTCCATGGCATGGATTTCTGAAAGTTGGTTAATTTAAGACACGTGGGTCTTGCTTGTTGAACATGACATAGAAATGGACTATTGTTAGAAGTTTCTAGACAATGAAGTTCATGGGCCAAAAATGGATTTTATGACTCATCTAATTCACAAGAATTTGAGAAGATATGGATATATTTACTCAAACTGAAATACGTGAAATACTTCAATGTAATTCACAAAAGGGTATAAAATCAACTTGGCAAGAATTTTGGAACATCTAGGCTGGGTCAAGGTGATGTTTGCATGAGCCAAGAAAGATTATCTAGATTGTTTATATGGCACTATAACAATCGAAGCTCCATAAGGATATGGTATGTCCAAATGGAGAAATCGGAATCTATTTCGATTAACGATAATCATGACTATTTTCCTATATAGTTTCTAATCACACTCTCAAGTGACTATCACACTAAACAAGGTTGTCAAAGCTAAGGATAAGATGTCATAAGGATTGAACTTCGGTTCAGTACATCTTTTCAGTACATATATATATCTAGGGTTGTTGAACCCAATGGGAGTTAGTGTTTACATCAAACAAACTCAAGGATAGATATATGTTTCTTTATGAGCGACTCATAGAAACAAAAGGTATTGATTCTACCACAAATCTAAGAACATATGGTTGTTGCTTAAGATAATGTCTTTTAGGAAACCATCATATTTCCAAAAAGGCAAGTGGGAGAAAAATGACCTCGAATGGACTTCGAGTCAAGCAACAAACAAATGTAGGATACTTAGGAGTTTTTGGAAAAGCTCCGTATTTAGAAGCCTTTGGAAGAGCTTCATGAAGACTTTAGAAGTGCTTCAAGAGAATCCTAATACTCAAAGGACTTGAGTATGTCTTTATAGACACTAACGTTTGATGTTCAATACCTAGGTAAATCGTATAAGAAATAGAATTCAACCAAGATAGATACATAGATATCTTGAGGAACGAAAAACTATGAAGACTTTGGAAAGTGCTTCAAAAACATACGACTTACAGGTTAGCTACGACGAATTAAAATTCCCAAGTATGGTTCGAGGCCATACAAAATGGTTTGAGGCCATTTCATCCAAAGTACCTTCATCTTGAAGAATCAAATCTATGATTTGGTTGATTTTCATAAAGGGTTCACTCCCGTTAGTTGCAAACATGTTTTCTAAACATAGAACGTTGATTTGCATAAAGGGTTCACTCCCATTGGTTGCAAACATGTTTTCTAAACATACAACGTTGATTTGCATAAAGGGTTTACTCCCATTGGTTGCAAACATGTTTTCAAAACATACAAAGATGATATTGTATTCACATACAAAAGAGAAGCTAGATTGGTGGGTAAAAGATTGTAAACAACTTCACGGCGTTGATAATGTTGAAATCTTTTTCACCAAATCGGAATGCTTGAACTATTTTGGATAAATCTAGCAATCATTGCATATGGCAATATGGCAATTGGAAAACGAAACACCTTACTCAATTGGACTTGTAGAAAGGAATTGTGTACATCACATAATGTAAAAGTTTTGGATGCTAGATAAAAGAGCAAGCTTAAGAAATCTATTCGTAGAATAAAGCAAGCAAGTGGGAATTGGACCATATTTGTCTAAAAGGCTAATGAGCAATCATAGCTTTATGAAAATATGGATCATCTTATAGATGAGGAGTTTAGTGGGAGCTAAGTCCAGTTTATTGGTTCTATGTATGAGATACATATCTCTGTATTGAAAATGACATTCAAATTCTAAATGGTTAGATTTGAAAGTATTTGTCAATATTAGAACCATGGCGAAACTTAGAACATACTGGGTTAAAGATATATTGGATAGGATCTAAAGTGTTGTTTGGATTCTGTAAAAGTAATTACTAAATCAAACACAATGGAGAGACTCAAAAGAGACTCTCAACCCATATGAGTAAGTCTAAGTTATGAATGCTTTAACTAAGTATAAAGCTAGGCTGTTATCACTAGAGTTAAGCATGAAGGACCTTGAAGAGGTACCTTCACCTTATATCACATGGCAATGCCAAGATTTTAGCAAGATTCAGTATCTCTTGAAACAGAATAAAGCTAAAAGTCACATGGATGGATTTTAAAATGCGAATGGTTTTTGCATTACAATCAATCATGTATAATGTGATATATAGATCGCCAAGATAACTCGTGAACATTGGATCGTGACGAGTTTATACCAATCTCTATTGATCTGGATCAAAGATCGTTGGAACAGTATCAAGAACATCCAATACATTTGGAGATGTAGGATGAGCACTTGATAAGAGGAAGTGAAGATAACTAAAGTTTTGATGCTACATGCATTTGCCTAAGCAAAAGTTGAATTTTGTTGTTAGGCAAACCACAAACAAACGCGGGCAATTAGGCGTCGTGATTAAAAGGTGGTTACATAGGTTCTTAACCATATGTGATGCATGGGAAACTGAATCGATGATTAGTTTCCAAGTTCTCAGTTGAAAGATGTATCTCCCACATCTATGTGAACTGGTTGGAGCATTCCAAAAAGAAAGCATCATTTGAAATTCTACATAATTCAAATGAATTCATTGTTGCCTGAGAAGCAATAAAAGGGAATTGTTTTTAGTGGGAGTTCTTCAATGAACTCAGGTTGATCACAAGTCTGCTACCTGGATGATTTTCTATTTTAGATATGATTATCATTCTAAACAGCAACGAAAGACTAGATCATTCTAGAAACATATTCGAAGATCTTTTCATCTTTTATCGAAAGGCTTTCGATAGAAAAGATGCTAAGGATAGCAAAGTATGATAAACTAAACCTCTGCATTGAATGATACACAACATTCATATACAGATATGGAATCAAGTTTGAGTTCCATGTATGTTTTAAGTATTGGGTGAAAGGCCTATATTTGTAAAACATTAAATGCTTGATTTTGGGTTAGAGGCCCACAAATTGGTAAGCATTTGGTTTAACATTTATCATTTATGAAATTATATTTCATAGTTCATTTAATCTTGGTTTAGTATTAAATGATAAGTCCATGTGATTCAAATCATTCAAATGGGATGTCAAGATGGATTCTTCGACAAAGAAACACCCATAAGTGAACTTGAATATTGAAGTCACAAAGGATCCATAATCCAGGTCATTGAAAGGTGGACGACCAATGACTAATGAAGATTAGATTGCAAGTAGATTACTTAGTTATGTTTCTTGAACTAGAGTGACTGGATGTCAGGATCTTTTGCATAGATACTTATTGGATCTTGTATCGGATTGACCATGAGAACGCTTTAAGAGATTAAAGTCATGTCATAGGTAGTTCTCATTAATGGTGATTAGAAACCGTTCCTCAGAACATGAGCGATTATGTCTGCTCGTTTGAGAATTAGTTCGCTTTGATACTATCTAAACGTCGCACCGTAAAAGGAGGCTATAAAAGCAGTTATTGGGCGTACTATGAATCAAAGTGAGTGTTCATAGATTGCAAGAATGGATTGTCCTCCTATCTTTGATAGGATATGGTGTTGTTGTGTAACAAGGCCTCTCGGAGAGTTAGATACTGTAAAATGCATGGCCGTGCTCAGAATGGTTAGGCTTAACCTTCTGCAAAAGTTTCTTGTCTGAATGACAAGTGGGAGATTGAAGGAAATATATCCTTCACCCAAGGTGCATTAAGTCTAATACTAAGGTTCAGATTAATTGCGAACAATTAATTCAGTGAGATCAAGTGATCGGAACAGCTAGCTGGAGCAATGCTTCCGATCAGTGAGTTCTAATGGATATTGAACTCACAACTTACTCTTGACTGAACCTACAAGGTCACACCAATGACACGTAACAGATCACCGGATTAAATGAATCGGAAATTCATTTAATAGATTTTCGGGAATTAGTTGGAAACGTATTATACGATACGACCTTTGTCGAAATCGTATATCGTATCGCGAATATTCGTAAGCTGGGCGACACGAATAAATCGTATCGTACGACGGTGATTCGTCGTATACGAAACGATAAATAATATATCGGAAATATATTAAATCGCGAATAAGAAGGGCATCGGAGTTGCCGGCCCGTCGAGCCAAGCACGTAAGCGTGCAAGGCCCAACGACCCAGCAAGCTCGCGAGCAAGGCCAGCCCATAGGGCGCGAGCACGCAACAGCACGCAACAGCGCACAGCAGCGACGAGCGAGCAAGGCCCACGGCCCAGCTGCTCGGCGCGCGCGCTGTGGGCTTCGGCATGCAGTGTGTCGCTGGGCGCGGGCGTGCGGTCCGTGTGACTTGGCGTGCAAGGCTTGCTAGCCGGCCTTGCCTCTTGGCTTGGTCGGTTAGTAAGGTTATGTAAATAACCTTACAACCTAATTTCCAACTTAACACAATTCATATTGCTCAAACCCTAGAGACACTGAGAACCCTAATTCTCTTTGTGCCTCCAAAGTGAGTTCTTCCCAAAAGCAAAGTATCTTGGTCAATTGTCTAAGCTACGATTATCAAGACGGATCTGATCGTGTCGGTGAACCAAGTAGAGGAACGACAATTGGAGTTCTTTGTTCGTGTTCGTTGACAGATTATTGTGGAAAACACGCTTCGAATGTAAGTTTGCTAAATCTGTGCTTTATACATGTTTCCTGGCTTTCGGGATTGTTCCGCACATGTTATTATGTTTAACTGTATTCCCCTACAAAATGATAAACTTTGATAAGTCTTGTGTGATCCTTTTAGCACCAACACGCCCTCCTTGTTCATTAGAATTCTCAAAAGACCGTTGGGTGTTAAAAGTGATACTCGCTTGGGAACCTACTTGGGGTGTCCAATGGATGTGGATGGAAGATCAACGTCGCAACTATCTCTTATTCATGACAAACTCCTCCAGAAGCTGAGCTCTTGGAAATTTATACATCTTTCACAAGCTGGGAAGATTGTCTTGATAAATGGAATTCTTGTGGCTCTCTCGGCAAATATTCTCTCGCTCTATTTGATACCTGCAGGTTTAACAAAGAGAATTACCTCCACAATTATGAGGTTCTGGTGGAGCTCTTTGATGGATAGAAGACCCATATATTGGAGGATGAAGGAGGTTTGGGGATTAGAAGTTTGGGTACGGTAAATGTGGCCATGTTGGGAAAACAAGCTTGGAGATTAGCCACAAATAGGAAACTACTCTCGAGTAAATTGTTCTTATCAAAGTATTGCATGGATCCAGTTGAGTTAGGGCTGAAAGGTAAGTCAATCTCTAATGCCTCATGGGCTGCACGAAGCATGATTAGAAGTATTGCGAGTTTGTAAGGGGGAACTAGAAGACGAGTTGGAGATGGGAAGTCAATGAATATTCTTGGTGATATTTGGCTAAGCTCGGGAAAAGTTATGCGCATTCCTAGCAGGAAGTGTGCACTGCTTGTGAAATGGGTTTCTGATCTTACAACTAGCTCGATACAGTGGAATCATTCTTTGGTATGGGCCGAGTTCACAGAGGACACATCAATAGAGATCTTTGCGTCGAAGGTACTAGTTGAGGGTATGTCGGATAGCCGTTCCTAGGCCTACTCGAAGAATGAAGAAATGTCGATGAAGTCTAGATATTGGTTTCTGATAAGTTCACAGCATAAACTCCTGATTCATCCGTTCTGGAAAGCTTTGTGGAAGCGTAGCATACCCCCAAAATGGAAAGTTTTATGTTGGGAAATTCTAAATGGGGCAATACCGAAAAATCCAATATGAGGAAAAGAGGTATTCTTATGGATGGTTTGTGTTCGATGTGCGGTTTGCAGGAGGAGTCTGACGATCATTTGTTTCGAGATTGCTCTATGTCCGATCACATTTGGAGATCCATGGCAATGAGAGGCAATGCCTCGCCAGGTGTTCATATCAGCAAATGGATAATGAGTAATTTGCTTTTCCTCTTCAAGGAGGATAGCATAGATGATGTGAGGGTAGTCGAGTTTATATCTACGGTGTGGGCCATTTTGCTTCATAGAAATGAAGTGGTGTTCAGAAACACTAGTTGCTCTTTAGCAAGGGTGAAAGACTTGATTAAAGAAAGCAAGGATAGGTGGTTAGAGGTGAGGAACCTACATGCAATGCAGTTGGTGACAGAACAGGTGTTTGGGACCAAAATTGCGCTAAAACCTTTTGTTTGGACAATTCAGTCTTGTACTTAGCTTTAAATATTTCTGTTTGTAAGGAGGGTTTTAAGCCTTTGTAACCTCCAAATTGGTGACGGAATTAGGAGGCTTTTTAGAGCTTTGTAACCACCGGTTTTAAAGGCTCTTAAATGGCTTTTGAATGGCTGTTTAAAGCTCTTGTAACCACCAGTTTTTAGCAAATTGTTTAGGCTATTTATAGCCAGCTTGTTGAATGGAATAAAACAACCAATTTTGAAGAATAAACACTTGTTTTCAGTTTACTTTGAATTATTAATTATAATTCAACCTTTTCTTTGTTTTGGACGTGTTTCCTACTCAAAGAGCCGATTGTGAGTCAATAGGTCTTGCCTTTCAATCACGTTTGACGAGCTATAGGTCTAGCTTGTTAATCAACTATCCTTACTCATACAATGAGTTTTTAAACTTGTATCATTTGTGGTATCAGAGCTGCTGTTCGTGATTCTTACGAGCTAAAATGGATTTTGACGATCCTGACTTTCTACAACATCTCCAAGAAATGGAACTAAATAAAGGTTCACTGGTGAAGGAAGTCTCGCTGAGAAAGAAGAGAACAATGGAGAAGAGCATGTTGCAGCAAACGACGATGAAGCATCAACTTCGAAACCAAGGAAAAAGGTGAAGAAACAAAAGAAATATAAAGGAAAGGGGAAAATGAAATTCGGATTCAATGACTGTGGTGAGGACTATATGTGGAGTGAAGGGCAAGGGTCTAAAGATGATGATGGTGCATCTCGCCACGAGCAGACTTCAAAGACCATATGAGTATCCTAGCTTGGAACTGCAGAGGTGCTACTGAGGGTGCCTCTCCTATTATTATTTTTATTCGTAGTTTATCTTAGGCTAGTAGTGTAGACTTTATCTTCTTGCAAGAAACTAAAAGTAGTGTTAGTTCCCTAAAACGATTCTTTTCCCGTAAAGGTTAGCGGAATGTACGGGTAGTGATAGTTCGATCGGTGCTATGCGAATGATGAGTGGAGATGCGTGTACCTGGATGCGACGGTTTGTAATCATCTGATCTTTCTATCGGATCATAGTCCCATAATCTTGGAGCTTTCGAAAAAACCCTCAACCCGAAATACACCGTACAAATTAGAAGCATGGTGCTTGGAGAAGGAGGAGATAAAGATGATCATATCGCAATGCTTCTAACCCCATTTTCTAATGCTGAAATAAAGAAGGCGGCTTTTAGTTCCAAGCCGCTAAAGTCTCCTGGCCCGGATGGTGTACCACCGGCTCTTATTCAACAATATTGAAACCTCGTGGGGCTGGATATCTACGGTGCTGTGCATTCTTTCTTTCTCTTTGGGGTACTTATTGAAAGAGGTTAATCAAACCTTCATAACTCTTATTCCAAAGGAGGCGAGACCGGAAGAGGTGAGCAAGTTCAGGCCAATAAGCCTGGGTAATTCGACGTACAAGTTCATTTCGAAATGAATGGTGAACAGGTTGAAGGTGATAATGCCTGATATTGTTGATGACTATCAGAATGCCTTCATCCCAGGCAGATTCATGGTGGATAATTGCTTTATGGTGTCATAGTTAATGAGTTATGTCCGTAGAAAGAAAAAGGAGAAGCAGTTTGCAGCAATCTTGAAAGTCGACCTAAGCAAGGCATACGATAGAGTTCGTTGGGATTTTGTGGAAAGTGTTTTGGTGGCTTTGAAGTTTCCGTAAGTATTGATTTACCGAATTGTGCAATGTGTTTCAACTATGTCTTATTCAGTCCTTGTGAATGGGGAACCTTCAGATTCTTATGTCCCTACTTCAGGACTACGCGGGCGACCCTCTTTCACCTTATCTGTTTATTCTTTGTATGAAAGTATTATCAAAGAGGTTAAGAAAACTTCAAAGGTTGAAGAAAAACTCAGGTTTGAAGATTGGACGTTACTCGCCAGCATTATCCCATCTATTTTTTAAAGATGATGCTCTATTTTCCTTTAAGGCAAATCCATCTTCTTGCTGAACCATGAGAGCGTGCATTGACGAGTTCTGTGACATGTAAGGGGAAATGATAAACTTTGATAAGTCTTGTGTGATCCTTTTAGCCCCAACACGCCCTCCTTGTTCATTAGACTTCTCAAAAGACCGTTGGGTGTTAAAAGTGATACTCGCTTGGGAACCTACTTGGGGTGTCCAATGGATGTGGATGGAAGATCAACGACGCAACTATCTCTTATTCATGACAAACTCCTCCAGAAGCTGAGCTCTTGGAAATTTATATATCTTTCACAAGCTGGGAAGATTGTCTTGATAAATGGAATTCTTGTGGCTCTCTCGGCAAATATTCTCTCGCTCTATTTGATACCTGCAGGTTTAACAGAGAGAATTACCTCCACAATTATGAGGTTCTGGTGGAGCTCTTTGATGGATAGAAGACCCAAATATTGGAGGATGAAGGAGGTTTTGGGATTAGAAGTTTGGGTACGGTAAATGTGGCCATGTTGGGAAAACAAGCTTGGAGATTAGCCACAAATAGGAAACTACTCGCGAGTAAATTGTTCTTATCAAAGTATTGCATGGATCCAGTTGAGTTAGGGCTGAAAGGTAAGTTAATCTCTAATGCCTCATGGGCTGCACGAAGCATGATTAGAAGTATTGCGAGTTTGTAAGGGGGAACTAGAAGACGAGTTGGAGAAGGGAAGTCAACGAATATTCTTGGTGATATTTGGCTAAGCTCGGGAAAAGTTATGCGCATTCCTAGCAGGCAGTGTGCACTGCTTGTGAAATGGGTTTCTGATCTTACAACTAGCTCGATACAGTGGAATCATTCTTTGGTATGGGCCGAATTCACAGAGGACACATCAATAGAGATCTTTGCGTCGAAAGTACCAGTTGAGGGTATGTCGGATAGCCGTTCCTAGGCCTACTCGAAGAATGGAGAAATGTCGATGAAGTCTGGATATTGGTTCCTGATAAGTTCACAGCATAAACCCCCGATTCATCCGTTCTGGAAAGCTTTGTGGAAGCGTAGCATACCCCCAAAATGGAAATTTTTATGTTGGGAAATTCTAAATGGGGCAATACCGAAAAATCCAATATGAGGAAAAGAGGTATTCTTGTGGATGGTTTGTGTTCGATGTGCGGTTTGCAGGAGGAGTCTGACGATCATTTGTTTCGAGATTGCTCTATGTCCGATCACATTTGGAGATCCATGGCAATGAGAGGCAATGCCTCGCCAGGTGTTCATATTAGCAAATGGATAATGAGTAATTTGCTTTTCCTCTTCAAGGAGGATAGCATAGATGATGTGAGGGTAGTCAAGTTTATATCTACGGTGTGGGCCATTTTGCTTCATAGAAATGAAGTGGTGTTCAGAAACACTAGTTGCTCTTTAGCAAGGGTGAAAGACTTGATTAAAGAAAGCAAGGATAGGTGGTTGGAGGTGAGGAACCTACATGCAATGCAGTTGGTGACAGAACAGGTGTTTGGGACCAAAATTGCGCTAAAAACTTTTGTTTGGACAATTCAGTCTTGTACTTAGCTTTAAATATTGCTGCTTGTAAGGAGGGTTTTAAGCCTTTGTAACCTCCAAATTGGTGACGGAATTAGGAGGCTTTAAGAGCTTTGTAACCACTGGTTTTAAAGGCTCTTAAATGGCTTTTAAATGGCTGTTTAAAGCTCTTGTAACCACCGGTTTTTAGCATATTGTTTAGGCTATTTATAGCCAGCTTGTTGAATGGAATAAAACAACCAATTTTGAAGAATAAACACTTGTTTTCAGTTTACTTTGAATTATTGATTATAATTCAACCTTTTCTTTGGTTTGGACGTGTTTCCTACTCAAAGAGCCGATTGTGAGTCAATAGGTCTTGCCTTTCAATCACGTTTGACGAGCTATAGGTCTAGCTTGTTAATCAACTATCCTTACTCATACAACGGGTTTTTAAATTTGTACCATTTGTGGTATCAGAGCTGCTGTTTCTGATTATTACGAGCTAAAATGGATTTTGACGATCCTGACTTTCTACAATATCTCCAAGAAGCCTTAAAGAACGTTCGAGATGGGGGATTTTGAAGGCATCCTAGACGTGATCCACTACGGGTTGTGGATGAATTCAAAGTCACGAAACTTCCTGAATTTGTTGGTGGAACAGATCCGAAAGCTTATTTGGAATGGGAGCGCAAGATAGAGTGAATGTTCGATTTCAAGGACATTGATGATGAGAAATGTTGTAAGTATGCCATATTGAAGCTTGGACGAGGAGCTTCATTGTGGTTCGAAGGACTGAAATCCAAGAGAATTCGTGATGGGAAGGAGAAAATCACCTCTTGGGAGTCTTTGAAACGTAAGCTACGTAAAAGGTATGTGCCAACAACTCATAGAATAACGACTTATCGTAAAATTGCTGAATTGAGGCAAGGGAAAATGAGTGTGGCTGAATATATTGATGAGTTTGAAAAGTTGTCCTTAGTGGGGGAAATTGAGGAGATTGAGGAACAAAAACTGTCTAGATATTTAAGAGGTTTAAACTACAATATTGCCAATACCGTAGACCTTTATCCATATTCTGATTTTGATACTCTTTGTGGACTTTGTTTAAAATTGGAAAACCAAGGGAAAGCAAATTAAGGGGGAGGGTCAAGTATGGATGGTAAGGCCAAGTCTTGGTCTAAATCCGAACCTATCTTGAAACCAAACACATCACCTAGTACCGTAGGTTCAAGTAATTATACGGCTGCCCCAAAATTAGTTAAGTCAACCAAAGAAACAAGTATATCCAAGGTGCGTTGTTTTAAGTGCCAAGGGTTTGGGCATTATCAAAATGCGTGTCCAAATAAACGGGTAGTGACCTTGAAAGAAGCTGTTGAATGCCGTGAGGAGTTGTTTGAAGAGAAGAAGAGGGTTGGGGACGTATTTGTGATTGATGAGATTGGCGATGAAGAGGAGGAGGAGGGGTATGAGACTCCCGTTTATGACACAAATCTGGTTCTTAGAGCTCTACAAACCCAAATTGCATCTACTGATTCGGACCAACGAGATCAGTTGTTTCATACTAAATGTCTAATGAAAGATAAGTGGTGTAGTGTGATTGTTGATGGGAGGAATTGCACCAATGTTGCTTCTAGTGAGATGGTTTCAAAACTAGGCTAAATCACTGCATCCCATCCTAGGCCATACGCACTCCATTGGCTCGATGATGGTAATAGTGTGAAGGTGTCGAAACAAGTAAGAGTTGGTTTGACTATGGGTTCGTATGTGGATGAGATTCTTTGAGATGTTATTCCTATGGATGCTTGTCATATTTTGTTGGGTCGACCTTGGCAGTTTGATAGGGACGTGGTTCACAAGGGGAGAAGCAACGAGTATGAATTGAGAGACAAAGGCAAGAAGATTGTGCTAAAGCCTATGTCATCACAAGCGGTTCGATCCATGAGTGTGCAGCAAAAAAAGAAGCTGAATCTCACCATGTTGGCTAGTGAACGAGAGATTGAGCAAGCTCTAGATCATGGAGAGTTGGTGTATTTGCTCGTGGCTAAGGAAAGTTCTATCGAAGGCCAAAATTGGAAAGAAGGCAGTCCCATTGCCGAGTTGCTTTTTGAGTTCAAGGATGTATTTCCCGACGAATTACCACCAGGTTTACCTCCTATTCGTGGTATTGAACATCAAATTGATTTTGTTCTAGGAACTTCTTTGCCTAATAAGGCTTCTTATCGTTGCAATCCGGAGGAAACAAAGGAGTTGCAAAAACAAATTGATGAACTTGTGAGTCGAGGCTATGTTAGAGAAAGCTTGAGTCCATGAGTTGTTCCGGTGTTGCTTGTGCCTAAGAAAGATGGGACATGGCGTATGTGTGTTGATAGTAGGGCTGTGAATAACATTACCATCAAGTATCGTTTTCCAATTCCGAGACTTGATGACATGTTAGATGAGCTCCATGGTTCGAAGTTGTTCTCAAAAATTGATTTGCGGAGTGGCTATCATCAGATTTGAGGTTGAGTGTGATGCTAGTGGTGTGGGAATTGGTGCTGTTTCGAAAGACTGATGGTGACTTTGGAGTTGCATTTGAGAAATGAGCAGTTGGTGCCTATAGAGAGTACATGTTGCAATATGGGTTTCTTTTCAAAGGCAATCGTCTTTTAAATATTCCCAAGCACTCAATTCGTGAGCTACTAGTTCGTGAGGCTCGTGGTGGAGGGTTGGCTGGTCACATTGGCATAGCTAAGACCTTGGAGATATTGAGGGATCATTTCTTTTGGCCTAAAATGTTGGGCGATGTAACGAACATTATGGGTAAGTGCGTGACTTGTCATATGACTAAGAGTTCTTTCAAGCCCGGTTTGTATTCACCATTACCAGTTCAAGTTCGTCCTTGGGAAGATGTTTCTATGGAGTTTATAGTGGCTTTGCCTCGTACTCAAAGAGGTAAGGATGCTATCATAGTCGTTGTTGATAGATTTTCCAAGATTGCTCACTTTGTTGCTTGTCACAAAACGGATGATGCTTGTAATGTGGCTGATTTGTATTATAAAGAGATTGTTCGTTTGCATGGAATTCCCAAGACTACTGTTTTGGATCGTGATTCCAAGTTTTTGAGTTACTTTTGGAATACATTATGGAGAAAGGTGGGAACCAATTTGTTGTTTAGCACTTCACATCACCCTCAAACTGATGGGCAAACGGAGGTTACAAATCGAACCTTGGGAACGTTTTTACGAGGGTTGGTGAGTAAAACGCAAAAAAGGATTGGGATGTCAAGCTTGCTCACGCTGAATTTGCTTATAATCGTTCTCCTACTTATGCTACTGGTCATTCTTCATTTGAAGTGGTATATGGGATTAATCCATATTTTCCATTGGATCTGATTCCATTTCCGAAAGATGAGTTGGTTCACTAAGATGCCGATGCCAAGTTGAAATCTATGATGAAATTGCACCAACAAGTTCGTGACCGTATTGAAGCTATCAATGCCTCTTATAAACAGAAGTCAAATAACAACCGCAAGCCTTGGGTGTTTGTCGAAGGTGATTTGGTTTGGGTTCATTTGAGGAAAGAGCGTTTTCCAAGCAAACACAAGAACAAGCTTATGCCTAGGGCTGAAGGTCCTTACAAGGTGGTTGCACGTGTGAATGATAATGCTTACAAGATCGAGGTTCCGGGAGATTATGGTGTCCATGCTACTTTCAATGTAGGTGACCTCTCACCCTATCTTGATGATGATGGCCTTGTTGAATTGAGGTCAATTCCTTTTAAAGGGGGAGGGGATGATACGGTCATGGATGAAAGTGATGGTCAAGGTGACGGTCTTATGCTAACAATTGGAACCAAAGCTGATTTAGGTTCGATGGCTCATTTTATGTGCATGGTGACTTGGATTGAGTGAGTCGTTTGATGGTCCGTTTAATCAAGTGCGTTTGATGGTCCGTTTACTCAAGTGCGTTTGATGGTCCCTTTAATCAAGTGCGTTTGATGATCTGTTTAATCAAGTGCGTTTGATGATCCGTTTAAGCTTATCTTTATTTGTTTTCGTTTAATTCAGTTTAATAAGGGGACAATTGTTTTAATCCCATTTAAATTCAGTCTTGTACTTTGATACGAGTTTAAAAACTCGTTGTATAAACAAGGATAGTTGATTAACAAGCTAGACCTTTAACTCGTTGATCGTGAATGCAAGACAAGACCTATTGACTCACAATCAGTTCTTTGAATAGGAAACGCATCCAAAACAAAGAAAAAAAGCTGAATTATTAACTATAATTCGAAATGTAACAAACAAGTGTTTTAATCATCCAGTTGGTTGTTTATTCCAATCAAGAAGCTGACTATAAATAGCCAAAAACCAACAGCTACAAGAGCTTTAAACGGCTAATTAAGAGCTATTAAAGAGCCTTTAAAACTGGCAGTTACAAGCTCCAAAGCCTCCTAATTCAGTCACTAAATTGGAGGTTACAAAGGCTTAAAACTCTCCTTACAAACAGCAATAATCAAAGCTAAGTAATGACTGAATTTAAATTGGGGATTTAAACAAATATCCCTTTATTAAACCGACTTTAACCAAAGCAATTAAAAATAATAAGTGCGTACAATCTGTTTAAACAAGCGGACCAATGTGATTAAACGGACCAGTTTGATTAACGTACCACCTTGATAATAAGGACCATATAACGAGCTGACTCAATCCAAGTCACCATGCACACAAAATGAGCCATTGAACCCAAATCAGTTTTGGTTCCAATTGCTAGCATAAGACTATCACTTTCATCCATAACCGTATCATCCCCTCCCCCTTTAAAAGGAATTGACCTCAATTCAGCAAGGCCATCATCATTAAGATAAGGTGAAAGATCACCTACATTGAAAGTAGCATGGACACCATAGTCTCCCGGAAGCTCAATCTTGTAAGCATTATCATTCACTCGTGCAACCACCTTGTAAGGACCTTCAGCCCTAGGCATAAGCTTGTTCTTGCGTTTGCTTGGAAAACGCTCTTTTCTTAAATGAAACCAAACCAAATCACCTTCTTCAAACAACCTCGGTTTGCGATTCTTATTTGATTTCTGTTTATAAGAGGCATTAATAGCTTCAATTCGCTCACGAACTTGTTGGTGCAGTTTCATCATAGACTTTAACTTAGCATCGGCATCCTTGTGAACCAACTCATCTTTTGGTAATGGAATTAAATCCAAGGGCAAGTATGGATTAATCCCATATACTACTTCAAATGGAGAATGACTAGTAGCATAAGTAGGAGACCGATTATAAGCAAATTCAGCGTGAGCAAGCTTGACATCCCAATCCTTTTGCGTTTTACTTACCAACCCTCTCAATAGCGTTCCCAAGGTTCGATTTGTCACCTCTGTTTGCCCATCAGTTTGAGGGTGATGTGAAGTGCTACACAACAACTTGGTTCCCACCTTTCTCCACAATGTATTCCAAAAGTAACTCAAGAACTTGGAATCTCGATCAGAAACAATAGTCTTTGGAATTCCATGCAAACGAACAATCTCCTTATAATACAAATCAGCCACATTACAAGCATCATCCGTTTTGTGACAAGCAACGAAGTGAGCCATTTTTGAAAATCTATCCACCACGACCATAATAGCATCCTTACCTTTTTGAGTACGAGGCAAAGCCACTATAAAATCCATGGATACATCTTCCCAAGGGCGAACTGGAACCGGCAAAGGTGAGTATAAACCGGGCTTGAAAGAACTCTTGGCCATATGACAAGTCACACATTTATTCACAATGTTCGTTACATCACCTAACATTTTAGGCCAAAAGGAATGTTCTCTCAATATTTCCAAGGTCTTGGCTATGCCAAAGTGACCAGCCAATCCTCCACCATGAGCCTCACGCACTAGTAACTCACGAATTGAATGCTTAGGAATAAAAAGGCGATTACCTTTGAAAAGAAACCCATCTTGCAACATGTACTCCCCATAAGCACCAACTGCACATTTCTCGAATGCAACTCCAAAATCACCATCATCATGATAATAATCTTTTAAGGTTTCAAACCCCAACAAACGAACATCAAGTGTAGCAAGCAAAGTGTACCTTCGTGATAATGCATCAGCCACCACATTGCTTTTACCATCTTTGTATTTCGAAGAAAAATGAAAGGATTGCAAGAACTCAACCCATTTAGCATGCCTTGGGCTCAATTTTTGTTGCACATTAATATACTTCAAAGATTCATGATCAGAATGCAAAACAAAGTGGCTAGAACGCAAATAATGACTCCAATGATCCAAAGCTCTAACAATGGCATAGAACTCTTTATCATAAGTGCAATAATTCAAACGAGCACCCCCTAACTTTTCCGAAAAATAAGCTATGGGACGCTTACCTTGGATCAAAACAGCACCAATCCCCACTCCACTAGCATCACACTCGACCTCAAAAGGTTGAGAGAAATCTGGCAGCGCCAAAATAGGAGCAGCACATGGACTCAAGCTTTCTCTAACATAGCCTCGATTCACAAGTTCATCAATTTGCTTTTGTAATTCCTTTGTTTCCTCCGGATTGCAACGATAGGCAGCCTTATTAGGCAAAAAAGTTCCTGGAATAAGATCAATTTGATGTTCAATACCACGAATAGGGGGCAAACCTGGTGGTAATTCATCCGGAAATACATCCTTGAACTCAAACAGCAATTCGGCAATGGGACTGCCTTCTTTCCAATTTTGGCCTTCAATTGGACTCTCCTTAGCCACGAGCAAATACACCAACTCTCCATGATAAAGAGCTTGCTCAATTTCTCGTTTACTAGCCAACATGATGAGATTCGGCCTTTTCTTTTGTTTCACACTCATGGATCGAACCGCTTGAGATGACATAGGCTTTAGCACAATTTTCTTGCCTTTGTCTCTCAATTCATACTCATTGCTTCTCCCTTTATGAATCACGTCCCTATCAAACTGCCAAGGACGACCCAACAAAATATGACAAGCATCCATAGGAATAACATCACAAAGAACTTCATCCACATACGAACCCATAGTCAAACCAACCCTTACTTGCTTCGACACTTTTACACTATTACCATCATCAAGCCAATGGAGTGCGTATGGCCTAGGATGGGCAGTAGTGATTAAGCCTAATTTTGACACCATTTCACTAGAAGCAGCATTGGTACAACTCCCCCCATCAACAATTACACTACACCACTTATCTTTCACTAGACATTTAGTATGAAACAACTGATCTCGTTGGTCTAGATCAGTAGGTGAAATTTGAGTTTGTAGCGCTCTAAGAACCAGATTTGTGTCATAAATTGGAGCCTTATACCCTTCCTCTTCCTCCTCATCACCACTCTCATCAAACATAAATACGTCCCCCAACCTCTTTTCCTCTTCCAACAACTCCTCACGACATTCAACAGCTTCTCTCAAGGTCACTACTCGTTTATTTGGACACGCATTTTGATAATGCCCAAACCCTTGACACTTAAAACAGCGCACCTTGGACAGACTTGTTTCTTTGGTTGGGTTAGATAATTTAGGGGCAGCCGTAGAATTACTTGAACCTACGGTACTAGGTGATGTGTTTGGTTTCAAGCTAGGTTCGGATTTAGCCCAAGACTTGGCTTTACCATCCATACTAGACCCTCCCCCATATTTTGACTTCCCTTGATTTTCCAATTTTAAACAAAGTCCACAAAGAGTGTCAAAATCAGAATATGGATAAAGGTCTACGGTATTGGCAATATTATAATTTAGACCCCTTAAAAATCTGGACAGTTTTTGTTCCTCAATTTCCTCAATTTCTCCCATTAAGGACAACTTTTCAAACTCATCAATATATTCAGCCACACTCATTTTTCCTTGCCTCAATTCGGCAATTTTACGATAAGTTGTTATTCTATGAGTTGTTGGCACATACCTTTTACGTAGCTTACGTTTCAAAGACTCCCAAGAGGTAATTTTCTCCTTCCCTTCACGTATTCTCTTGGATTTCAGTCCCTCGAACCACAATGAAGCCCCTCGTCCTAGCTTCAATATGGCATATTTGCAACGCTTCTCATCATCAATGTCCTTGAAATCGAACATTCTTTCTATTTTGCGCTCGCACTCCAAATAGGCTTCCGGATCTGTTCCACCAACAAATTCAGGAAGTTCGGTGACTTTGAATTCATCCATAGCCCGTAGATCATGCCTAGGAGGCCTACGATACCCCCCATCTCTAACGTTCTTCAAGGCTTCTTGGAGATGTTGTAGAAAGTCAGGATCATCAAAATCCATATTTCAGTTTGTAAGAATTACGAACAGCAGCTTTTTTTTTTTCTTTTTTTTTTTTGGGCTGATCACACGAACAGCAGCTCTGATACCACTAATGATACGAGTTTAAAAACTCGTTGTATAAACAAGGATAGTTGATTAACAAGCTAGACCTTTAACTCGTTGATCGTGAATGCAAGACAAGACCTATTGACTCACAATCAGTTCTTTGAATAGGAAACGCGTCCAAAACAAAGAAAAAAAGCTGAATTATTAACTATAATTCGAAATGTAACAAACAAGTGTTTTAATCATCCAGTTGGTTGTTTATTCCAATCAAGAAGCTGACTATAAATAGCCAAAAACCAACAGCTACAAGAGCTTTAAACGTCTAATTAAGAGCCATTTAAGAGCCTTTAAAACTGGCAGTTACAAGCTCTAAAGCCTCCTAATTCAGTCACTAAATTGGAGGTTACAAAGGCTTAAAACTCTCCTTACAAACAGCAATAATCAAAGCTAAGTAATGACTAAATTTAAATTGGGGATTTAAACAAATATCCCTTTATTAAACCGACTTTAACCAAAGCAATTAAAAATAATAAGTGCGTACAATCTGTTTAAACAAGCGGACCAATGTGATTAAACGGACCAGTTTGATTAGCGTACCACCTTGATAATAAGGACCATATAACGAGCTCACTCAATCCAAGTCACCATGCACACAAAATGAGCCATTGAACCCAAATCAGTTTTGGTTCCAATTGCTAGCATAAGACTATCACTTTCATCCATAACCGTATCATACTTAGCTTTAAATATTGTTGTTTGTAAGGGTAGGGTTTTAAGCCTTTGTAACCTCCAAATTGGTGACTGAATTAGAAGGCTTTTAGAGCTTTGTAACCACCGGTTTTAAAGGCTCTTAAATGGCTTTTAAATGGCTGTTTAATGCTCTTGTAACCACCGGTTTTTAGCTTATTGTTTAGGCTATTTATAGCCAGCTTGTTGAGTGGAATAAAACAACCAATTTTGAAGAATAAACACTTGTTTTCAGTTTACTTTGAATTATTGATTATAATTCAACCTTTTCTTTGTTTTGGACGTGTTTCCTACTCAAAGAACCGATTGTGAGTCAATAGGTCTTGCCTTTCAATCACGTTTGACGAGCTATAGGTCTAGCTTGTTAATCAACTATCCTTACTCATACAACGAGTTTTTAAACTTGCATCATTTGTGGTATCAGAGCTGCAGTTTATGACACAAATCTGGTTCTTAGAGCTCTACAAACCCAAATTGCATCTAGTGATTCGGACGAACGAGATCAGTTTTTTCATACTAAATGTCTAGTGAAAGATAAGTGGTTTAGTGTGATTGTTGATGGGGGGAGTTGCACCAATGTTGCTTCTAGTGAGATGGTTTCAAAATTAGGCTTAATCACTACAGCCCATCCTAGGCCATACGCACTCCATTGGCTCGATGATGGTAATAGTGTGAAGGTGTCTAAACAAGTTGATAAGTGCATTATTTACCATATATTTATTCCCTTATTTTAACAATGTACTTGTCTTTTATTTATTATTTTAGGTCTTTAATTACTTTTAAATATTATAAGTATATTTTTTCTTAGTCTTATAATTTATTGTTAAATTAGCTTAAATAGTACTTGGTTATGTAACAGGTGCTAAGCTCGTGAGAAGTCGTAGCCCGTTATTTGCTCACGGGTCATTACAAATTACAATCAATAAGGGGAAGTGTAGAAGAGTCCAAACTTGTCAAGTGAAGCCCATGTTTAAAACAATTGTGAATTAAGAATGACCCACTCAAATTAAAGAAATCCCATAAGATGGGAATCTCACATTAATACGTGAGGTAATTAAGAGTAATCACTTTGACTCATTCTTTCCTATCACCTACCTTTCTCGCTATTATCACTACCCACAACCCTTCATCTCCTACTTCTACTCCAAAGATAGCTACAAATCAGTTGGAAACAAAAGCAAAAATCTCGGTTAATTTCCTTGTTCTCCACGCACTTAGAGGTATAAATTCACTTTCCCTGTTGAGTTTCCATACACAGAAAACACGGCAAAGAATAAGAGGTTTTGATAGATTCGATTGGTGAATTGACGGTATTGAAGGTGTGCGACCTCCATTGACGGCGAACTCGATGGCAGCTGATGCGGTGTAGCTCCTAATCAATGAGTTTTCTCTTTCTCTATTTCCAATTGAGAGTACTTGTATTGTTCTTTTTTTGGATTTACAATTCATTACACTCAAATTTAATTTTAGTTTTCATGTTCCTGGAAGTTTGTCTTACTCGAAAAAACGCTGAGTATTTTCTGATTAATATTGAGTTTGGTATTTATTCAATTCATATGATTGTTGGATTCATTGCTCTAGGTTTAATCTTCATAATTGTGATAGTGCACGATTACAGGTGTGGAGTAATTAGACTATGCTAGATTACTACTTGACGCGGCGTTAAGCGGTTATTTAGAGTAAACGACTTAGTATTGTTAGGAGTGAGCTGATCACTTTAATTTTATTAAGTATATGGATTGTTCTAATGAAACTAGTTTATTAGGGTTAGATATATCGCGGCGGTAAGTTCACAACCTATTTCCCAAACTAAGTGTCAAATGAGATTAGGCTGCTTGGAAAATGGACTTTAAATTGTATGGCCTTCCTATAATCAAACCATAACAATTGGGCTTGTTTGCTTGTCACTTGTAAATAACTAGTTTAGTTAGTTCTTTAGCTTTTACGTAGATCGTTTAAGTGAGTCTTAAATACCCCCCTCTTTGTGAATAGGTATATAATTGTATATGCTAGGTATGCTATAACTATGTCGGATTGGATATAAGACTCGTTTGGTTAGTTAAACTTTGATGTTATTAGTAGTCTCTTCGTGGGATCGACCCTTTCTTATCCTTTTACTACTTGTTAATATTTTTGAAGGTCTAAGATAGGTTTTTAATTTAATACGGGAAACGACACGTATCAAATTTTGGCGCCGTTGCCGGGGAAATTTAGCTAAGATACTAAATTTTCTTTTGGAATTTAGTTGATATATAAAAACAAATTATTAAATATTCCTTGTGGTATTTGGTTGTCTAAATAAACTTTGGTTAGGTTGAAATTTCTAAGCTTATACTATGTTTCCTAAATAAAATTTCTTTTTTGCATACTGATGTGGCATAAACTAAATTGGCCCACCTGGTTGCACTATGATAGCCCAGAGAGATAGGCCCAAAGGCCCATCAGCACGGATACCTCGACAACATACTGAACTCATATCCCCATCATAAACCAAGGCCCATATCCCCATCATACCACAAGCCTACCATGTAAAAAGCCCAAAAGGTCTAATCAGACCTTTTATTATCATCGGACACATGTCCCAATCTTGGAAAGCATCCAATCATCAGGACAGGGGTTAAGGATCAAATCCCAAGAAACCCTAGCACTATAAAAGTGCAGATCCCTAGGTAAAAGGGTAATCAATTCATTCCCACCTACCTAAAACTATCTTTGCTCTGCCTTCTCTCTGAAATTACTTCTCTCTTAAATAACTTCTCTCTCTAGCCTATACTTACATAGGCATCGGAGGGAATATTCCTACGGGAATATTCTTGTTTTGCAGGTTGCCAAAGGGTTCGTGCCAGCTCATACTTGATACCTCCGAGGAACGCATGACACGTCATCACCGTAAAAGATCCCAGAACATTTGGCGCCGTCTGTGGGGAGGTATAGTATCATGGCCGAACCGCAGTCTGAAGGAGGGTATAATGGTGAAGGAGAAGAGAGACGGCCTCGCGAGAGAGGTCACCGTCATATAGAAGAAGCCAATCGAGTCGCAAATGCCGGAAACACACCACGTCGGGTGCAAGAAGCTGAGGTGGTCGTAAAGGAAGAACCAACCCTGGAAGCATCTCCGCCGGGTGGCCACCTAAGCCCCAGCGTCCGAGATACCGTGCTGGATGAAAACTTGGACTTGCCAGTCTCAGTGGGATCGTCGCGCGAGATTTTAGCAGGATTTCAACAGCAAATGAATCAAACCTTTCGACAGCAGATGAGTACCACATTGCAGGACAAAATACTAAAAAACATGTTAATCTAAAGCACTGAAAGGACGCCCCGCAGAGGCCCCTCAGTCTAGGCGTCAATAGGATAAACAGAATGCCACTTAGATCCAATGTGTGGAGAGCCGGAGAAAGCTCCCGTCCGCAGGCCAGCCGTGGAATCAGTCCCGTGGCAGAACGCTCAGAGATTGACCGCGGCCTTAAAGGCTTTCTGCCTCGGAGGGATCAAGCCGCGCGACCGCCATCTAGGGGAAACCCAACGGCCCTCTTGCGGCCCTCCTCGAGACGTCAAGAAAACTATGAAGCTGAATCTGAACTATCAGACACTGGGTCCACCCCAGTAATGGAAGACCCTCCATTTTACCCCTCTGCTCGAGGTTAGACTCAGATGACGCCTAACAGAGCAAGCTTGCACCCCCGCATGCTCTCCAGCCGCCGTGAACCGACTTCCCACATCCAGCAAGGGCTTAATAATCTGACGCTAAGGCACATGAGTACTCCTCTCTCTTAGGACATAATAAACGCCCCGAAAGAACCCAAGGTCAAAACTCCTACCATTGAAGCCTATGACGGTACCACTGACCCTAATATGCACCTAGTTGCCTACCGTCATCACATGTATGTTCAAGGAACAAATGAAGCCACTTGGTGCAAATACTTTCCTGCCACCCTTAAAGGAGTAGCGTCCAAATGGTTTGAGCGACTACCCCAAGGATCAATTGCCTCCTTTAACGAACTGCAAACCCTGTTCTCCACTAGGTTCATGGCACACAAGGAAGAAAGGAAAACAAGCATGCATTTGGGACGCATTCAACAGGGAAAGATGAATCACTAAGAAGTTATGTGAAACGTTTCAATCTAGAGTCCGGGCAGATCCCAGACCTACCCAACAGCGTCTCCTTTGATAATTTTATCAGGGGATTGAAGAAAGGATCCTTCAAGTTTGACTTGGTCAAGAAGAGTGTACGGACCATGGCCGAAGTTTTAGACAAGGCTGAAGCATTCATCCACGCAACAGAAATATGCAGCGCGTCCAAAGATGGAGAGACTGGTGAAGCAACAGATTCTTCAGGAAAGAAAGATAAAATAGACCGGAAGGCCCCACGAGTAAATGGTACTTGGGCTCTTTTGAAAGAACATGACACCAATTCTCCTGGGCACAAGAGAGAGCGTCCGCAAGAAAGAGAATATTTCGAGTACAACACAGATCTCCTCACAATACTGAAAGACGTCGGGACCAGATTTGACTTTGAACGGCCTTTTCCCATGAAGTCTCCTGCTGAGAGTCGAGACCCTAAGTTGTTTTGCCAGTTTCACGAGGATATAGGGCATGAGACCAAGAACTGTAGAAGCTTGAAGAGAGCCCTAGACGGCCTAGCCTCCAAAGGACACTTAAAAAACTACTTACAAAGGAATGCTCATGGCTCGGGGAGGAGCCAGTACAAGAAGAACAAGTTACCCGTCTCAACTACAGAGGGAATCACAGCGAAGAAGGATTTGTAGCAGTCATATCTGGGGGCCCATCTGCTGGAGGACCCACCATGAGGGGACATAAAGACTATGCCCGCCGCCTAGGGCAAGTGATGCTGTCAGGAAAGTCACATGTGGACTCATTCCCTCGGATAGAGATATGTGAGTCGGATGGTGAACGAGTAGCCACCCCGCATGATGATCCGCTGGTGGTTGAAGTCAAAATCTCCAATATGAGAGTCAAGCGTATTCTGATAGACACTGGGAGCTCGTCCGACATAATGAGCATGGAGTGCCTCAGCCGCCTAGCCCACGATCCAAAGACCATTGAAAGCATACACTATCCCATCATTGGTTTTGGAGGACGCATTATACATCCTGTAGGTGTCATCAACTTGCCGGTTCGGATAGGGGATCGAAAAGATGGACAAAAGATGGGAGTAAATTTCTTAATTGTCAAGGACTTGACAGCATACAATGTCATCTTGGGACGTCCCACCCTGAACAAGATTAAAGCGGTAGTTGTTACCCATCTCATGCTCCTGAAGTTTGTATGCGATGATGGGGCAATAGGAACTATACATGGAGACCAACAGCAAGCAAGAGACTGCTACCTCACAACCCTCAACCCGTCAGCATGGAAGAAAGATTTGGCCGAGCCAAGAAGCAAGAGAAAGCATGAGGGGGAACAAGATAGAAAAAAGTGGCTAAAAATAGAATGTCATTAGATTAGTATAACTTATGTAATACTAAACGACCTAACAATCGTGCCAGAGCCCACAAAACGACCTGTAATGCCTGCCTACAAAGCAGCCAATTTAGTTTTGCTACTTAGTGAAATGATAATCTCTATGATAATATTTCCCTACCTGGTGAACTAATGGCTCAATAAAGCCACTCAAAACTAAGGGGTGAAACACCCCCACATTAAACAAGCCCTAAGGGGTGACGTCACTAGTGGCTAAATAAATGACGGCCTGAAAAGTGGCCTGTATTATCAAAGATGCAAAAAGCGCAAAACAAGGCTCAAACAAGAACAGATACTTAAGATGACACCTTCTCCTTTGAAGGCGTCTCAAAGAGACTAATCGGTTGACGGCCTGAGAAGTGGCCTAGATTAGCGCCCCAAATTAGGCTGATCACCTAAAACACTGGGGTAACCGTCCACAAATGGACCAAAAAGCATGTTCCTAAGATATCAGTAATAAACTGAAATGGAAAAAAAAAAAACAAAGTGCACAGGAGGCACAAAAATATTCTTACATGCGCACAAGGCGCAACAAAACCAAATAAATAATGCCAAAAGGCATCAATGTTATTACAAGCGCTCACGGTGCCACTCAAAACCAACGAACTAGAAACCACCTATGAATGAGGGGCTGTGGAGCTCCCGTCCTGGACATCCTGGCCTTTCGGGGAATTCACCTCCTCTTCCTCCGCGACCTCATCCTCCCCCTCGTTAAAGAACTCGGGAGGATCCAGGCCAAGGCATCTAGCTGTCGAGACGGCCATCTGGTACGAGATACGGCGTTTAAACCAGGAGAAGTCCTTCCCATCCATTGATTGATCCCATGCCCGATGAGCATTCTCCAAGATGGACTCTTCCCCAAGCCTGAAAGAGCTAGCGGCTTCACCCCGCACGGCCTCAATCTCATCCTGGGTAGCCTTGAGTTTTTTCTCTAAGGCGTCCACTTTAGAAGAGAAATTGGTCACTCGTTCCGAAGCTGAGGAATACTACTTTCTCAGCGCGGCCAGCCTCTCCTCATGCTCCAGCGGCTTTTTCTCATAATCCTGGGCGTCTCCCTCAGCCTTCTTCAAAGCGTCTGCCTCAGACTTGATCTTCTTATCCACATCCAGGTTGATTGGCCTAGCTTTCTTCTCGGCATACCGCTCATGATTTTCAATCTGGTCTTATGCTTTAGCATCTCTTTATGCATATCAAAGCGATAATGCCTGCTCTCGGCACAACGGATGAAGAGCTGCGGTGACCAAAAATGGACTTAGTTTTTTAAAATATATATATATATATATATATATATATATATATATATATATATATATATATATATATATATATATATATATATATATATATATATATATATATATATATATATATATATATATATATATATATATATATATATATAAATAATAAAGTATTAAGGGAAGAGTAAAACTTAATCTGATTCTGTTGTTTCTCGTTTTAAAGAATTGCCTCCTTTCCCTTCTAGATTTTCTAAAGCTAAGAAAGAGAGTCTTGACAATGAAATTCTAGAAACTTTTAGGAAAATTGAAGTCAATATTCCCCTTCTTAATGCAATTAAACAAGTACCTCGTTATGCAAAGTTTCTTAAGGAACTATGTACTAACAAAAGACAGTTTCGTCCTTCTGAAAAGGTAAGTATGGGGGAAAATATTTCAGCTATTATTCAAAAGAAGCTTCCCCCTAAATGTAAGGACCCTGGCATGTTTTGTATTCCTTGCAAAATTGGAGATTCTAAGTTTGAGAGGTGTATGCTAGATTAAGGAGCCTCCATAAATGTTATGCCGAAATCTTTTTATGATACTTTAAATGTGGGTTCTTTGTCTAAAACTGATATTGTTATTCAGTTAGCCGATAGATCTAACGCATTCCCAATAGGAGTCTTAGAAGATGTGCTTGTCCAAGTGAATGAATTGGTTTTTCCTGCTGACTTTTATGTTCTGGATATGGGTGATAGATGTGATAGTGTTCCCTTGTTGTTAGGTAGACCATTTCTGAAAACTTCTAAGACAAAAATTGATGTTCATGAGGGTAACTTAACTATGGAATTTGATGGAGAAATTATTAAGTTTAATATTTTTGATGCTATGAGATACCCAAGTGATATCAATAATGTTAGTTCAATAGATACTTTTGATACTTTTGATACTTTTGATTGGATGGCTCAGGATGTATTTTATAAGTGGTGTGATAAACTATTTAAAATTGATGTTCTTAATGATACTAAAGAGAATGAAATGCCTGATTTTTCTATTGTAGCTGCGTCTGATGTGGCTGGTGATGTTGAAAATAAAAATTCTGATTTTTCTTTGCCTTTATCTGTGCCTAAATTGATTCCTTCTATTGTTGAAGCACCAATTTTAGAGTTAAAACCCCTACCCTCTAATTTGAAATATGTTTATTTGGGTGCTAATGAAACTTTGCCAGTAATTATTTCAAGTTCTTTAAATGAATATCAAGAAGCAAAGCTGATGAATGTGCTTAAAAATTATCAAGAGGCAATAGGATGGACTTTAGCAGACATAAAAGGCATTAGTCCTGATACGGTTATGGATGAAAGTGATAGTCTTATGCTAGCAATTGGAACCAAAACTGATTTGGGTTCAATGGCTCATTTTGTGTGCATGGTGACTTGGATTGAGTGAGCTCGTTATATGGTCCTTATTATCAAGGTGGTACGTTAATCAAACTGGTCCGTTTAATCACATTGGTCCGCTTGTTTAAACAGATTGTACGCACTTATTATTTTTAATTGCTTTGGTTAAAGTCGGTTTAATAAAGGGATATTTGTTTAAATCCCCAATTTAAATTCAGTCAGTACTTAGCTTTGATTATTGCTGTTTGTAAGGAGAGTTTTAAGCCTTTGTAACCTCCAATTTAGTGACTGAATTAGGAGGCTTTAGAGCTTGTAACTGCCAGTTTTAAAGGCTCTTAAATGGCTCTTAATTAGCCGTTTAAAGCTCTTGTAGCTGTTGGTTTTTGGCTATTTATAATCAGCTTCTTGATTGGAATAAACAACCAACTGCATGATTAAAACACTTCTTTGTTACATTTCGAATTATAGTTTATAATTCAGCTTTTTTTCTTTGTTTTGGACGCGTTTCCTATTCAAAGAACTGATTGTGAGTCAATAGGTCTTGTCTTGCATTCACGATCAACGAGTTAAAGGTCTAGCTTGTTAATCAACTATCCTTGTTTATACAACGAGTTTTTAAACTCGTATAATTAGTGGTATCAGAGCTGCTGTTCGTGTGATCCGCCCAAAAAAAAAAAAAAAAAAAAGAAGAGCTGCTGTTCGTAATTCTTACAAACTGAAATATGGATGTTGATGATCCTGACTTTCTACAGCATCTCCAAGAAGCCTTGAAGAACGTTAGAGATGGGGGGTATCGTAGGCCTCCTAGGCATGATCTACGGGCTATGGATGAATTCAAAGTCACCGAACTTCCTGAATTTGTTGGTGGAACAGATCCGGAAGCCTATTTGGAGTGGGAGCGCAAAATAGAGAGAATGTTCGATTTCAAGGACATTGATGATGAGAAGCGTTGCAAATATGCTATATTGAAGCTAGGACGAGGGGCTTCATTGTGGTTCGAGGGACTGAAATCCAAGAGAATACGTGAAGGGAAGGAGAAAATTACCTCTTGGGAGTCTTTGAAACGTAAGCTACGTAAAAGGTATGTGCCAACAACTCATAGAATAACAACTTATCGTAAAATTGCCGAATTGAGGCAAGGAAAAATGAGTGTGGCTGAATATATTGATGAGTTTGAAAAGTTGTCCTTAATGGGAGAAATTGAGGAAATTGAGGAACAAAAACTGTCCAGATTTTTAAGGGGTCTAAATTATAATATTGCCAATACCGTAGACCTTTATCCATATTCTGATTTTGACACTCTTTTGTGGACTTTGTTTAAAATTGGAAAATCAAGGGAAGGCAAAATATGGGGGAGGGTCTAGTATGGATGGTAAAGCCAAGTCTTGGGCTAAATCCGAACCTAGCTTGAAACCAAACACATCACCTAGTACCGTAGGTTCAAGTAATTCTACGGCTGCCCCTAAACTATCTAACCCAACCAAAGAAACAAGTCTGTCCAAGGTGCGTTGTTTTAAGTGTCAATGGTTTGGGCATTATCAAAATGCGTGTCCAAATAAACGAGTAGTGACCTTGAGAGAAGCTGTTGAATGTCGTGAGGAGTTGTTGGAAGAGGAAAAGAGGTTGAGGGACGTATTTGTGTTTGATGAGAGTGGTGATGAGGAGGAAGAGGAAGGGTATGAGGCTCCAATTTATGACACAAATCTGGTTCTTAAAGCGCTACAAACTCAAATTTCACCTACTGATCTAGACCAACGAGATCAGTTGTTTCATACTAAATGTCTAGTGAAAGATAAGTGGTGTAGTGTAATTGTTGATGGGGGGAGTTGTACCAATGCTGCTTCTAGTGAAATGGTGTCAAAATTAGGCTTAATCACTACTGCCCATCCTAGGCCATACGCACTCCATTGGCTTGATGATGGTAATAGTGTAAAAGTGTCGAATCAAGTAAGGGTTGGTTTGACTATGGGTTCGTATGTGGATGAAGTTCTTTGTGATGTTATTCCTATGGATGCTTGTCATATTTTGTTGGGTCGTCCTTGGCAGTTTGATAGGGACGTGATTCATAAAGGGAGAAGCAATGAGTATGAATTGAGAGACAAAGGCAAGAAAATTGTGCTAAAGCCTATGTCATCTCAAGCGGTTCGATCCATGAGTGTGAAACAAAAGAAAAAGCCGAATCTCACCATGTTGGCTAGTGAACGAGAAATTGAGCAAGCTCTTGATCATGGAGAGTTGGTGTATTTGCTCGTGGCTAAGGAGAGTCCAATTGAAGGCCAAAATTGGAAAGAAGGCAGTCCCATTGCCGAATTGCTGTTTGAGTTCAAGGATGTATTTCCGGATGAATTACCACCAGGTTTGCCCCCTATTCGTGGTATTGAACATCAAATTGATCTTATTCCAGGAACTTTTTTGCCTAATAAGGCTGCCTATCGTTGCAATCCGGAGGAAACAAAGGAATTACAAAAGCAAATTGATGAACTTGTGAATCGAGGCTATGTTAGAGAAAGCTTGAGTCCATGTGCTGTTCCGGTGTTGCTTGTGCCTAAGAAAGATGGAACATGGTGAATGTGTGTTGATAGTAGGGTTGTGAATAACATTACCATCAAGTATCGTTTTCCAATTCTGAGACTTGATGATATGTTAGATGAGCTCCATGGTTCGAAGTTGTTCTCAAAAATTGATTTGCGAAGTGGTTATCATCAGATTCGGATGCGTGAAGGAGATGAGTGGAAAACGGCTTTCAAGATAAAACATGGTTTGTATGAGTGGACCGTCATGCCATTTGGTCTCACTAATGCTCCTAGTACGTTTATGAGGCTAATGAACGAAGTGCTTAAATCATTTTTGGGCAGATTCGTTGTGGTATATCTTGATGACATCTTGGTGTATAGTAGGAACGAAGAGGAGCATCTGATTCATTTGAGGGATGTTTTTGAAACACTTAGAGCTCAAAGACTCTATGGGAAGCTAGAGAAGTGTTCATTCCTTGTTGACAATGTTGTATTCTTGGGCTATGTGGTTTCGAAAGATGGAGTGTCCGTGGATCAGTCCAAGATCGAGGCTATCAAATCGTGGCCTAATCCTAAAACTATAAGTGAGGTGCGTTCATTTCATGGTCTTGCTTCATTTTATAGACGTTTCATTCGTGATATCAGTATTATTACTAGTCCTATCACTAGTTGCTTGAAGAAAGGTGCGTTTGTATGGGAGAGGACGCTCAAAAGGCGTTTGATGTGACTAAAGAGCGTTTGTGTGCTGCTCCTATTTTGGCGCTGCCAGATTTCTCTCAACCTTTTGAGGTCGAGTGTGATGCTAGTGGAGTGGGGATTGGTGCTGTTTTGATCCAAGGTAAGCGTCCCATAGCTTATTTTTCGGAAAAGTTAGGGGGTGCTCGTTTGAATTATTGCACTTATGATAAAGAGTTCTATGCCATTGTTAGAGCTTTGGATCATTGGAGTCATTATTTGCGTTCTAGCCACTTTGTTTTGCATTCTGATCATGAATCTTTGAAGTATATTAATGGGCAACAAAAATTGAGCCCAAGGCATGCTAAATGGGTTGAGTTCTTGCAATCCTTTCATTTTTCTTCGAAATACAAAGATGGTAAAAGCAATGTGGTGGCTGATGCATTATCACGAAGGTACACTTTGCTTGCTACACTTGATGTTCGTTTGTTGGGGTTTGAAACCTTAAAAGATTATTATCATGATGATGGTGATTTTGGAGTTGCATTTGAGAAATGTGAAGTTGGTGCTTATGGGGAGTACATGTTGCAAGATGGGTTTCTTTTCAAAGGTAATCGCCTTTGTATTCCTAAGCATTCAATTCGTGAGTTACTAGTGCGTGAGGCTCATGGTGGAGGATTGGCTGGTCACTTTGGCATAGCCAAGACCTTGGAAATATTGAGAGAACATTTCTTTTGGCCTAAAATGTTAGGTGATGTAACGAACATTGTGAATAAATGTGTGACTTGTCATATGGCCAAGAGTTCTTTCAAACCCGGTTTATACTCACCTTTGCCGGTTCCAGTTCGCCCTTGGGAAGATGTATCCATGGATTTTATAGTGGCTTTGCCTCGTACTCAAAGAGGTAAGGATGCTATTATGGTCGTGGTGGATAGATTTTCAAAAATGGCTCACTTCGTTGCTTGTCACAAAATGGATGATGCTTGTAATGTGGCTGATTTGTATTATAAGGAGATTGTTCGTTTGCATGGAATTCCAAGGACTATTGTTTCTGATCGAGATTCCAAGTTCTTGAGTTACTTTTGGAATACATTGTGGAGAAAGGTGGGAAACAAGTTGTTGTTTAGCACTTCACATCACCCTCAAACTGATGGGCAAACAAAGGTGACAAATCGAACCTTGGGAACGCTATTGAGAGGGTTGGTAAGTAAAACGCAAAAGGATTGGGATGTCAAGCTTGCTCACGCTGAATTTGCTTATAATCGGTCTCCTTCTTATGCTACTGGTCATTCTCCATTTGAGGTAGTATATGGGATTAATCCATACTTGCCCTTGGGTTTAATTCCATTACCGAAAGATGAGTTGGTTCACAAGGATGCCGATGCTAAGTTAAAGTCTATGATGAAACTGCACCAACAAGTTCGTGAGTGAATTGAAGCTATTAATGCCTCTTATAAACAGAAATCAAATAAGAATCGCAAACCGAGGTTGTTTGAAGAAGGTGATTTGGTTTGGGTTCATTTAAGGAAAGAGCGTTTTCCAAGCAAACGCAAGAACAAGCTTATGCCTAGGGCTGAAGGTCCTTACAAGGTGGTTGCACGTGTGAATGATAATGCTTACAAGATTGAGCTTCCGGGAGACTATGGTGTCCATGCTACTTTCAATGTAGGTGATCTTTCACCTTATCTTGATGATGATGGCCTTGCTGAATTAAGGTCAATTCCTTTTAAAGGGGGAGGGGATGATACGGTTATGGATGAAAGTGATAGTCTTATGCTAGCAATTGGAACCAAAACTGATTTGGGTTCAATGGCTCATTTTGTGTGCATGGTGACTTGGATTGAGTGAGCTCGTTATATGGTCCTTATTATCAAGGTGGTACGTTAATCAAACTGGCCCGTTTAATCACATTGGTCCACTTGTTTAAACAGATTGTACGCACTTATTATTTTTAATTGCTTTGGTTAAAGTCGGTTTAATAAAGGGATATTTGTTTAAATCCCCAATTTAAATTCAGTCATTACTTAGCTTTGATTATTGCTGTTTGTAAGGAGAGTTTTAAGCCTTTGTAACCTCCAATTTAGTGACTGAATTAGGAGGCTTTAGAGCTTGTAACTGCCAGTTTTAAAGGCTCTTAAATGGCTCTTAATTAGCCGTTTAAAGCTCTTGTAGCTGTTGGTTTTTGGCTATTTATAGTCAGCTTCTTGATTGGAATAAACAACCAACTGGATGATTAAAACACTTGTTTGTTACATTTCGAATTATAGTTTATAATTCAGCTTTTTTTCTTTGTTTTGGACGCGTTTCCTATTCAAAGAACTGATTGTGAGTCAATAGGTCTTGTCTTGCATTCACGATCAACGAGTTAAAGGTCTAGCTTGTTAATCAACTATCCTTGTTTATACAACGAGTTTTTAAACTCGTATCAAATCCCTCCTTGTGCATGCATAGAATATTTCTTGAACAAAATGCTAAACCCACTAGAGAAACTCAACGAAGGTTAAACCCTTCGATGAGGGAAGTTGTTCAAAAGGAAATTATTAAATGGATAAATGCGGATGTAATCTACCCTATTTCTGATTCTCAATGGGTAAGTCCTATTCATGTGGTCCCTAAGAAAAGCGGAATAACAGTTGTTGAAAATAATAAAGGCGAGCTTGTCCCCACTAGAGTTCCTAATGGTTGGAGAGTATGCATAGACTATAGGAAGCTTAATCAAGCTACTAGGTAAGACCATTTCCCTTTGCCTTTTATTGACCAAATGCTAGAAAAGCTTGCTGGACAATCTTATTTTTGTTTTCTAGATGGTTATTCTGGTTACACTCAAGTTCCAATAGCTCCTGAAGATCAAGATAAAACCACTTTTACTTGTCCTTTTGGTACATTTGCATTTAGGAGAATGCCTTTTGGATTGTGCAATGCCCCTGGAACTTTTCAAATATGCATGATGAGTATTTTTTCTGATTTAATTGAAAAAGATATGGAAGTGTTTATGGATGATTTTACTGTATCTGGTGATTCATTTGATAGATGCCTTCATAGTCTGTCTCGAGTTCTGAAAAGATGTGTTGAAACTAACCTTGTGTTGAATTTCAAAAAGTGTCATTTTATGGTTGAACAAGGTGTAGTTCTTTGACATATTGTAAGTGCTAAATTTTTAGACGTTGACAAGGCTAAAATTGATGTCATTAGTTCATTGCCTTATCCTACTTGTGTTCGTGAAATTAGGTCGTTTAGGGCATGCTGGCTTTTACAGACGTTTTATTAAAAATTTCTCCAAAATTGCATACCCTTTGTGTGTTTTACTTGGTAAGGATGTTGTTTTTTACTTTAATGATAAATTCAAGAAAGCTTTTGATGATCTGAAAGATAAACTGACCTCTGCTCCTATTATTAGACCACCTGATTGGTCATTGCCTTTCGAAATCATGTGTGATGCTAGTGATAAGACAATAGGTGTTGTTTTAGGTCAAAAGAAAGATTACGTGATCCATTATGCTTCTAAATCACTTGATCCTGCCCAATGCAATTACAGTGTGACTGAAAAAGAAATGTATGCTGTTGTTTTTGCTTTGGAAAAGTTTAGACCTTATTTGCTTGGCACTCATGTGATTATATATTCTGATCACGCAGCTCTTAAATATTTGTTGAAAAAGAAAGAGTCAAAACCTGGATTGCTTAGATGTATTCTTTTGTTGCAAGAATTTGACCTTGAAATTAGGGATAAAAAGGGTGTAGAGAATCTGGTTGCTGACCACTTAAGTAGGATTGTTCCTAGAGATGATTGGCCGTTAATGACCGAGTTCTTTCCTGATGAACAATTACTTTCTTTATGTCGTATTGATACTCCTTGGTATGCTGATATGGTGAATTACTTAGTCACTAGAACATTTCCTCCTACATTGTCTAGAGCTCAAAATGAAAAGATTAAATCTGAATCAAAGTATTATTTTTGGGATGAACCATACCTTTGGAAATGTTGTGCAGATCAACTCATGCGCGGGTGTGTTGATAAATCTGAGTTCACTTCTATTCTCAATTTTTGTCATTCTTTGGAAGCTGAGGGACATTTTGGTCCTCAAAGGACTGCATATAAAGTCCTTCAGTGTGGTTTTTATTGGCCTACGTTGTTTAAAGATGCTTATATTTTTGTTAAGTCTTGTGAACCATGTCAGAAAACAGGTAATATCTCTAAGAAAAATGAAATGCCACAACACGGAATTATAGTTTGTGAAATATTTGATGTATGGGGCATTGATTTTATAGGTCCCTTCCCCTCATCCTTTGGTAATCTTTACATTGTTCTTGCTGTGGACTATGTGTCTAAATGGGTGGAGGCTATTGCCACCATAACTGATGATGCTAAGACCGTTGTCAAATTTGTTAAGATTTAAATTTTATTAGGTTTGGCATGCCAAAGGCCATAATTAGTGATAGGGGAACTCATTTTTGCAATAAAACTTTTGGTGCTCTTCTTGAGAAATTTCATGTGACACATAGAGTAGCAACTGCTTATCACCCTCAAACAAACGGTCAAACTGAGGTGTCTAATCGGGAAATCAAATCAATATTAGAAAAAATGGTGAGCCCTAATAGGAAGGACTGGAGCCTTAGGCTAGATGACGCATTATGGGCCTATAGGACAGCTTACAAAACGCCTTCAGGGATGTCAGCATATCGACTTGTTTTTGGGAAAGGTTGTCATTTACCTGTGGAAATCGAGCATAAGTCTTATTGGGCTGTTAAGCAATGTAAAATGGATTATGATTTGGCTGGGCAGCAGAGAAAACTTAGTTTGCAAGAGCTTGAAGAAATCAGATTAGAGGCTTATGAAAATGCTCAGATGTACAAAGACAAAACTAAGGCTTTTCATGATAAAAGGATAGTCAAAACTTCTTTTTCTGTAGGACAAAAAGTTCCTTTATACAATGCTCGTTTGAAATTATTCCCTGGAAAACTTCGATCTAGATGGCTTGGTCCCTTTGTTATTACTAATATATTTGATCATGGGGCAGTTGAGATTAAAAGTGTGGATTCTGGTAAAGTATTCAAGGTGAATGATCACAGAATAAAAGCATTCTATGAGTATGAACAAACAGGGATGATTGAAGAAATAAAGCTTTCAAAAGACTGAAGAATGTTATACGTCGAGCCAATTGACGGGAAATAGAGGCGCTGCTTGGGAGGCAACCCAAGGCTTAAAGCTATTATTTTCATTTTCCTATAATTTTAATTTTTTGTTTTTTTTTTCTCAGCTTTAGTTAATAACTTAGTTCAGGTCGTTTTAAACTCTCACACAATGCAACCACCTAACTTCTGTAATCTGTGATGCCATTATCGTGGGGCGTGCTACGGTTTGCTGAACAACACAGTTCTCATCAGATCTCTAATACAACTTCACACCAAATATGCAGATCTTGTTTTCTTCTGGCACCTCCCATAACCAGCTAAGTCTCTTCTAACTTTTCTACATTTTTTTTCCATTTGGGACAATGCAAAGTTTTAGTGTGGGGGGGAGTGGTTAGAAATCTTCATTTTTAAAACGAAATGCTGTCAAAATTTCAGTAAAAGTCTCTCTGTCATATTTAAGCATACTCAGTTGTACTTGTGACATAGGAAAATAAATGTTGGTTCTTTTGATTTCCAAACCAAATGACTGATAAGTGAAAAAAAAAGTTTTATGGTTTTGTCACAAACTAGCTTGCATTGGATCAATATGAATGGTATTAAAGATTGCATAAACCCCTCTTTGACATGGTTTGTGCTGCATGGTTTCGCTTTCCCTTTGTGCGATGAGTCCCAAAATGGAGGGCCACGAACCTCGTAAGACTCACTTATTTATTTTCCTCCTTATTGATCGCCCAAATTGCGACTTGCATTTTAGCTTCCCGAGATCGATGACCAAAGTGTAGAGGAGAAATGATTGAGGCATTTTATTTTTCATAATTAGAGTTTCCAGATATTTAGGCCTTCTTTCATTTATATATACACAAAAATTCCACTTTCTTAGCCCTGTTGAGCTTAAATATCATTTTTTGGCAAAGGTGGAGGATACGGTTAAACAAAGTCGTTGGGGTATAGTATTACTTGTATAATTGGAGTTTCTTGTGACCTTAAGGTTAGTATTTTTGCTCCACTTAGCTTGACTATTTATACCACCACATTTCTAAATAAATTTCCTACCCTTAACCCTAGCCCCGTTACAACCATATAAAAGTCCTATTTGATCTCCTAAGTACACTTTTGGTCCCTAAATGGTGAAGGGTAAGATTTTGTGCAAGTCCTGACGAGGGTCATCAAATTAAGTGAGGCATGAGCATCTATGAGGGAAGATTCAAACTTAGGGGAAAGGAAGCGGTAAGATTGGTTGGTCAACTAGGGTGCTAAATTCTTGTTATATATTTATTCAATGATCCATGCTTGTTGGTAGTGATATAAAATACATTTTGAATTAAAATTCTTAAAATATTCACTTTTCTCATTGGTTTGGATTGTCCAAAATAACAGGGTTTATTTCTTTATTCGCATAGTACACCTTAGTGTTTTTTATTTTGATGGAGGACGACCAAAAGCTAAGTGTGGGGGAATTTGATAAGTGCATTATTTACCATATATTTATTCCCTTATTTTAACAATGTAGTAATCTTTTATTTATTATTTTAGGTCTTTAATTACTTTTAATATTATAAGTATATTTTTTCTTAGTCTTATAATTTATTGTTAAATTAGCTTAAATAGTACTTGGTTATGTAACAGGTGCTAAGCTCGTGAGAAGCCATAGCCCGTTATTTGCTCACGGGTCATTCAATTACAATCAATAAGGGGAAGTGTAGAAGAGTCCAAACTTGTCAAGTGAAGCCCATGTTTAAAACAATTGTGAAGGAAGAATGGCCCACTCAAATTAAAGAAATCCCGTAAGATGGGAATCTCACATTAATACGTGAGGTAATTAAGAGTCGTCACTTTGACTTATTCTTTCCTATCACCTACCTTTCTCGCTATTATCGCTACCCACAACCCTTCATCTCCTACATCTACTCCAAAGATAGCTACGAATCAGTTGGAAACAAAAGCAAAAATCTCGGTTAATTTCCTTGTTCTCCACGCACTTAGAGGTATAAATTCACTTTCCCTGTTGAGTTTCCATACACAGCAAACACGGCAAAGAATAAGAGGTTTTGATAGATTCGATTGGTGAATTGATGGTATTGAAGGTGGGCGACCTCCATTGACGGCGAACTCGAAGGCAGCTGCTGCGGTGTAGTTCCTAATCAATGAGTTTTCTCTTTCTCTATTTTCAATTGAGAGTACTTGTATTGTTCTTTTTTTGGATTTACAATTCATTACACTCAAATTTAATTTTAGTTTTCATGTTCTTGGAAGTTTGTCTTACTCGAAAAAACGCTGAGTATTTTCTGATTAATGTTGAGTTTGGTATTTATTCAATTCATATGATTGTTGGATTCATTGCTCTAGATTTAATTTTCATATTTGTGATAGTGCACGATTACAGGTGTGGAGTAATTAGACTATGCTAGATTACTACTTGACGCTGCGTTAAGCGGTTATTTAGAGTAAACGACTTAGTATTGTTAGGAGTGAGCTGATATCACTTTAATTTTATTAAGTATATGGATTGTTCTAATGAAACTAGTTTATTAGGGTTAGATTTGTCGCGGCGGTAAGTTCACAACCTATTTCCCAAACTAAGTGTTAAATGAGATTAGGCTGCTTGGAAAATAGACTTTAAATTGTCTGGCCTTCCTATAATCAAACCATACCAATTGGGCTTGTTTGCTTGTCACTTGTAAATAACTAGTTTAGTTAGTTCTTTAGCTTTTACGTTGATCGTTTAAGTGAGTCTTAAATACCCCCCTCTTTGTGAATAGGTATATAATTGTATATGCTAGGTATGCTATAACTATGTCGGATTGGATGTAAGACTCGTTTGGTTAGTTAAACTTTGATGTTAGAAATTAGTAGTCTCTTCGTGGCATCAACCCTTTCTTATCCTTTTACTACTTGTTAATATTTTTGAAGGTCTAAGATAGGTTTTTAATTTAATACGGGAAACGACACGTATCACAAGTAAGTGTTGGTTTGACAATGGGTTCGTATGTGGATGAGATTCTTTGTGACGTTATTCCTATGGATGCTTGTCATATTTTGTTGGGTCTTCCTTGGCAGTTTGATAGGGACGTGGTTCATAAGGGGAGAAGCAAAGTGTATGAATTGAGAGACAAAGGCAAGAACATTGTGCTAAAGCCTATGTCCGCACAAGCGGTACGATCCATGAGTGTGCAGCAAAAAAAGAAGCCGAATCTCACCATGTTGGCTAGTGAACGAGAGATTGAGCAAGCTCTAGATCATGGAGAGTTGGTGTATTTGCTCGTGGCTAAGGAAAGTTTGATCGAAGGCCAAAATTGGAAAGAAGGCAGTCTCATTGCCGAGTTGTTTTCTGAGTTCAAGGATGTATTTCCCGACGAATTACCACCAGGTTTGTCTCCCATTCGTGGTATTGAACATCAAATTGATCTTGTTCCAGGAACTTCTTTGCCTAATAAGGCTGCTTATCGTTGCAATCCGGAGGAAATAAAGGAGTTGCAAAAACAAATTGATGAACTTGTGAGTCGAGGCTATGTTAGAGAAAGCTTGAGTCCATGTGCTGTTCGGGTGTTGCTTGTGCCTAAGAAAGATGGGACATGGCGTATGTGTGTTGATAGTAGGGCTGTGAATACCAATTCCGAGACTTGATGATATGTTAGATGAGCTCCATGGTTCGAAGTTGTTCTCAAAAATTGATTTGCGGAGTGGTTATCATCAGATCCGGATGCGAGAAGGAGATGAGTGGAAGACGGCTTTCAAGACGAAACATGGTTTGTATGAATGGACCGTCATGCCGTTTGGTCTCACTAATGCTCCTAGTACGTTTATGAGGCTAATGAACGAAGTGCTTAAATCATTTTTGGGCAGATTCGTTGTGGTATATCTCGATGACATCTTGGTGTATAGTAAGAACGAAGAGGAGCATCTGATTCATTTGAGGGATGTTTTTGAAACCCTTAGAGCTCAAAATCTCTATGGGAAGCTAGAGAAGTGTTCATTCCTTGTTGATAATGTGGTATTATAGGGCTATGTGGTTTCGAAGGATGGGGTGTTCGTGGATCAGTCCAAGATCGAGGCTATCAAATCATGGCCTAGTCCTAAAACTATAAGTGAGGTGCGTTCATTTCATGGTCTTGCTTCATTTTATAGACGTTTTATTCGTGATTTCAGTACCATTACTAGTCCTATTACTAGTTGTTTGAAGAAAGGTGCGTTTGTATGGGGAGAGGACGCTCAAAAGGCATTTGATGTAATTAAGGAGCGTTTGTGTCACGGTCCGAGTGTTTTGACACCGGATCCGTGCGGCGCGCTCTTGCCTATGGGACGGCAAGGGCGCAAGCCTTGTGCGGAAAGTGAATCTCAAGGCTCGGGGCACGAGCGGATGTCTGCTTTAGAATGGGCACTCTTGCCTATTGGCGACAAGAGCGAGGGTCGAGGGTCGATCGGGGCGCTTGTGTGCGCACAGCAGGCACAAGCGGGACCGACGACGAGAGTGTATCTGTTTTGCAAGGGATTTTGATGGGTCTTGGAAAGCTTAAAAGCATGTGACAGCACAATATCTATAAAGGCTAGCAACAACACATGAATTAAGCAAAGGCAACTTCTGATGAGAGGTATTGGTTCATACCCCTCATAGAGGTTTATTTTGAATTAGCTAAATTGTCCCAGTGAACACTGGAATTACAGTAACATAATAATTCTTCCTAAAGCCTAGAAAACTATTAGAAAGATCCTAGAAAGCAATAGAAAGGAGAAATACAAGTAAAGGAAGGTTGGATTCTAACATCTTCCCCCACTTAAGCTGTCGACGCCCTCGTCGACTTACAAGAGTTACAAAAGATGAAAGAAAAAGCTCCTATTCTAAACTCTGTAGTCTTCTCTGCGCCGTTGGTTGATGGCGGTTGCTGGAGTCTTCTTGAATCTTGTTGTGTCTCGGTAGGCTGGTGAGTCTTGTGAATCCAAGTCTTCCTTGTTTTTGGTTTCTGGCTCGAAGCGGTTTGGCTTGAGCTTGCATCTTGTCTCTTGTTTCTGATGCGAGGGGGTATCTGAGATGTCGCCTTTCTGAGTGGCTCCATCACTCGCATTGCCGAAAGGAATCGACCCTTCTCTTTTGTCTTTGTGGGGGTACCTGTACTTCGAACTAGACAAGTTTGTCCACCTGCTACAAGCAAAGAATTCAAGTGAGGCATTACAACTGCTTTGCTGGTGTGGAGGAACTCCAATCCAAGCACAAGGTTGAAGTCGTCCATGTTGACGGCAGTGAAGTTCATTTTTCCTTCCCAGTCTCCCAACTTTGCTTCCACCTGTTCTGCCACACCGAGAATCGGCTTGGCTTTGGAGTTGACGGATTTCATGCTACCGCCTCCTTTCTTGAGCACTAACCCCAATCTCCGGGCTTCTGTTTCGGTCACAAAGTTGTGAGAGGCGCCAGTGTCTACCATGGCTCGAGCATTCCTCCCATTTACCACGAGGTCCACGTACATCATGTTTGTGGATTCCTCTCTTGTCTTCGGGCCCTCTTTCCCCATTGCATACATCATGTAGACGGAACTCATTCTGCGGGGTTCTTCGTCCTCATGGCATGCTTCTTCTTCTGTCTCTTTTGGGGTTTCCTCCACGGACATGGCCGACAACTTCCTCTGTAGGTTGTCGATCTCCCCTTTGTGTTTGCATTCCCACCATTTGTGTGGGCCTCGACATAGCAAACAGTTCAGTCTACTAAAGTTTCCCGAGGGCGTGTTGATCTTGGATTCCTTTGTTGATACGGAAGGTGATGACCAGGATTTCTGTGAATCTCCTCCCCCACTTCCTTTCTTGAATCCTCCGACTGAGCTGGACGACACCCTTGAGTCACTTCTCACACTCTTGGTTGAGCTTGGAGTCGGGCCCTCCGAGCTTGTAGGCGTCCCCCTTGTTCCTTCTTCCGAGCGATGACCCCTTCCCGCGGAGTAGTCCATCAATCGCTCTGCAGCAGTCATAGCGGCCGAAAGCGTGTCCACTTTCGCCCTCAATACTTCGCGCTGCGCCCATTCTTGCAGCCCGTGAACAAAGTTGAACAACCGATCTTTCTCATTCATGTCTCGGATGTCCAACATGCAGGCCGAGTATTCCTTCACATAGTCGCGTATGGAGCCCTTGTGGCGGATCTCCTGTAGCTTCATTCTTGCAACAAACTCGGTGTTCTCGGGGTAGAATTGATCTTTGAGTTCCTTCTTGAACTCCTCCCAGGTGTCTATCTTTATTTTCCCTTCTTCGATGTCGGCGTGCTTGGTGCGCCACCACAGCTTCGCATCATCCGACAAGTGCATGGTCGCGGTATCCACCTTTAGATTGTCACTCAGTTGAAAAATTCTGAAATACTGCTCCATGTCGAAGAGGAAGTTATCAACTTCCTTCGAGTCTCTAGCCCCACTATAGTCTCGAGGTTTTGGAGGTTTGATCTTCATCGCACCACCCCCACTCGAGTCAGTCCTTGCAGCGCGCATCAGTGTCGCGCATTTGTCTTGGGCATCTTCAGCTTGCTTCTGGACAAAGTTGAGTTGTTCCTGAAGCGCTTCTTTCTCTTGCATGAGCTCATCGACCGCGCCCTCGAGTCTTTCTATCTCTTTGGCTTGGCCAATCACAATTTCCTCGAGTCGGGTCCAGCTCTCAGACTTGCCTTCTAGCCAGGCTAGTCTTTCTTCGATCGTTTCCATCTCAAATTGCTTGCTTGGGTCTCTCGATGCCTAGGTTTGAACCTTGGCTCTGATACCAACTGTCACGGTCCGAGTGTTTTGACACCGGATCCGTGCGGCGCGCTCTTGCCTATGGGACGGCAAGGGCGCTAGCCTTGTGCGGAAAGTGAATCTCAAGGCTCGGGGCACGAGCGGATGTCTGCTTTAGAATGGGCACTCTTGCCTATTGGCGACAAGAGCGAGGGTCGAGGGTCGATCGGGGCGCTTGTGTGCGCACAGCAGGCACAAGCGGGACCGGCGACGAGAGTGTATCTGTTTTGCAAGGGATTTTGATGGGTCTTGGAAAGCTTAAAAGCATGTGACAGCACAATATCTATAAAGGCTAGCAACAACACATGAATTAAGCAAAGGCAACTTCTGATGAGAGGTATTGGTTCATACCCCTCATAGAGGTTTATTTTGAATTAGCTAAATTGTCCCAGTGAACACTGGAATTACAGTAACATAATAATTCTTCCTAAAGCCTAGAAAACTATTAGAAAGATCCTAGAAAGCAATAGAAAGGAGAAATACAAGTAAAGGAAGGTTGGATTCTAACAGTTTGTGTGCTGCTCGTATTTTGGCGTTGCCGGATTTTTCTCAACCTTTCGAGGTCGAGTGTGATGCTAGTGGTGTGGGAATTGGTGCTGTTTTGATCCAAGGTAAGCGTCCCATAGCTTATTTTTCGAAAAAGTTAGGGGGTGCTCGTTTAAATTATTGCACTTATGATAAAGAGTTCTATGCCATTGTTAGAGCTTTGGATCATTGAAGTCATTATTTGTGTTCTAGTCAATTTGTCTTGCATTATGACCATGAATCTTTGAAGTATATTAATGGGCAACAAAAATTGAGTCCAAGGCATGCTAAATGGGTTGAGTTCTTGCAATCCTTTCATTTTTCTTCGAAGTGCAAAGATGGTAAGAGCAATGTGGTGGCTAATGCATTATGACGGAGATATACTTTGCTTGCTACACTTGATGTTCGTCTATTGGGGTTTGAGACCTTGAAAGACTGATGGTGACTTTGGAGTTGCATTTGAGAAATGTGCATTTGGTGCCTATGGAGAGTACATGTTGCAAGATGGGTTTCTTTTCAAAGGCAATCGTCTTTTTACTCCCAAGCACTCAATATGTGAGCTACTAGTTCGTGAGGCTCATGGTGGAGGGTTGGCTGGTCACTTTGGCATAGCTAAGACCTTGGAGATATTGAGGGAGCATTTCTTTTGGCCTAAAATGTTGAGCGATGTAACGAACATTGTGGGTAAGTGCGTGACTTGTCATATGGCCAAAAGTTCTTTCAAGCCCGGTTTGTACTCGACATTACCAGTTCCCGTTCGTCCTTGGGAAGATGTTTCTATGGATTTTATAGTGGCTTTGCCTCGTACTCAAAGAGGTAAGGATGCTATCATGGTCGTTGTTCATAGATTTTCCAAGATGGCTCACTTTGTTGCTTGTCACAAAACGGATGATGCTTGTAATGTGGCTGATTTGTATTATAAAGAGATTGTTCGTTTGCATGGAATTCTCAAGACTATTGTTTCGGATCGTGATTCCAAGTTTTTGAGTTACTTTTGGAATACATTGTGGAGCAAAGTGGGAAACAAATTGTTGTTTAGCACTTCACATCACCCTCAAACTGATGGGAAAACGGAGGTTACAAATCGAACCTTGGGAACGTTGTTACGAGGGTTGGTAAGTAAGACGCAAAAGGATTGGGATGTCAAGCTTGCTCACGCTGAATTTGCTTATAATCGTTCTCCTACTTATGCTACTGGTCATTCTCCATTTGAAGTGGTATATGGGATTAATCCTTATTTTTCATTGGATCTGATTCCATTGCCGAAAGATGAGTTGGTTCAAAAAGATGCCGATGCCAAGTTGAAATCTATGATGAAATTGCACCAATAAGTTCGTGACCGTATTGAAGCTATCAATGCCTCTCTTATAAACAGAAATCAAATAACAATCGCAAGCCTCAGGTGTTTGTCGAAGGTGATTTGGTTTGGGTTCATTTGAGGAAAGAGCGTTTTCCAAGAAAACGCAAGAACAAGCTTATGCCTAGGGCTGAAGGTCCTTACAAGGTGGTTGCACGTGTGAATGATATTTCTTACAAGATCGAGCTTCCGGGAGATTATGGTGTCCATGCTACTTTCAATGTAGGTGACCTCTCACCCTATCTTAATGATGATGGCCTTGCTGAATTGAGGTCAATTCATTTTAAAGGGGGAGGGGATGATACCGTCATGGATGAAGGTGATGGTCAAGGTGACGGTCTTATGCTAACAATTGGAACCAAAGCTGATTTAGGTTCGATGGCTCATTTTGTGTGCATGGTGACTTGGATTGAGTGAGTCGTTTGATGGTCTGTTTAATCAAGTGGGTTTGATGGTCCGTTTAATCAAGTGTGTTTGATGGTCCGTTTAATCAAGTGCGTTTGATGGTCCGTTTAAGCTTATCTTTATTTGTTTTCGTTTAATTCAATTTAATAAGGGGACAATTGCTTTATTCCCATTTAAATTCAGTCTTGTACTTAGCTTTAAATATTGCTGTTTGTAAGGAGGGTTTTAAGCCTTTGTAACCTCCAAATTGGTGACTGGATTAGGAGGCTTTTAGAGCTTTGTAACCACCGGTTTTAAAGGCTCTCAAATGGCTTTTAAATGGCTGTTTAAAGCTCTTGTAACCACCGGTTGTTAACTGAGTGTTTAGGCTATTTATAGCCAGCTTGTTGAATGGAATAAAACAACCAATTTTGAAGAATAAACACTTGTTTTTAGTTTACTTTGAATTATTGATTATAATTCAACCTTTTCTTTGTTTTGGACGTGTTTCCTACTTAAAGAGCCGATTGTGAGTTAATAGGTCTTGCCTTTCAATCACGTTTGACGAGCTATAGGTCTAGCTTGTTGATCAACTATCCTTACTCATATAAAGAGTTTTTAAACTCGTATCATTTGTGGTATCAGAGTTGCTCTTCGTGATTCTTACGAGCTAAAATGGATTTTACGATCCTGACTTTCTACACCATCTCCAAGAAGCCTTAAAGAACGTTCGAGATGGGGGATTTTGAAGGCATCCTAGACGTGATCCACTACGGGTTGTGGATGCATTTAAAGTCACTGAACTTCCTGAATTTGTTGGTGGAACAGATCCGGAAGCTTATTTGGAATGGGAGCGCAAGATAGAGCGAATGTTCGATTTCAAGGACATTGATGATGAGAAGCGTTGTAAGTATGCCATATTGAAGCTAGGACGAGGAGCTTCATTGTGGTTCGAAGGACTGAAATCCGAGAGAATTCGTGATGGGAAGGAGAAAATCACCTCTTGGGATTCTTTGAAACGTAAGCTACATAAAAGGTATGTGCCAACAACTCATATAATAACGACAATCGTAAAATTGCTGAATTGAGGCAAGGGAAAATGAGTGTGGTTGAATATATTGATGACTTTGAAAAGTTGTCCTTCGTGGGGGAAATTGAGGAGATTGAGTAACCAAAACTGTATAGATTTTTAAGGGGTTTAAACTACAATATTACCAATATCCTAGACCTTTATCCATATTCTGATTTTGACACTCTTTGTGAACTTTTTTTAAAATTGGAAAACCAAGGGAAAGCAAAATATGGAGGAGGGTCAAGTATGGATGGTAAGGCCAAGTCTTGGTCTAAATCCGAACCTATCTTGAAACCAAACACATCACCTAGTACCGTAGGTTCAAGTAATTCTACGGCTACCCCAAAATTAGTTAACATAACCAAAGAAACAAGTCTATCCAAGGTGCATTGTTTTAAGTGTAAAGGGTTTGGGCAATATCAAAATGCGTGTCCAAATAAACGGGTAGTGACCTTGAGAGAAGCTGTTGAATGCCGTGAGGAGTTGTTTGAAGAGGAGAAGAGGTCGGGGGACGTATTTGTGTTTGATGAGGGTGGCGATGAAGAGGAGGAGGAGGGGTATGACGTTCCAGTTTATGACACAAATATGGTTCTTAGAGCTTTACAAACCCAAATTGCATCTACTGATTCGGACCAACGAGATCAGTTGTTTCATACTAAATGTCTAGTGAAAGATAAGTGGTGTAGTGTGATTGTTGATGGGGGGAGTTGCACCAATGTTGCTTCTAGTGAGATGGTTTCGAAATTAGGCTTAATCACTACAGCCCATCCTAGGCCATACGCACTCCATTGGCTCGATGATGGTAATAGTGTGAAGGTGTCAAAACAAGTAAGGGTTGGTTTGACTATGTGTTTGTATGTGGATGAGATTCTTTGTGATGTTATTCCTATGGATGCTTGTCATATTTTGTTGGGTTGTCCTTGGCAGTTTGATAGGGACGTGGTTCACAAGGGGAGAAGCAACGAGTATGAATTGAGAGAAAAAGGCAAAAAGATTGTGCTAAAGCCTTTGTCATCACAAGCGGTTCGATCCATGAGTGTGCAGAAAAAAAAAAGAAGTCGAATCTCGCCATGTTGGCTAGTGAACGAGAGATTGAGCAAGCTTTAGATCATGGAGAGTTGGTGTATTTGCTCGTGGCTAAGGAAAGTTCGATCGAAGGCCTTATCTCCAGCTCTGGACAGAAATCCTAAGGCGGCTAGACAACCAGTTAGACGTTGCACATCCTTAACTGTCTTTGGGGACGTCATAGTGATGACTGCTTGTATTTTGTCGGGATTGGCCTCAATTCCCCTTTCTTTAATTAGAAAACCAAGAAACTTGCCGGAAGTGACTCCAAAAATGCATTTCTTGGGATTGAGTCTCATTTGGTATGCTCTAAGGGTCTCGAATGTCTCCCGCAAGTCCCCGAGGTGGTCTTCCCGCTGTTTTCTTTTTACAATCATGTCATCAATATAGGCTTTTATATTCCTTCCAAGCTATTTTGCAAAAACTGTGTTCACTAAGCGTTGGAAAGTGGCTGGTGCATTCTTTAGGCCGAACAGCATCACCTTGTAACAGTACAAACCCTGCTCTGTGACAAACGATGTCTTCTCCTGATCTTCAGGCCACAAGGGGATTTGATGAAATCCAGAATAGGCGTCCATAAAGCTCATCATGGCATGTCCTGCCGTCGAGTCGAGAAGGCGATCTATCTTTGGTAATGGGAAGTTGTCCTTGGGGCAGGCCTTGTTTAGGCCTGTATAATCGACGCACATTCTCCACGTCCCATTGGGCTTGGGCACTAGCACTACATTGGCCACCCATTCCGGGTACTGGCATGGGCGTATAAAGCCAGCGTCCATCAATTTTTGCACCTCAACGTGGGCGGCTAAGTTTCTTGCCTCCCCATGATTTCTTTTCTTCTGCCGTACTGGTTTCATGGTACTATCTACGTTCAATTTATGCACTGCTACTGTTGGATCAATGCCTGGCATTTCTTCCACCGTGAAAGCAAATATTTCTCAGTATTCTCGCAGCAGTTGTACCAGTGTCGCTGCAATGGGATCGTCAGGTTGGATTCTAATAAGAACAGTTCGAGATGGATCTTTTAGGTCCAAGACTATATCATAGTGTTCTCCCATTGGCTCGGGTCGTCTATCCGCACTATGAGCCATGGGCATTTCTTTGATTCTACGTTCTTTTCTCTGAGGTTTCAACTTTTTATTCTTTTTCGGAGACGCTCCCCAAGTTGCCGGTTCCAACGTAGATAGGTAGCAATCTCTGGCCAATTATTGGTTTCCGTAGAGGGCTCCAATGCCACCATTACTTCCCACAAATTTAACCAACAGTAAGTGAGGGAAGATCACTGCCTTCAGATCATTGAGGGCTGGGCGGCCTAGTATGATGTATAAGGAGGTGAGACTTGCCACGATTGTGAATCGGACGACACCTTCTTTAGTTACTGGAGGTCTGCCAATGGAGACGGGAAGCAGGATGGAGCCGATAGGACGGACAACACTTCCCCCGAAGCCCACAAGGAGCTTGGACTTCAACTTCTGTAGGCATTGCAAACTAATTATGTTGGACGAGCTCCATGTGTCTACTAGCACTCTTTTCACCCTGAGATTGGCCACTTTAATTTCCAAGACCAATGGGTCATCATCATATAGTGTTGCCGCCTTGCGGTAATCGTCTTTGGAAATTTCTACATGGGGTAAATCCACTTGCTTCATGCAGAGATGAGACGAACTGAATTGTCGTCCTTCTCTAGACGGTGCTCCTGCCGCGATCCCTCCTGATATTACTGCTATGAACCCTTCGTCTGAATAACTGTCGCCGTTGTCAGAGAGGGGAGAGGCACACGGCTCCTGGCCTGTTCTCTTGCTAGCTTCATTTGTATCTGTCAAACATAGATACTGACGTAGGTATCCTCTAGCCGCGTAGCCATCCAGTATTTTCTTTAGCATCCGACAGCTTTGGGTATCATGCCCGTCCTCCTTGTGAAAGGCACAGAACAGAGTGTTCTGTTTCGATGTAGGCGGCCTTTTGGGAGTCCACTGTTCTATCCCAGATTCTGTCCCTCAGCTAGGAGAATATCTTCAAGAGCCGTATTCTAGACAAACAGGCTTCCCGTTAGCGACTTTTTTCATTTCCTTCTTACTTCATTGTCTCGACCATTTTCTTTTCGGGTGAAGTTTGCTTGCGGCCTTCTAGAGGTCATGGTGGGCCTACTTGTGAAGTGACGACCCTGAGGCTTGTAAGCGGGTCTTTGTGATGCCAGGCTCGTAAGCCGCCCTGGACGTTCTTCTCTTACATGATGGCTTTCTTCCTTCAGAGGTCGTCTTTCCATGGGTGGGCCGCATCTATCTGCAACTAACTCCACCGTTCTGCCACTTCCTTGTACTGGGTTGGTTTCGCTGAAGGACTTAGTGATTTCTTCTTGGAGGACATGTTGAAGTCTTTCCTGTCATTCATCCGTGATGTTCTGATGGAGACCATGCAACATGTGCCGCAGGGATCCCGCGGAGGCTGGACGGCTTGCTGAGGCGTCACAATGCCTGTCAGCTTTGTCTCTAACAGGGGGCTGCCCTTTTTTGATAGCATACCGTGCGCCTTCTGTGCTTTACTCAGTTTGTTGTTTGGCCACGATACTATACCTCCCCACAGACGGCGCTAAATGTTGTGGGATCTTTTACGGTGATGACGTGTCACGCGTTCCTCGGAGGTATCAAGTATGAGCTGGCACGATCCTCTGGCAACCTTGGGATCTGAACTATTTATAGGGCTAGGGTTCCTTGGGAATTGATCCAATAACCCTAGCTGTAAGATGTGATGCCGGCTGGGGATTGGACCACGTGTCCAGGAGTAAGAGTATGGAATAGGGCCTGATGGTCCCTTTGGTTTTGGGCCTGGCCATGAATCAAGTGGGTTATAACGTCCTTTTATTGCTTAAGGGATCAGACTTGGGCCATCGTTCAGCCCTTGGACCCACGCGTCATATGTAGGTGGGCTATACTCAGGTTAACCCTGTCTTGGGCCTCCTTATGGAAGTATGCAAAGCCCACATCACTAACTATAATAAATTAAACAACAAAATTCTTAGACATTGTAACCATTTTTTGAGGCACGGTAACCCTATATTTTTAAAAGAGAATTGTGACTTAAAATCACATTATTCAAGCACAACATGTATCAACGACACTTTTTTGATGTATTTTTTTCATAATAATCCTAATAAAATGCCAAAATAAATTCGGAACAAGTTGTTGAATTTACTTAAGGCATGGTCCAGAATAAATTTAGTTGTGACCAAGTCCATTTAAGAATTGGTAATTTATTATATAATTTTTTTTTTTTACTTTTACGAAGAGATTGGCAACGGAGGAATATTTTAGAAAAGGTTGTATTATTGCTTCTCCGGAGGAAAAGAGAGAGATTTCATGCGTGATTGCAGTTCACGTTAAGTAAATTTTTCCCCGTTTTCACTTCATAATCCCTCGTGTTAAAAATTTGATGGGTGGATTTTACATAAAAAAATTTCATGCGTGATTAGGAATTTTGCTTTATGAACAATTGCTTGATTCTATGCGTTAGACTTTAATGATGGGTGATTACAATAGTCCGACTTTAAATTGATTTAATTATCATTTTTTAAATACATTTTATAGGAGATATTAAAGGGTGTTTTGGTCTATTCTATAGAGGGACGCCAAAAGTGTATTTACTAAATTAACCTCAGGTGTTCCCTTATAGAATAGAGATAAAATTAATGATACAAAAAAACATACGTACATACCGACCCAAGTGTACTTCCGTTTCAAAATGAATTTTATGTTTTCCGTTTTAGTCTGTTTCATGATGTTCTTTACATAGTACATTATTCTATATTTTGACATGAAAGTTTACTATCTTACCCCTCTTACCCCATAACAATTATCATTTTTTTTACTTTATTCATTTATACTTACATCTACCCACTTGTTTTCACTCCCTTATTTACTTTATCCATATTATAGAGTATACTATATTCGTCCATCTTTTTAGCCACTCTCTCTTTTTTATCTTACTATTTGTGCAAATTTTGAACTTAAGCACATTATAAAACGGAGGTAGTATGTACTTTACCGGTCAGAATCATTACTAATGCATATTAATGAGTTTATAATCAGTTAAACTTTTAATCGACATGGTAGAGTTTGTATGTGATTAGCAACTTATGCTAACTTCTTACAAAGATTCATTCGTACCCTTGAAAAAGTCAATAAATGGCGCAAAGTAAGTACAGGGGAGGCCCATCCCATAGCCCATGCTTGAAATAATTCTTTGGAGCTAATACCCATCTTTATCCCTAAATATAACTTCCCTGTGTTCGAATGTTTTGAGCTTATTAGCCCAACCTACTCATCATCTCTCTCGTCCCAGGTTGATAATTTCCATCAAAATTTATCTCCTAGGGCATTGTTATTCCTTGTGTTGCCGTTTCCTGTCTCTTACCCACCCCCCACCCCCCACCCCTCCAAAATCATCAAACTCAGGTAGCTCATTTGGGTCGGCTCTATCGACATTCCCTATCTTGGACAGAGAGGAAGACATGATGAAGGCAGTTAGGGATCTAAACTTCGTTATTTCCTCTCCGGAGAGTGGTGATATCTCGTCGGACCCGTCTGGTTTTCTGGAGAAAAGCTTGAAAACATCTGTGAGGTACAACAGGAAGCAGAAGGCGATGGAGAAATGTAGGAAGACTATAAGCAAGAAAATATGGAAGCCTACGGGTTTGTTGGCCATGGAACTGCATAAAGGTTCACTGGTGAAGGAAGTCTCGCTAAGAAAGAAGAGAACAATGGAGAAGAGCATGCTGCGGCAAACGACGATGAAGCATCAACTTCGAAACCAAGGAAAAAGGTGAAGAAACAAAAGAAATATAAAGGAAAGGGGAAAATGAAATTCGGCTTCAGTGACAGTGACTGTGGTGAGGACTATATGTCGAGTGAAGGGCAAGGGTCTGAAGATGATGATGGTGCATCTCGCCACGAGCAGACTTCAAAGACCATATGAGTATCCTAGCTTGGAACTGCAGAGGTGCTACCGAGGGTGCCTCTCCTATTATTAGTTTTATTAGTAGTTTATCTTAGGCTAGTAGTGTAGACTTTATCTTCTTGCAAGAAACTAAAAGTAGTGTTGGTTCCCTAAAATGATTCTGATGTGGGCTTGAACAAATCTCCCACAAAGCCAAAAGAGGCAGCCTACGACTCATACTGATCAGATGGGCCCAGGCCTGGAAAGAAGGCCCAAAGTCCTGCTACTCCACCAGAATAAAGACAGAGCCCCATTTGGCAAAGCCCATTCTCTTTAAAAGCCGGTCCAAATATGGGAGGTCCATCATTGCAGGCCAAAGGACACGTGTCCTAAATCCCCAAGGGGCACGTGTCCCATAGTTAGGGTTGAGGGTGCAGTCCCCAAGGAACCCTAGCACTATAAATAGCTCAGATCCCAAGGTAAAAGGGTATTCAATTCTTGCTCAGCAACAGAAAACCTATCTTTGCTCTGCCTTCTCTCTACAAATTACTTATCTCTCTAGCTTATACTTACTTAAGCATCGGAGGGAATATTCCTACGGGAATATTCTTGTTTTGCAGGTTGCCAGAAGTTCGTGCCAGGTCATACTTGATACCTCCGAGGAGCGCGTGTCACGTCAGCACCGTAAAAGTTTCCACAACATTTGGCGCCGTCTGTGGGGAGGTACAGTGTCATGGCTGAACTTCAAACTGACTACGGAAAAACCAAGGGTAAATCAGAACTCCCAGCCAGAAAAGGAGTGTTTAAGGATGGGTCCAACACTCAATGTGACACGGCAGCTAGCCAGCCTGTTGCCGTCATTCCTATTCGACCCTTGCTGGATGGTCCTCACGGAGTCAATCCTAAGCATGATAATGATAGGATGGTAGAGTTTCTGTCAGAAGATTCTGACTCGCCTATGAGGAGACGCAACCTGGAGGAAGCTAGTCGGCATGTCAAGGAGGTTCGTCCAGGAAGAAGGACGAGACGAATCTTGCAGAAGAAAAATGCGGACCGTTACTCTCTAGAGGCTCCTGTAAGACAGCATGAGAGCGTCGCCCGAAGGAAAAATGGCTGTGGCTCCGAAGAAAAAAGGGGGCGAAGGAGGACGTCCTCTAGAGGTCCCTTTAAGTTTAATACGGCTCTTGGCGAGATCCTCCTTGCGGAAGGACCAAGTCTGGGAATAGAACCGTCCCCCCGACGATCGTCCACCTCCTGCCCACAAGTACCTTTCTGTGCTTTTCACAACGACGAAGGGCATGACACCCAAAGTTGCCGGATGTTGAGGAAGATATTAACTCATCGCGTGGCTGAAGGGCACCTTCGCTAGTATGTCCATCTAGAGGACGCACATAAAGAAGCGAGCCCCACCTCTAAGTATGAAAACGAAAGAGTTATGGTAATATCAGGAGGAATAGCGGCAGGAGAACCATGTAAGGAGGGACGACAAAAAGTTCCACCTCATCTTCTCCCAGCACAGAAGAACCTACCCTCTGTAGAAATTTCCGAAGACGACTATAGAAGGGCGGCCGCGCCATATGATGATGATCCTCTGGTTATCGAGGTTAAGGTGGATAATCTTAAGGTAAAGAGAGTACTGGTGGATAGGGGAAGCTCGTCTGACATAATCAGTCTGCAATGCCTGCGGAAATTAAAGCACAATCCAGGAGACATAAAAAAAGTTTACGGGCCCTTGGTAGGATTCGGGGGGAGCATCGTTCGTCCAATTGGTTCCATTTTGCTGCCGGTTTCTTTTGGAATTCCCCCAGTAGTCAAAGAAGTTGTCATCAGGTTTATAATAGTGGGAAATCTCACCACATTCAACATCATACTTGGTCGTCCAACACTCAACGACCTAAAAGCTGTGATCGTCCCTCATTTACTATTGGTAAAATTTGTTGGAAGCAACGGACGCGTTGGATCTCTCTATGGAAATCAACAGTTGGCCAGGGATTCTTACTTGTCGACATTGGAGCCAACGGCCTGGGGAGCTTCTCCAAAGGGAAAGGAACAAACTAAACCTCCAGCGAGTCGCCGTAAAACCCGGGAAATACCGACATAGCACAATGCAGAAAGACGACCTGAGCCAGTGGGAGCACTTTATGATATAATTCTGGACTTAGCGGATCCGTCTCGAACAGTCCCCATTGGGGTCCACCCTGACGACCCCATGTCAGCAGCATTAATGCAACTACTCCAAGAATATAAGGAGATATTTGCCTTCACGGTAGAGGAGATGCCCGGTATAGACCCGGCGGTGGCCGTGCATAAGTTGAATGTGGACAGTACTGTGAAGCCAGTACGACAAAAGAAAAGGAATCATGGAGAAGCAAGAAATTTGGCCGCCGCTGCCGAGGTTAAGAAACTAATGGATGCAGGCTTCATACGCCCATGCCAGTACCCAGACTGGGTAGCCAACGTAGTCCTGGTACCCAAGCCCAATGGGACGTGGAGAATGTGTGTTGATTACACTGATCTCAATAAAACATGCCCTAAAGACAGCTTCCCACTGCCGAAGATAGACCGACTCGTCGACTCCACCGCTGGACATGCCATGATGAGCTTCATGGACGCCTACTCCGGATTCCACCAAATTCCATTATGGCCTGAAGATCAGGAGAAGACGTCTTTCGTCAAGGAACAAGGATTGTACTGCTACAAAGTAATGCCGTTCGGTTTAAAAAATGCCCCTGCTACCTTTCAACGGTTGGTAAACACAGTTTTCGTAAAGCAGCTGGGGAGGAATATAGAAGCCTATATATTGACGACATGATTGTAAAAAGCAAGCAGAAGAAGGATCACCTTGACGACTTGAGAGAAACCTTTGAAACCATCAGGACATAACAGATGAGACTCAATCCCAAGAAGTGCATATTTGGGGTATCTTCTGGCAAGTTCCTTGGCTTCCTGATTGCCGAAAGGGGCATTGAAGCAAATCCGGACAAAGTGCAAGCGGTCATTGATATGACGTCGCCAAAGACGGTTAAAGACGTGCAACGCCTCACTGGGAATCTCGCCGCCTTGGGACGATTCTTATCTAGAGCTGGAGACAAGTGTCACTACTTTTTCAGTACCATCAAAAAGGGCACCCAGTTTGAGTGGACGACGCAAGCTGAGGCTGCCTTCCTCCGCCTAAAAGAGCATCTGCACACCTTGCCACGGCTGGTCAGCCCTCTCTTGGGGGAAGTTTTGTATCTGTACCTTGCCATCTCAGAATACGCGCTAAGCGCCGTCTTGCTTACAGAGAGGGAGGGAACGCAACTACCTGTGTACTTTGTCAGTCACATGTTGCAGAATGCTGAACTCAAATATCCAACGGTCGAAAAATTTGGTTTTGCTCTGTTCTTGGCTAGTAAGAAGCTTCTTCCATATTTCCTGGCCCATTGATTGGTAGTATACAAGGATCAACCGCTTAAGCGACCTTTCACCAACCTTGAAGCGTCAGGAAGAATGCTCAATTGGGCAATTGAGCTTCACGCGTTTGATATCTCGTATGAACCAAGGAAGGCAATAAAGGGACAGGCATTTGCTGACATCATCGCGGAACTGACCAAGCCACCCTATTTGAAGAATGAAAAAACTCAGTGGATAGTGCATGTGGACGGCTCTGCTACTCAGAACGGGTCAGGAGCCGGCATTATCTGTGAGTCACCAGAAGGAGATATCTATGAATATGCAATGCGATTCAACTTTCAAGCGTCAAACAACGAAGCTGAATACGAAGCCCTGATATGTGGAATTCAGATGAGCAGAGCCGCAGGGGCAGCAGACGTCCTAGTTTTGTCTGACTCGCAATTAATTGTCAGTCAGGTCAAAGGAGAGTATGAGGCTAAGGACGAGGCCATGATAAGATATTTGGAAAAAGTCCGCCAAGAAGCCCAACAGCTGTCTAACTTTGAAGTAAAACACATCCCCCGGTCTGAAAATAACAAGGCAGACGCTTTATATAAACTGACAAGCTCAGCATCCTGCGACACGCCATGTCATGTATTCTGGGAGGTAAAACAGTCCAAAAGCATTGACGCCTCGAGAATAGACATCATGGATCAAACAGCCACCTGGATGAATGACATTGTCAACTTCAAAATGAATGGAGTACTCCCTGATGACCCCAAGCAGGCAGAAAGATTACAAAAGAAATGTACATGGTTTGAGATATGGAATGGAACACTATACAAAAAAGCCTTCTCACGGCCACTTCTCCGCTACGTAACCCCCGAGAAGGGGCAAGAGGTACTGGAAGATCTTCATCAGGGATTATGCAGCTCCCACATAGGAGGGAGGGCCCTGGCCGAAAAAACTTTAAGAACTGGATACTATTGGCCCACTCTCAAAGAAGACGCCCTCAATATGGTCAAGCGTTGTGATAAATGCCAACGATTTGCTCACCTAATTCGACGACCAGCACAGAAACTGACGCCAATCACCACCCTATACCTTTTTCCAAATGGGGGATGGACTTATTAGGCCCCAATACGACGGCACCAGGAGGACTGCGTTATGTAATAGTAGCCGTCGATTACTTCACTAAATGGGTAGAAGCTGAGGCTTTAAAGAACACTAAAGCACAGGATGTGAGAGCATTCATCTGGAAAAACATAATCACAAGATTTGGCGTGCCTCAGTCTATCGTCTTCGACAATGGGCCACAATTCAAGACGCCCAAATTAGAAGATTGGTTGGCCGACCATGGTATCACAACATGTTTTGCATCAGTAGGACGCCCCCAAGCTAACGGACAAGTAGAGGCATTCAACAAGATTATCTCTGAAGGGATGAAGAAGAAGCTTGATGAGGCAAAGGGTTTATGGGCCGACGAGTTACCCAATGTTTTATGGTCTATACGGACCACGGCAAAAAATTTCACAGGAGAAACACCATTCTTGTTAGCCTATGGGGCAGAAGCCGTCCTACCCATTGAAATGTGCGAACCCACCCTGCGCGTCATGTTGTTTAATGAAGATGACAATTGGGAAATGATGAAGGCGGCTTTGGATTTCTTACCAGAAACCAGAGGGAATGCGGCTCTACGACAGCAGCTATACAAACTCCGAATGACAAGGGAATACAACAAAAGGGTTTCTAGAAGAATACTTAAAGTTGGAGATTTTGTGCTTAGGAAAATGGAACCCGTCGGACGCGCCAATGAACATGGGAAACTCACCCCTACTTGAGAAGGTCCGTATGAGATTTACGAGGAGGTTCGAAACGGAACATACCGGATCCAAGACATGCAGGGACGTCCGATTTTGCGTACTTGGAATGCGGATAACCTCAAGAAGTACTTTTTCTAGATTGACACTTGTCTAGATTGTGAGTCAATAGGTCTTGCCTTTCAATCACGTTTGACGAGCTATAGGTCTAGCTTGTTAATCAACTATCCTTACTCATATAACGAGTTTTTAAACTTGTATCATTTGGGGTATTAGAGCTGCTGTTCTTGATTCTTACAAGCTAAAATGGATCTTGACTTTCTACAACATCTCCAAGAAGCCTTAAAGAACGTTCGAGATGGGGGATTTTGAAGGCATCCTATACGTGATCTACTACGGGTTGTGGATGAATTCAAAGTCACGGAACTTCCTGAATTTGTTGGTGGAACAGATCCGGAAGCTTATTTGGAATGGGATCGCAAGATAGAGCGAATGTTCGATTTCAAGGACATTGATGATGAGAAGCGTTGTAAGTATGCCATATTGAAACTAGGATGAGGAGCTTCATTGTGGTTCGAAGAACTGAAATCCAAGAGAATTCGTGATGGGAAGGAGAAAATCACCTCTTGGGAGTCTTTGAAACGTAAGCTACGTAAAAGGTATGTGCCAAACTCATAGAATAACGACTTATCGTAAAATTGCTGAATTGAGGCAAGGGAAAATGAGTGTGGCTGAATATATTGATGAGTTTGAAAAGTTGTCCTTAGTGGGGGAATTTGAGGAGATTGAGGAACAAAAACTGTCTAGATTTTTAAGGGGTTTAAACTACAATATTACCAATATCATAGACCTTTATCCATATTCTGATTTTGATACTCTTTGTGGACTTTGTTTAAAATTGGAAAACCAAGGGAAAGCAAAATATGGGGGAGGGTCAAGTATGGATGGTAAGGCCAGGTCTTGGTCTAAATCCGAACCTATCTTGAAACCAAACACATCACCTAGTACCGTAGGTTTAAGTAATTCTACGGCTGCCCCAAAATTAGTTAACTCAACCAAAGAAACAAGTTTGTCCAAGGTGCGTTGTTTTAAGTGTCAAGGGTTTGGGCATTATCAAAACGCGTGTCCAAATAAACGGGTAGTGACCTTGAGAGAAGCTGTTGAATGCCGTGAGGAGTTGTTTGAAGAGGAGAAGAGGTTGGGGGACATATTTGTGTTTGATGAGAGTGGCGTTGAAGAGGAGGAGGGGGGGGTATGAGGCTCCAGTTTATGACACAAATCTGGTTCTTAGAGCTCTACAAACCCAAATTGCATCTACTGATTCGGACCAACGAGATCAGTTGTTTCATACTAAATGTCTAGTGAAAGATAAGTGGTGTAGTTGAAGGAAATAATGCCCTTGGTCCAAGTATGCATTTAATGCTAAGTCTAATAAATGCGGTTCAGTATTAATTAATTATACAAGTTAATAATTGAGTGAGATCAAGTGAACTGTATGCCTAGCTAGAGGCCACTTCAGCTCAAGTGGAATTAATAATATTAATCTATAGCTTACTCTTGACTGAACCCGTAGGGTCACACAAATAGTACGTGAACGGATCAAGTATTTAAGTAAATTAAATACTCCATTTATGGGTATTCGGAATCGAAGGATCTCGGTTCCAGTGGGAGCTGAAATCGTCAAAAGACAAATTATGAATACTCCGAAAACGATGATATTGCCGGAAACGGAAATATGGATCGTATCAGAAATATAAATATTATCCAAGTCGTAGATGTTGCCGGAAAGGGAAACATGGTACGTATCGAAAAATATTATTGGAAATGGAAATATTGCCGGAATCAGAAATTTTGCCGGAAACGGAAATATTGTCGGAATCAGAAATATTATCGGAATCGGAAAATAGTTCTGGCATTGGAAATATTAAATATTTGTTCGAAACGGAATTTAATTCAGGAATCGGAAATATTAAATATTGTTCGAATCGGAAATGAATTCCGGAATCAGAAAATTAATCGGAAGTGCGTCGTACGAAATAAACATCGGACGAGCTTGCTAGACGCAAGGCCCATCACGTAGCTAGGCCCGCGCCTAGCGACGCCCGCGCAAAGGCAAGCGAATGAGCAACAGCCCGCCCCACCAAGGCAAGGCCCAGCCGCTGGCGAGGCAGCAGGCTGGCCACGCCCACGCATTGGCCGCGCCAGCGCTGCTGGGCCGCGCGCGCGGACAGCTCCCTTGTGGGTTGTTCGTGTGTGTGGTCGATGTTAGTGAAAACTTCGAATCCTTAGTTTCTTAGGATTTGTCCGATTAGATTATTTTCCTAAAACTACTAGAGTGAGTTGTTTAACTAAACACTAAAAACAAAGGTTTAATTTAAGTCTAATTCTAATTGAATTAGATAATTTGAATCCTAGTAGGTTTCTAGTTCGGATAATCCCACCCTATAAATAAGTGATGAATAATCAAAATTTATACATCATATTCTAAAGTATTCATATAGTTTTAAGATTAAACTAAGCTTAATAATTTGCCAAAATAATTAAGTACGAATAACATAAAATCTTAGGCTAAATTCTAGTTAATTGAATCTAAGGCGAATCCGAACGTGCTGTGGACTATCTACGGAGGGACTACACTTGGAGTCCTAAACTTGTTCTTGTTCGGTTTGGGAGAAGCTAGGGAGAAGCAACGAGTATGAATTGAGAGACAAAGGCAAGAAGATTGTGCTAAAGCCTATGTCATCACAAGCGGTTCGATCCATGTGTTCAGCAAAAAAAAGAAGCCGAATCTCACAATGTTGGCTAGTGAACGAGAGATTGACGAAGCTCTAGATCATGGAGAGTTGGTGTATTTGCTCGTGGGTAAGGAAAGTTCGATCGAAGGCCAAAATTGGAAAGAAGGCAGTCCCATTGCCTAGTTGGTTTTTGAGTTCAAGGATGTATTTCCCGACGAATTACTACCAGGTTTGCCTCCTATTCGTGGTAGTGAACATCAAATGATCTTGTTACAGGGACTTCTTTGCCTAATAAGCCTACTTATCGTTGCAATCGGGAGGAAACAAAGGAGTTGCAAAAAAAAAATTGATGAACTTGTGAGTCGAGGCTATGTTAGAGAAAGCTTGAGTCCAAGTGGTGTTCCGGTGTTGCTTGTGCCTAAGAAAGATGGGACATGGCGTATGTGTGTTGATAGTAGGGCTGTGAATATCTCCACCACAAAGCCCAAAGATAATACAACGATCAATACCAGCCAGCTGGGCTCAAACCTAGAAAGAGGGCCCAAACCTTGGTACCTAAACGAAATAAGAGCAGAACCCCATTTTGGAAGGCCCATCCTCTCTGAGAAGGCGGGTCCAAATGGTAAAAGGTTCATCATTGCGGGCCGAATGCCACGTGTCCTAAATCCCCAAGGGGCACACACCCCACAGCTAGGGTTGAGGGCACAGTCCCCAAGAAACCCTTACACTATAAATAGCTCAGGTCCCAAGGTAAAAGGGCATTCAATTCATCCCCACCAACAAAAACTTATCTTTGCTTTGCCTTCTCTCTACTAATTACTTATCTCTCTAGCTTATACTTACTTAAGCATCGGAAGGAATATTCCTACGGGAATATTCTGGTTTTGCAGGTTGCCAGAAGTTCGCGCCAGGTCATACTTGATACCTCCGAGGAACGCGTGCCACGTCAGCACCGTAAAAGATCCCACAACATTTGGCGCCGTCTGTGGGGAGGTTCAGTGTCATGGCTGAACTTCAAACTGACTGCGGAAAAACCAAGGGCAAAACAGAACTCCCAGCCAGAGAAGGGGTGTCTAAAGATGGGCCCAACACTCATTGTGACGCGGCAGCTAGCCGGCCTGCTGCCGTCATTTCTGTGCGGCCCTTGTGGGATGATTCTCACGAAGTCAATCCTAAGCACGATAATGGCAGGATAGTAGAGTTTTTGTCAGAAGATCCCGACTCACCTATGAAGAGACGCACCCTGGAGGGAGAGAGTCGGCATGTCAAAGAGAAACGTCAAGGAAGATGGACGAAACGAACTTTACAGAAGAAAAATGAGGCCCAGGGCCATTACTCTCTAGAGGCTCCTAGAAGACAACATGAGAGCGTCACCCGGAGGAAGAATGGTTGTGGCTCCGAGGGAAAAAGGGGGCGAAGGAGGTCGTCCTCTAGGGGTCCCTTTATGTTCAACACGGCTCTTGACGAGATCCTCCTTGCTGAAGGACCGAGTCTGGGAATAGAACCGTCTCCCCGACGATTGACCACCTCCTGCCCACAAGCCCCTTTCTGTGCTTTCCACAACGACGAAGGGCATGACACCCAAAGTTGTCGAATGTTGAGGAAGATATTAGTTGATCGCGCGGCTGAAGGACACCTCCGCCAGTACATCCATTTAGAGGACGCACACAAAGAAGTGAGCCCCACCTCTAAGTATTCAAACGAAAGAGTTATGGTAATATCAGGGGGAATAGCTGCAGGAGAACCATGTAAGGAAGGACGGAAAAAAGGTACATCTCATCTTCACCCAGCACAAAAGAATCTACCCTCTGTAGAAATTTCCAAAGACGATTACAGAAGGGCGGCAGCGCCATATGATGATGACCCTCTGGTTATAGAGATTAAGGTGGCTAATCTCAAGGTGAAGAGAGTACTGGTGGACACGGGGAGCTCGTCCGACATAATCAGTCTGCAATGTCTGCGGAAATTAAGACACAATCCTGAAGACATAGAAAAAGTGTACGGGCCCTTGGTAGGATTTGGAGGGAGCATCGTTCGTCCAATCGGCTCCATTTTGCTCCCGGCCTCTGTTGGAGTTCCCCAAGTGACCAAAGAAGTTGTCATCAGGTTTATAATTGTAGCAAACCTCACCACATTCAACATCATACTTGGCCGTCCAACGCTCAATGACCTAAAAGCTGTGATCGTTCCTCATTTACTGTTGGTCAAATTCGGAAGTAACGGTTTTCGCGTTGGGTCTCTCTATGGAAATCAACAGTTGGCCAGGGATTGTTACTTATCGACATTGGAGCTGACGGCCTGGGGAGCCTCTCCGAAGGGAAAAGAGCAAGCTAAACCTCTGGCAAGCCGTCATAAAACCCGGGAGACACCAACGGAGCACAATGCAGAAAGACGACCTGAGCCAGTGGGAGCACACTATGCTATAATTCTGGACTTAGCAGACCTGTCTCGAACGGTCCCCATTGGGGTCCACCCTGACGACCCCATGTCAGCAGCATTAGTGCAACTGCTCCGAGAATACAAGGAAATATTTGCCTTCACGGTAGAGAAGATGTCAGTCATAGACCCGGCGGTGGCCGTGCATAAGTTGAATGTGGACAGCGCTGTAAAGCCAGTACGACAAAAGAAGAGGAATCATGGAGAAGCAAGAAATTTGGCCGCCGCTGCCGAGGTTAAGAAACTAATGGATGCAGGCTTCATACGTCCGTGTCAGTACCCAGACTGGGTAGCTAACGTAGTCCTGGTACCCAAGCCCAATGGGACGTGGAGGATGTGTGTTGATTACACCGATCTCAATAAAGCCTGCCCTAAGGACAGTTTCCCACTGCCAAAGATAGACCGGCTCGTCGACTCAACAGCCGGACATGCCATGATGAGCTTCATGGACGCCTACTCCGGATTTCACCAGATCCCATTATGGCCCGAAGATCAGGAGAATACATCATTCGTCACGGAACAAGGATTGTACTGCTACAAAGTAATGTCGTTCGGTTTAAAAAATGCTCCCGCCACCTTCCAACGGTTGGTGAACACAGTTTTTGCAAAGCAGCTGGAGAGGAATATAGAAGCCTATATCGACGATAATTGTAAAAAGTAAGCAGAAGATGGATCACCTCGATGATTTGAGAGAAACCTTTGAGACCCTCAGGACATACTAGATGAGACCCAATCCCAAGAAGTGCATATTTGGGGTATCTTCTGGCAAGTTCCTTGGCTTCTTGATTGACGAAAGGGGCATTGAAGCAAATCCGGACAAAGTGTAGGCGGTCATCAATATGACGTCGCCAAGGACGGTCAAAGATGTGCAACGCCTAACTAGGTGTCTTGCCGCCTTGGGACGATTTTTATCTAGAGCTGGAGACAAGTGTCACTACTTTTTCAGTACCATCAAAAAGGGCACCCAGTTTGAGTGGACGTCGCAAGCTGAGGCTGCCTTCCTTCGCCTAAAAGAACATCTGCATACTTTGCCACGACTGGTCAGACCTCTCTTAGGGGAAGTTTTGTATCTGTACCTTGCCATCTCAAAATACGCACTAAGTGCCGTCTTGCTTACAAAGAGGGATGGGACGCAACTACCTGTCTACTTTGTCAGTCACATGCTGCAGAATGCTGAACTCAAATATCCAACAGTCGAAAAGTTTGGCTTTGCTCTGTTCTTGGCTAGTAAGAAGCTTCGTCCATATTTACTAGCTCATCGACTGGTAGTATACACGGATCAACCGCTAAAGCGGCCCTTCACCAATCTTGAAGCATCCGGAAGAATGCTCAACTGGGCAATTGAGCTTAACGCGTTTGATATCACATATGAACCGCGGAAGGCAATAAAGGGACAGGCAATTGTTGACTTCATCGCGGAATTGACCAAGTCACCCTATTTGAAGAATGAGAAAACCCAGTGGATAGTACATGTGGACGGCTCTGCCACTCAGAACGGGTCAGGAGCCGGCATTATCTGCGAATCACCAGAAGGGATATCTATGAATATGCAATGCGGTTTAACTTTCGGGCGTCAAACAACGAAGCTGAATACGAAGCCCTGATATGTGGAATTTAGATGAGCAGAGCCGCAGGGGCAACAGACGTCCTGGTTTTGTCTGACTCACAGTTAATCGTCAGTCAGGTCAAAGGAGAATATGAGGCCAAGGATGAGGCCATGATAAAATATCTGGAAAGAGTCCGTCAAGAAGTTCAACAGCTGTCTAACTTTGAAGTACAACACATACCCCGGTCTGAAAATAACAAGGCAGACGCTTTATCCAAACTGGCAAGCTCAGCATCCAGCGACACGCCACGTCATGTATTCTGGGAGGTAAAACAGTCCAAAAGCATTGACGCCTCGAGAACAGACATCTTAGACCGAACAGCCACCTGGATGGATGATATTGTCAACTTCAAAATGAATGGAGTACTCCCTAATGACCCCAAGCAGGCAGAAAGATTACAAAAGAAATGCACCTGGTTTGAGATGTGGAATGGAACTCTATACAAAAAAGCCTTATCACGACCTCTTCTTCGCTGCGTAACCCCCGAGAAGGGGCAAGAGGTACTGGAAGATCTTCATCAGGGATTATGCAGCTCTCACATAGGAGGGAGGGCCCTGGCCAAAAAAGGTTTAAGAACCGGATACTATTGGCCCACTCTCAAAGAAGACGCCCTCAATTTGGTCAAGCGGTGTGATAAATGCCAACGATTTGCTCACCTAATTCGACGACCAGCACAGAAACTGACGCCAATCACCAGCCCTATACCATTTGCCAAGTGGGGGATGGACTTATTAGGCCCCTATACGACGGCAGCAGGAGGACTGCGTTATGTAATAGTAGCCGTCGACTACTTCACTAAATGGGTAGAGCTGAAGCTTTAAAGAACACTAAGGCACAAGATGTGAGAGCATTCATCTGGAAAAACATAATCACAAGATTTGGCGTGCCTCAGTCTATTGTCTTCGACAATGGGCCACAATTCATGACGCCCAAATTGGAAGATTGGTTGGCTGACCATGGTATCACAGCATGTTTTGCATCAGTAGGACGCCCCCAAGCTAACGGACAAGTAGAAGCATTCAACAAAATCATCTCTGGAGGAATGAAGAAGAAGCTTGATGAGGCAAAGGGTTTATGGGCCGACGAGTTACCCAATGTTTTATGGTCTATACGGACCACGACAAAAAATTCCACAGGAGAAACACCATTCTTGTTAGCCTATGGGGCTGAAGCCGTCCTACCCATTGAAATGTGTGAACCAACCATGCGCGTCATGTTGTTTAATGAAGATGCCAATTGGGAAATGATGAAGGCGGCCTTGGATCTCTTACCAGAAACCAGAGGGAACGCGGCTCTACGACAGCAGCTATACAAACTCCAAATGACGAGGGAGTACAACAAAGGGTTTCTAGAAGAATACTTAAAGTTGGAGATTTTGTACTTAGGAAAATGGAAGCCGTCGGACGCGCCAATGAACAAGGGAAACTCACCCCTACTTGGGAAGGTCCGTATGAGATTTACGAGGAGGTTCGAGACGGAACATACCGGATCCAGGACATGCAGGGACGTCCGATCTTGCGTACATGGAATGCGGATAACCTCAAGAAGTACTTTTTCTAGATTGACACTTATCTTGATTATATGCTTTGTAAAGACGTCTAGAGCCTAGACGCACCATGTAGCATGTTTTAAACATTAAATGAAAAATTCCCTGCAAGCCGGCCTTGCTGGGAAATCCTTATGGCAAATATGTTATCAAATTCCTCGGAGAAATGCAAACTAACGCTCTCCCAAAAAGACTAGCCGTTTAAAGGCCTAAGAAGTGGCCCAGATTAGCACCCTCACTAGGCTGATCACCTAGAACACAGGGGTTACACATTTCTAACACATAGCTATATAAAGTAGCGAAAGACCTCGGCAAAAAGACCAGGGCAGACATCTGACGTCTCAAGTTGGAGGCGTCAGACATAATCATAGCAAAAAAAAATGATGACAAAAGCTAAAAAGCAATAAGACGTTCAAAAGACGCCATGTCATTCCCAAAAAGTTAGTCATAATTACAAAAATTATGCACAAAGCCACTAAGCAAGGCGTCACGAAAACATGTTTAAAATAAATACAAGACGCGTAGGAGCTCATTCCTCATCCTCACTGGGTACAAACTCAGGAGGAGTGCGTCCTTCCTTTTGAGCCTTCTCCACCTCAATCTGATAGGTGAGGAGCTTCTCGAACCAGCTAAAGGGACGTTCACTTGCAAATTCAGCATTCCATGCAAGCTCCATACCCCTTGGGTTGATTTCTCACCAAGCATGGCCGACTGGTCGAGAACGCTCTGTGACGAAGCAACCTCCTTGCTAGCCGCCTCCAGCTGGACCTCCAACTCCTTAAACTGAGTCTGAAGACGAGAAAACTCAGCTTCTTTCTCCTTGATTTTCTTGGAAAGGTCCTCCATTTCAGAAAAGTTCTGATCAATTTGCAGGAGACGAGCTGTGTTCTCAGCATTTTGGGAGGCCAGGGCGGTAGTCACAGCGTCAATCTGCTCCCGCCTGTCGAAGCGAAGCTTCTCCAGCGCAGCAAAATGCTGGTCGGCACACTGACTTGCCAGAAGACGGTGTTGAGCTTCTTCATGCACTAAAGAAGTGCGCCACTTTTCAGTGAGTCCAGCAGAATGAACATCTGCACAAAAATAGCAAGAGTCAAACAAAGAGAAACGAGTGTGTAAAAATAAAGGCATAATGAAACTCACGTCCAGTGCCGAGGACTGCATGGCGGCAAGCACATTCTCGGCCGCCTCGGGGAGAGTCTCAGCATATTGGGGAGGAATGACATTGCGCATCAACGTCATTATCTTCCTGCGGTCATGAGAATTGAACCCGCCTGAAGAAGGGATCTGATCCAATTCAGCATCAATGTCTTTCTGAGGATCGGGAATTTCTATGGGAAAAACAACGGGCTTAGAATCCCTGGGGGAAACTAGAGAACTGCTAGACGAGGAACGGCAGGTGGTTACGATGTTGGAGTAAAACTTACCCCCAGAATTCCTAGCTCTTTCCGCCGTCTTCAGAGGGATGTTTCGGCGGACGACTTCAGGAATCCCCGCAAGAGGATCAGCCGTCTCACCAGCTTTCTGGAAGCTAGGAGAAGCGGATGCAGCCTTGGGGACGGCAAACCCCTTAGAAGCCTTCGAAGCCACTGACTTGAAGACGGGTTTCCCTGTGCGGCCAGCCCTGCGCTTTGAAGAAGGAGCCGCGTCCGTGGCCGCCTTCCTCGTCTTCTGAAGAAATGAAAACATATAAGTTGCAAACAATAAAGGGAATTACATAGGAAGGTTTGATCAATACCTTCTCCTCAGCAGGAGGAAGAGCCATTTGCTCTGGGATGGCTTGCTCGGCCGCCTGCTGACGCTGCCAAGCCTTATAGGTGCTGGCGTTGAGTACCTTCGCCAACCAGGACGGCATATCCACTTGGCCTTTGGAGGCATCGTCCAGCTTATCCATGGCCTCGTCTGAAAAAACAAATAAAGACATTAGTACAATTTTGATAAAACAGTGAAGGATTGGAAGTATAGATACATTACCTCTCGGCATATACGGACACAAGCCTACAGCCAAGAGGAAAACGGGATCGCCCAGTTGATCCAGATGAGGCAACCACCCCTCGGGTATGTAGGTCGTCTTGTCCTTAGTGACGAGTGGCTTGGCCTTGAACAACGACGAGATCCGTTCCCAGAGATCGGCGGAGACTGGAGGGAAAGAGCTGCCTTTTCCAACAAAGTTGGGCTTGACGTTCCAACGTCTCATCCGCTCGCACATCTCTAGATTTGTGGTTTTGATGACCACCCACTTCTTCCTCCAGTGATGCCATTTAGACGCCTTCCCCATCACCGTCCGATAAGCTCCCTTATACGTAAGAATTAGCCAGCCCGCGACGGCTCTTGAAACTTGAGACATGGAGGCGATCCTTAGGAACGCCGGCAGGGAAGGGGTGATACTTGCGAGCTCGCAACGAGCGATATAGCCAAATACACCCGCCCAGGAGTTGGGGGACATTTGGTTCAGGCCAATGTTGAAGCCGTCCAGCAACTCCACCACAAAGGGGTGAGGGGGGAATCTCATACCCAGCTTTAGAAATGAGCTGTACACGGCGAACTCTCCTTCCACCAGTCCAAAGCTGGTGCAGTCCATGCCAGCCGGCATACGAAACTTGTACTCCGAACCTAGATTCAGAGACTTCCCATAGACCTTCCCCTTGAGAGTGAGAAAGTTCAGTCACGTCTGAAGTGGGAAGATTGCACTGGGATGAAGGTGACCTTCCTCCCCACCTGACGTGTTCGCCGGCGCGATATCGGTGCATTCAGGGACGTCCTCCTCTATAGGAGAAGAAGATTCTCCTTCGAATTGCTCTTCGTCCTCTATCCGCGCCATTTAATCCTGCACAGGCTGGAGACTTGGCTCAAGACATGGGCATACTTGAAAAGAGAAGGCGTCAAAGGGACAAGTTGACGCCCTCAGTTTGACGAGACCCTTGCATGATTAAGAAAAGAATTGGGAAGGATCAAAATCAACAAACAAATTTTTCCAAAGAAAGCATTTACCTGATAGATCAAAGAGAGTTTGTGAAAGAACTTTGATGAAGAACTGCAAGAACACGACTTTGAAGATCGTGGCGGTGCTACAGTGGATTTCAGTGGATGTTAGACGCCGGAAATCGCCTTCTCCTATTTTCTCTCAAATGATCACTAGAAATGAGGGGGGAAATCACTCAAATTGGCCACTTATTTATAGAGGGGTAAGAAATGATTACCCCTGCCACGCGTCATCACCTCATTGGACACTCCAAGAGCACTGAAAACTAACGCCTGTTTTCACTCCTCATGAGGAGCAAATGATGTGGGCTTGAATATCTCCACCACAAAGCCCAAAGAGGATACAACGATCAATACCGGCCAGCTGGGCTCAAACCTAGAAAGAGGGCCCAAACCTTGGTACCGAAACGAAATAAGAGCAGAACCCCATTTTGGAAGGCCCATCCTCTCTGAGAAGGCAGGTCCAAATGGTAAAAGGTTCATCATTGCGGGCCGAATGCCACGTGTCCTAAATCCCCAAGGGGCACATACCCCACAGCTAGGGTTGAGGGCACAGTCCCCAAGAAACCCTAACACTATAAATAGCTCAGGTCCCAAGGTAAAAGGGCATTCAATTCATCACCACCAACAAAAACTTATCTTTGCTCTGCCTTCTCTCTACTAATTACTTATCTCTCTAGCTTATACTTACTTAAGCATCGGAGGGAATATTCCTACGGGAATATTCTGGTTTTGCAGGTTGCCAGAAGTTCGCGCCAGGTCATACTTGATACCTCCGAGGAACGCGTGCCACGTCAGCACCGTAAAAGATCCCACAACACTAATTATTTTACTAAAATTAAAACCTTGATTAAATTTAAATTAATTAATTTAATAAACTGAAAATAATACTTTATATGAGCTTTAAATTTTAATTAAATTTGTATGTTTCCGGTTAGACTAGGAAATACAATTTTATGTTTAAAATTAGTAAAGCATGTAAATTTCTTGGTTTTAGTGGGAGCTTTTTAGTCATAAACTCTTGATTAGGTATACATTCCTTTAACGTTAAAACAACTTGATTAGAATTAATAAGGATTGAATAATTGGTATATTATTGGAAGCCTTGATTAATTGCTGCAAATATTTATGTGATGCATAATATGTTCTACTAACCAGCTATGTGGGCCATTCATTGATAAATGAATGGGTGAATGGTATATTGTAAAATGTATTGTTTTGCAGGTTATGGAAAGTGACTAGTATGGCCCAAATAGGATAGAAAATATGGTCTGCGTACCATTAATTTGAATGTAAAATTGGTCTAATGTACCAAAGTTTTTAATTTAAATATGGTCTGCGTACCGTCAAATAGTTGTAATTAGTTTCAATTATAGTTTCCTATTTGAAGAAAATGGCGCCTCCCATGGTGAAATTCAAGACGGAGTTTCCAATCCATTTTCAAGACGGAGTTTGAAGTTGATGCTTCAAGACGAAGTCGGGCCATACTAGATCACATTTATATCTTATGCATGCTTTAAGTTATTTATTGCTTTAAATACGTCTTAATTATGCATGAGATTATGGCTTGATTATGTTGCATGATTAAGGATTTTAGTTCACTTAAAATCTAACCAACATAGTAAGAGCCTTAAGTTCCAAACTTTAAAAATTGAGTTAAAAGGTGCCATGCCAAAATAACACTTACTTGGATAACCTTTACATCAATCTTAGTAATAGTTTTCCGCCTAAGCGAGGTGTTACTTATTGATCCTAAAGGGGTAAGGTACACAAATAATTGTGAGTACATGTTAGTTTTGGTGAAACTCAACGATATAAGTAAGGAGTCCTTTTATGTCGTGGCAAATGAGATAGGTTTACCTAATAAGTTCTTAGACGTACCTATCAACCAAGAGTAGTTTCTAGACTATTAGCAAAGGCTTTGCTTACCTAAAATATTTTAGAATTAAGTCTAAATACATAATGTGCTTAATTCTTCAATGATTTAAGGATCTTGGAATCATTTTATTCACACCTGCCGGAACACATAATTTGAATAAAATTCTTAATAAATGATAAATTATGCATGTATGCTAGAATTTAAGTTTATTAAGAGAAACTGTGAATGGTTATTTATTTGTTTATTCTTTTTCAATTGTAATTTTACTATGGCAAACAACAATTCATTCAACATCCGATCAATTCTCGAAAAGGAGAAGTTGAACAGGAAAAACGTCCTTGACTGGCAAAGGAACTTGCAAATAGTTCTTGTGCAGGAAGAAAAGGAGTATGTCCTGGAAAAGGCGATGCCCGAAGCCGCAGGCGACGGGGTCACTTAGGCAGCCCTCAATCGTTGGATTGATGCCAACAAGGATGTAAAATGTCTAATGCTTGCAACCATGAGTGCAGATCTACAGAAAACGTTCATCAACTCAGATGCTTTAACGATCATCAGTGAGTTAAAGAACATGTTCCAAGATCTGGCTCGAGTCGAAAGATTCGAGACTCATAGGCAAATTCTTGAGACTAAGCTTAAGAACGGCGAGCCCGTAAGTCCACATGTTCTCAAAATGATTGGACTCATTGAGAATATGAGTCGGCTGGATCAGCAATTCTCTCAGGAAATGGTTGTAGACACCATCCTCCGTTCTCTTCATAGCGGGTATGATCAGTTCAAGCTGAACTACAATATGAATAGTCTGGACAAAACGCTCACTGAGCTTCACGGTATGCTGAAGACCGCTGAAAAGACGCTCAAAAGTGATAAGCAAGATGTGCTTATGGTGCGTGGGGGCAAGTTCAAGAAATCTGGCAAGAAGAGGAATGCTAAGAAAGGTGGAAAGAAGGCCAGCCCGACTGAGCAATCTGGCGGCACCAAGTCTGAAAAGAAGAAGGTGAGCTAACCCACTTCTGAATCTGAATGCTTCTACTGCAAGAAGAAGGGGCATTGGAAGAGAGATTGCTTGAAGCTTAATGAAGATCAGAAGAACGGAAGAGTCGTTCCATCTTCAGGTATTTTCGTTATAGACTGTATACTTGCTAATTCAACTTCTTGGGTATTAGATACAGGTTGTGGCTCACACTTATGTTCCAATTCGCAGGGACTAAGAAGAAGTAGAAGGTTAAGCAAGGGTGAAGTCGACCTACGAGTGGGAAATGGAGCACGGATTGCTGCATTAGCTGTAGGAACTTATTATTTGTCGTTGCCCTCTGGGCTAGTTTTGGAACTGGAAGAATGTTTCCATGTTCCAACTCTTACTAAAAACATCATTTCTATTTCTTGCTTAGATGCTAAGGGATTTTCCTTTTTAATAAAAGACAATAGTTGCTCGTTTTATTTTAAAGAGATGTTTTATGGATCTGCTAGATTAGTCAATGGACTTTATTTATTAGATCACGAGAAACAAGTTTATAACATAAATACCAAAAAGGCCAAAAAGAATGTTCAGAACTCACCTATCTGTGACATTGTTGATTAGGCCATATAAACGTGAAGCGCATAGAAAGACTTCAAAAGGAACGCATTCTAGAACCATTTGACTTAGAGGATTATGGTAAGTGCAAATCATGTTTACTTGGTAAAATGACGAAGCAACCTTTCTCTAAAGTTGGAGAAAAAGCAACTGAACTATTGGGTTTAATCCATACAGATGTATGTGGACCAATGAGTACAAATGCTAGAGGTGGTTTCAGCTACTTTATCACTTTCACTGATGACTTCAGTAGATATGGTTATGCCTACCTAATGAAGCATAAGTCTGAATCCTTTGACAAATTCAAGGAATTTCAGAGTGAAGTAGAGAATCAGTTAGGCAAGAAGATTAAGGCACTGCGGTCTGATAGAGGCGGTGAATATCTGAGCTATGAATTTGATGACCATCTGAAAGAATGTGGAATTGTATCATAATTGACTCCTCCTGGAACACCTCAATGGAACGGTGTGTCAGAACGGAGGAATAGAACCCTGCTAGACATGGTTAGATCAATGATGGGTCAGACCAAACTTCCAATAGAATTTCGGGAACATGCACTAAACACAGCTGCACTCGCTATAAATAGAGCTCCGTCTAAAGCTGTCGAAAAGATTCCATATGAGTTATGGTTTGGAAAGCCTCCAAATGTGTCTTTTCTTAAGATTTGGGGTTGTGAAGTATACGTCAAACGATTAATTTCAGACAAACTTCAACCAAAATCTGACAAATGTATCCTTGTGGTCTATCCAAAGAAAACAAAGGGGTATTACTTCTACAATACATCTGAGGCCAAGGTGTTTGTTGCTCGAGATGGTATCTTTTTGGAAAGAGATCACATTTCCAAAATGACAAGTGGGAGAAAAGTAGACCTCGAAGAAATTCGAGTCGAACAACAAACTCTAGAGAATGCTCAAGATGACATTCAGGATGAAACTCAGAGATCTTTAGAAGTATTAGGTGAGAATCAAGGACCATCTAGAAATGTAACCCCGCGTAGATCGCAGAGATATAGATCTCAACCTGAAAGGTACTTAGGTACTTTGACGAACGAGAGCTATGAAGTTCTATTACTTGAAAGTGATGAACCTGCGACTTACGAACAAGCTATGACGAGCCCTAGCTCCAAGCAATGGCAAGAAGCCATGCAATCTGAATAGACTCCATGTCTGAAAACCAAGTTTGGGATTTGGTCGATTTTCCAGATGGCTACCAAGCCATAGGAAGCAAATGGGTTTTCAAACTGAAAAAGGACAAGGATGGGAAACTATAAGTTTTCAAAGCTAGATTGGTTGCAAAAGGTTACAGGCAAGTCCACGGTGTGGATTACGATGAAACCTTTTCACCAGTTGTAATGCTAAAGTCTATTCAGATAATGTTAGCAATCGCTGCATATTACGATTACAAAATATGGCAGATGGATGTCAAAACCGCTTTCTTAAACGGCGTTTTAACAGAAACTGTGTTTATGACACAACCTGAGGGTTTTGAGGATCCAAAGAATGCTAAAAAGGTATGCAAGCTTAAGAAATTAATCTACGGATTGAAGCAAGCATCAAGGAGCTGGAGTATAGGTTTTGATGAAGCAGTCAGTGACTTTGGTTTCATCAAGAACGCAGACGAATCTTGTGTATACAAGAAGGTCAGTGGGAGCAAAATTGCTTTTCTAGTATTATATGTCGACGACATATTACTTATTGGAAATGACATTCCTATGTTAAACTCTGTTAAGATTTGGCTTGGGAAATGTTTTTCGATGAATGATCTAGAAGAAGCACAGTACATACTGGGCATCAATATTTACAGAGATAGATCTAAAAAGATGATTGGACTCAGCCAAAGCACTTATATCAGTAAGGTGCTTGAAAGGTTCAATATGGTAGACTCCAAGCGAGGCTACCTACCCATATCTCATGGAATGACTCTAAGCAAGACTCAGTGCCCAAAAACACTAGATGAGCGTAGACGAATGAGTGGGATTCCATATGCATCATTGATTGGTTCAATAATGTATGCTATGATATGTACACGCCCGGATGTTGCGTACGCACTCAGTGCTACGAGCAGATTCCAGTCAGATCCAGGAGAGACACATTGGACTGCTCGCAAGAATATTCTGAAGTACCTGAAAAGGCACAAAGATGATTTCCTGGACTATGGTGGAGATGATGAATTAATTGTTAAAGGTTATACGAATGCAAGTTTCCAAACCGACAAAGATGATTTCAGATCACAGTCTGGGTTTGTCTTCTGCCTCAACGGAGGAGCAGTAAGCTGAAAAGTGCTAAGCAAAGCACTATTGCGGATTCTACAACTGAAGCAGAGTACATTGCTGCACATGAAGCAGCAAAGGAAGCTATTTGGCTAAGGAAGTTCATAGGTGAACTTGGTGTAGTCCCCTCCATTAAAGGACCAATAGCTCTATATTGTGATAATAACGGAGCTATTGCACAGGCAAAGGAGCCTAGACACCACCAGAGAGTCAAGCATGTACTTCGTAGATTTCACCTTCTACGAGAGTTCGTTGAAAGAAAAGAAGTCGAGATAAGCAAGATTGGAACTGACGACAACATCTCAGATTCATTAGCTAAACCTCTGCCGCAAGCGAAGCACAACTCGCACACTGCAGCTATGGGAATCAAGCATGTTGAAGAATGGCTTTGATGTCCTTATTTAATGTTTTAAAGTTTTAGAGTTTAATACTTTGTAAAACGTTATTGGTTAACCATTCATATGAATGAATAGAATTCATTTTTCCATTGAATTTGTGATTTATTAAATGATGAGTCCCTTCAATTTGACGATATATTCAAGATAGACTGTCAGGACCAGTCCTGTGACTAAGAAATGTCTATCAAGTGAACTTTGAATGTCAAAAGTTGAAAATGGTCCCTAGTCGGAGTTTTCTATAAAGATGGACGCATAGAAAACGCTAGACGACTAGAATGCAAGATGACTAATAGTCAAAAGGCAGACCTATTAGTCATCTAGAATGCGATATTCGGAATCGACGGATCTCGGTTCCAGTGGGAGCTGAAATCGTCAAAAGGCAAATTATGAATACTCCGGAAACGATGATATTGTCGGAAACGGAAATATGGATCGTATCGGAAATATAAATATTATCCAAGTCGTAGATGTTGCCGGAAACGGAAACATGGTACGTATCCGAAAATATTATTGGAAATGGAAATATTGCCTGAATCGGAAATATTGCCGGAAACGGAAATATTGTCGGAATCGGAAATATTATCGGAATCGGAAAATAATTCCGGAATCGGAAATATTAAATATTTGTTCGAAACGGAAATTAATTCCGAAATCGGAAATATTAAATATTGTTCGAATCGGAAATGAATTCTGGAATCGGAAAATTAATCGGAAGCGCGTCGTACGAAATAAACATCGGACGAGCTTGCTAGACGCAAGGCCCGGCACGAAGCTAGGCCCGCGCCTAGCGAAGCCCGCGCAAAGGCAAGTGAATGAGCAGCAGCCCACCCCACCAAGGCAAGGCCAGGCCCAGCCGCTGGTGAGGCAGCAGGCTGGCCGCGCCCACGCATGGGCCGCGCCAGCGCTGCTGGGCCTCGCGCGCGGATATCTCCCTTGTGGGTTGTTCGTGTGTGTGGTCGATGTTCGTGCAAACTTCGAATTCTTAGTTGCTTAGGATTTTTCCGATTAGATTATTTTCCTAAAACTACTAGAGTTAGTTGTTTAACTAAACACTAAAAACAAAGGTTTAATTTAAGTCTAATTCTAATTGAATTAGATAATTTGAATCCTAGTAGGTTTCTAGTTCGGATAATCCCACCCTATAAATAGGTGATGAATAATCAAAATTTATACATCATATTCTAAAGTATTCATATAGTTTTAAGATTAAACTAAGCTTAATAATTTGCCAAAATAATTAAGTACGAATAACATAAAAAACCTTAGGCTAAATTCTAGTTAATTGAATCTAAGGTGGATCCCAACGTGTTGTGGACTATCTACGGAGGGACTACACTTGGAGTCCTAAACTTGTTCTTGTTCGGTTTGGGAGCAGCTAGGGAGGGCACGCTACAAATGTATGCATCCTAAATTATGCTAATTGTTATGTGGCAATTAATTTGGATTCCTGGCTTTATGGTTTTTCCGCATGAAATATATACGCTTTATATGTATCATAACCTAACAGTATTGTGATTGTTGATGGGGGGAGTTGCACCAATGTTGCTTCTAGTGAGATGGTTTCGAAATTAGGCTTAATCACAACAGCCCATCCTAGGCCATACGCACTCCATTGGCTCGATGATGGTAATAGTGTGAAGATGTCGAAACAAGTAAGGGTTGGTCTGACTATGGGTTCGTATGTGGATGAGATTCTTTGTGATGTTATTCCTATGGATGCTTGTCATATTTTGTTGGGCCGTCCTTGGCAGTTTGATAGGGACGTGGTTCACAAGGGGAGAAGCAACGAGTATGAATTGAGAGACAAAGGCAAGAAGATTGTGCTAAAGCCTATGTCATCACAAGCGGTTCAATCCATGAGTGTGCAGCAAAAAAAGAAGCCGAATCTCACCTGTTGGCTTGTGAACGAGAGATTGAGCAAGCTCTAGATCATGGAGAGTTGGTGTATTTTCTCGTGGCTAAGGAAAGTTCGATCGAAGGCGGCTAGACAACCAGTCAGACGGTGCACATCTTTAACTGTCTTTGGGGACGTCATAGTGATGACTGCTTGTTCTTTGTCGGGATTGGCCTCAATTCCCCTTTCTTCAATTAGAAAACCAAGAAACTTGCTGGAAGTGACTCCAAAATGCATTTCTTGGGATTGAGTCTCATTTGGTATGCTCTAAGGTCTCCCGCAAGTCCCCGAGGTGGTCTGCTTGCTGTTTGCTTTTTACAATCATGTTATCAATGTAGGCTTCTATATTCCTTCCAAGCTATTTTGCAAAAACTGTGTTCACTAAGCGTTGGAAAGTGGCTGGTGCATTCTTTAGGCCGAACGGCATCACCTTGTAACAGTACAAACCCTGCTCTGTGACAAACGATGTCTTCTCCTGATCTTCAGGCCACAAGGGGATTTGATGAAATCCAGAATAGGCGTCCATAAAGCTCATCATGGCATGTACTGCCGTCGAGTCGAGAAGGCGACCTATCTTTGGTAATGGGAAGCTGTCCTTGGGGCAGGCCTTATTTAGGTCTGTATAATTTACGCACATTCTCCACGTCCCATTGGGCTTGGGCACTAGCACTACATTGGCCACCCAGTCCGGGTACTGGCATGGGCGTATAAAGCCAGCGTCCATTAATTTTGCACCTCAGCGCCGGCGGCTAAGTTTCTTGCCTCCCCATGATTTCTTTTCTTTTGCCGTACTGGTTTCATGGTACTATCTACGTTCAATTTGTGCACTGCTACTGTTGGATCAATGCCTGACATTTCTTCCACCGTGAAACCAAATATTTCTCGGTATTCTCGCAGAAGTTGTACCAGTGTCGCTGCCATGGGATCGTCAGGTGGGATTCCAATAGGAACAGTTCGAGATGGATCTTTTAGGTCCAAGACTATATCATAGTGTGCTCCCACTGGCTCGGGTCGTCTATCCGCACTATGAGCCATGGGCATTTCTTTGATTCTTCGTTCTTTTCTCTGAGGTTTCAACTGTTCACTTTTTTTCGGAGACGCTCCCCACGCTGCCGGTTCCAACGTAGATAGGTAGCAATCTCTGGCCAATTGGTTTCCGTAGAGGGCTCCAATGCCACCATTACTTCCCACAAATTTAACCAACAGTAAGTGAGGGAAGATCACTGCCTTCAGATCATTGAGGGCTGGGCGGCCTAGTATGATGTTAAAGGAGGTCAGACTTGCCACGATTGTGAATCGGACGGCACCTTCTTTAGTTACTGGAGGTGTGCCAATGGAGACGGGAAGCAGGATGGAGCCGATAGGACGGAAGACACTTCCCCCGAAGCCCACAAGGGGCTTGGATACTTTTTCTATCATTCCAGGGTCATGCTTCAACTTCTATAGGCATTGCAAACTAATTATGTCGGACGAGCTCCCTGTGTCTACTAGCACTCTTTTCACCCTGAGATTGGCCACTTTAATTTCCAAGACCAACGGGTCATTATCATATGGTGCTGCCGCCTTGCGGTAATCGTCTTTGGAAATTTCCACATGGGGTAAATCCACTTGCTTCATGCAGAGATGAGACAAACTGAATTGCCGTCCTTCTCTAGACGGTGCTCCTGCCGCGATCCCTCCTGATATACTGCTATGAACCATTCGTCTGAATAACTCTCGCCGTTGTCAGAGAGGGGAGAGGCACACGGCTCCTGGCCTGTTGTCCTGCTGGCTTCATTTGCATCTGTCAAACATAGATACTGACGTAGGTATCCTCTAGCCGCGTAGCCATCCAGTATTTTCTTCAGCATCCGACAGCTTTGGGTATCATGCCCGTCCTCCTTGTGAAAGGCGCAGAACGGAGTGTTCTGTTTCGATGCAGGTGACCTTTTGGGAGTCCACTGTTCTATTCCCAGATTCTGTCCATTGGCTCGATGATGGTAATAATGTGAAGGTGTCAAAACAAGTAAGGGTTGGTTTGACTATGGGTTCTTATGTGGATGAGATTCTTTGTGATGTTAATCCTATGGATGCTTGTCATATTTTGTTGGGTCGTCCTTTGCAGTTTGATAGGGACGTGGTTCACAAGGGGGAAGCAACGAGTATGAATTGAGAGACAAAGGCAAGAAGATTGTGCTAAAGCCTATGTTATCAAGAGCTGTTCGATCCATGAGTGTGCAGCAAAAAAAAGAAGCCGAATCTCACCATGTTGGCTAGTGAAAGAGAGATTGAGCAAGCTCTAGATCATGGAGAGTTGGTGTATTTGCTTGTGGCTAAGGAAAGTTCGATCGAAGGCAGTCCCATTGCCGAGTTGCTTTTTGAGTTCAAGGATGTATTTCCCGACGAATTACCACCAGGTTTACCTCCTATTCATGGTATTGAACATCAAATTGATCTTGTTCAAGGGACTTCTTTGCCTAATAAGGCTGCTTATCGTTGCAATCCGGAGGAAACAAAGGAGTTGCAAAAACAAATTGATGAACTTGTGAGTCGAGGCTATGTTAGAGAAAGCTTGAGTCCATGTGGTGTTCCGGTGTTGCTTGTGCCTAAGAAAGATGGAACATGGCGTATGTGTGTTGATAGTAGAGCTGTGAATAACATTACCATCAAGTATCTTTTCCAATTCCGAGACTTGATGATATGTTAGATGAGCTCCATGGTTCAAAGTTGTTCTCAAAAATTAATTTGCGGAGTGGTTATCATCAGATTCGGATGCGTGAAGGAGATGAGTGGAAAACGGCTTTCAAGACAAAACATGGTTTGTATGAATGGAACGTCATGCCATTTGGTCTCACTAATGCTCCTAGTACGTTTATGAGGCTAATGAACGAAGTGCTTAAATCATTTTTGGGCAGATTCGTTGTGGTATATCTCGATGACATCTTGGTGTATAGTAAGAACGAAGAGGAGCATCTGATTCATTTGAGGGATGTTTTTGAAACCCTTAGAGCTCAAAAGCTCTATGGGAAACTAGAGAAGTGTTCGTTCCTTGTTGATAATGTGGTATTCTTGGGTTATGTGGTTTCGAAGGATGGGGTGTCCGTGGATCAGTCCAAGATCGAGGCTATCAAATCATGGCCTAGTCCTAAAACTATAAGTGAGGTACGTTCATTTCATGGCCTTGCTTCATTTTATAGACGTTTTATTCGTGATTTCAGTACCATTACTAGTCCTATTACTAGTTGTTTGAAGAAAGGTGCGTTTGTATGGGGAGAGGACGCTCAAAAGGCATTTGATGTAATTAAGGAGCGTTTGTGTGCTGCTCCTATTTTGGCATTGCCGGATTTTTCTCAACCTTTCGAGGTCGAGTGTGATGCTATGGTGTGGGAATTGGTTTTGATCCAAGGAAAGCGTCCCATAGCTTAGTTTTTGGAAACGTTAGGGGGTGCTCGTTTGAATTATTGCACTTATGATAAAGAGTTATATGCCATTGTTAGAACTTTGGATCATTGGAGTCATTATTTGCGTTCTAGTCACTTTGTCTTGCATTCTGACCATGAATCTTTGATACGAGTTTAAAAACTCGTTGTATAAACAAGGATAGTTGATTAACAAGCTAGACCTTTAACTCGTTGATCGTGAATGCAAGACAAGACCTATTGACTCACAATCAGTTCTTTGAATAGGAAACGCGTCCAAAACAAAGAAAAAAAAGCTGAATTATAAACTATAATTCGAAATGTAACAAACAAGTGTTTTAATCATCCAGTTGGTTGTTTATTCCAATCAAGAAGCTGACTATAAATAGCCAAAAACTAACAGCTACAAGAGCTTTAAACGGCTAATTAAGAGCCATTTAAGAGCCTTTAAAACTGGCAGTTACAAGCTCTAAAGCCTCCTAATTCAGTCACTAAATTGGAGGTTACAAAGGCTTAAAACTCTCCTTACAAACAGCAATAATCAAAGCTAAGTAATGACTGAATTTAAATTGGGGATTTAAACAAATATCCCTTTATTAAATCGACTTTAACCAAAGCAATTAAAATAATAAGTGCGTACAATCTGTTTAAACAAGCGGACCAATGTGATTAAACGGACCAGTTTGATTAACGTACCACCTTGATAATAAGGACCATATAACGAGCTCACTCAATCCAAGTCACCATGCACACAAAATGAGCCATTGAACCCAATTCAGTTTTGGTTCCAATTGCTAGCATAAGACTATCACTTTCATCCATAACCGTATCATCCCCTCCCCCTTTAAAAGGAATTGACCTCAATTCAGCCAGGCCATCATCATCAAGATAAGGTGAAAGATCACCTACATTGAAAGTAGCATGGACACCATAGTCTCCCGGAAGCTCAATCTTGTAAGCATTATCATTCACACGTGCAACCACCTTGTAAGGACCTTCAGCCCTAGGCATAAGCTTGTTCTTGCGTTTGCTTGGAAATTAAACGCTCTTTCCTTAAATGAACCCAAACCAAATCACCTTCTTCAAACAACCTCGGTTTGCGATTCTTATTGGATTTCTGTTTATAAGAGGCATTAATAGCTTCAATTCGCTCACGAACTTGTTGGTGCAGTTTCATCATAGACTTTAACTTAGAATCGGCATCCTTGTGAACCAACTCATCTTTTGGTAATGGAATTAAATCCAAGGGCAAGTATGGATTAATCCCATATACTACCTCAAATGGAGAATGACCAGTAGCATAAGTAGGAGACCGATTATAAGCAAATTCAGCGTGAGCAAGCTTGACATCCCAATCCTTTTGCGTTTTACTTACCAACCCTCTCAATAGCGTTCCCAAGGTTCGATTTGTCACCTCTGTTTGCCCATCAGTTTGAGGGTGATGTGAAGTGCTAAACAACAACTTGGTTCCCACCTTGCTCCACAATGTATTCCAAAAGTAACTCAAGAACTTGGAATCTCGATCAGAAACAATAGTCTTTGGAATTCCATGCAAACGAACAATCTCCTTATAATACAAATCAGCCACATTACAAGCATCATCCGTTTTGTGACAAGCAACGAAGTGAGCCATTTTTGAAAATCTATCCACCACGACCATAATAGCATCCTTACCTCTTTGAGTACGAGGCAAAGCCACTATAAAATCCATGGATACATCTTCCCAAGGGCGAACTGGAACCGGCAAAGGTGAGTATAAACCGGGTTTGAAAGAACTCTTGGCCATATGACAAGTCACACATTTATTCACAATGTTCGTTACATCACCTAACATTTTAGGCCAAAAGAAATGTTCTCTCAATATTTCCTAGGTCTTGGCTATGCCAAAGTGACCAGCCAATCCTCCACCATGAGCCTCACGCACTAGTAACTCACGAATTGAATGCTTAGGAATACAAAGGCGATTACCTTTGAAAAGAAACCAATCTTGCAACATGTACTCCCCATAAGCACCAACTGCACATTTCTCGAATGCAACTCCAAAATCACCATCATCATGATAATAATCTTTTAAGGTTTCAAACCCCAACAAACGAACATCAAGTGTAGCAAGCAAAGTGTACCTTCGTGATAATGCATCAGCCACCACATTGCTTTTACCATCTTTGTATTTCGAAGAAAAATGAAAGGATTGCAAGAACTCAACCCATTTAGCATGCCTTGGGCTCAATTTTTGTTGCCCATTAATATACTTCAATGATTCATGATCAGAATGCAAAACAAAGTGGCTAGAACGCAAATAATGACTCCAATGATCCAAAGCTCTAACAATGGCATAGAACTCTTTATCATAAGTGCAATAATTCAAACGAGCACCCCCTAACTTTTCCGAAAAATAAGCTATGGGACGCTTACCTTGGATCAAAACAGCACCAATCCCCACTCCACTAGCATCACACTCGACCTCAAAAGGTTGAGAGAAATCTGGCAGCGCCAAAATAGGAGCAGCACACAAACGCTCTTTAATCACATCAAACGCCTTTTGAGCGTCCTCTCCCCATACAAAAGCACCTTTCTTCAAGCAACTAGTGATAGGACTAGTAATAGTACTGAAATCACGAATGAAACGTCTATAAAATGAAGCAAGACCATGAAATGAACGCACCTCACTTATAGTTTTAGGATTAGGCCACGATTTGATAGCCTCGATCTTGGACTGATCCACGGACACTCCATCTTTCGAAACCACATAGCCCAAGAATACAACATTGTCAACAAGGAATGAACACTTCTCTAGCTTCCCATAGAGTCTTTGAGCTCTAAGTGTTTCAAAAACATCCCTCAAATGAATCAGTTGCTCCTCTTCGTTCCTACTATACACCAAGATGTCATCAAGATATACCAAAACGAATCTGCCCAAAAATGATTTAAGCACTTCGTTCATTAGCCTCATAAACGTACTAGGAGCATTAGTGAGACCAAATGGCATGACGGTCCACTCATACAAACCATGTTTTGTCTTGAAAGTCGTTTTCCACTCATCTCCTTCACGCATCCAAATCTGATGATAACCACTTCGCAAATCAATTTTTGAGAACAACTTCGAACCATGGAGCTCATCTAACATATCATCAAGTCTCGGAATTGGAAAACGATACTTGATGGTAATGTTATTCACAGCCCAACTATCAACACACATTCGCCATGTTCCGTCGTTCTTAGGCACAAGCAACACCGGAACAGCACATGGACTCAAGCTTTCTCTAACATAGCCTCGATTCACAAGTTCATCAATTTGCTTTTGTAATTACTTTGTTTCCTCCGGATTGCAACGATAGGCAGCCTTATTAGGCAAAGAAGTTCCTGGAATAAGATCAATTTGATGTTCAATACCACGAATAGGGGGCAAACCTGGTGGTAATTCATCCGGAAATACATCCTTGAACTCAAACAGCAATTCGGCAATGGGACTGCCTTCTTTCCAATTTTGGCCTTCAATTGGACTCTCCTTAGCCACGAGAAAATACACCAACTCTCCATGATCAAGAGCTTGCTCAATTTCTCGTTCACTAGCCAACATGGTGAGATTCGGCTTTTTCTTTTGTTTCACACTCATGGATCGAACCGCTTGAGATGACATAGGCTTTAGCACAATTTTCTTGCCTTTGTCTCTCAATTCATACTCATTGCTTCTCCCTTTATGAATCACGTCCCTATCAAACTGCCAAGGACGACCCAACAAAATATGACAAGCATCCATAGGAATAACATCACAAAGAACTTCATCCACATACGAACCCATAGTCAAACCAACCCTTACTTGCTTCGACACTTTTACACTATTACCATCATCAAGCCAATGGAGTGCGTATGGCCTAGGATGGGCAGTAGTGATTAAGCCTAATTTTGACACCATTTCACTAGAAGCAGCATTGGTACAACTCCCCCCATCAACAATTACACTACACCACTTATCTTTCACTAGACATTTAGTATGAAACAACTGATCTCGTTGGTCTAGATCAGTAGGTGAAATTTGAGTTTGTAGCGCTCTAAGAACCAGATTTGTGTCATAAATTGGAGCCTCATACCCTTCCTCTTCCTCCTCATCACCACTCTCATCAAACACAAATACGTCCCCCAACCTCTTTTCCTCTTCCAACAACTCCTCACGGCATTCAACAGCTTCTCTCAAGGTCACTACTCGTTTATTTGGACACGCATTTTGATAATGCCCAAACCCTTGACACTTAAAACAACGCACCTTGGACAGACTTGTTTCTTTGGTTGGGTTAGATAGTTTAGGGGCAGCCGTAGAATTACTTGAACCTACGGTACTAGGTGATGTGTTTGGTTTCAAGCTAGGTTCGGATTTAGCCCAAGACTTGGCTTTACCATCCATACTAGACCCTCCCCATATTTTGCCTTCCCTTGATTTTCCAATTTTAAACAAAGTCCACAAAGAGTGTCAAAATCAGAATATGGATAAAGGTCTACGGTATTGGCAATATTATAATTTAGACCCCTTAAAAATCTGGACAGTTTTTGTTCCTCAATTTCCTCAATTTCTCCCATTAAGGACAACTTTTCAAACTCATCAATATATTCAGCCACACTCATTTTTCCTTGCCTCAATTCGGCAATTTTACGATAAGTTTTTATTCTATGAGTTGTTGGCACATACCTTTTACGTAGCTTACGTTTCAAAGACTCCCAAGAGGTAATTTTCTCCTTCCCTTCACGTATTCTCTTGGATTTCAGTCCCTCGAACCACAATGAAGCCCCTCGTCCTAGCTTCAATATGGCATATTTGCAACGCTTCTCATCATCAATGTCCTTGAAATCGAACATTCTCTCTATTTTGCGCTCCCACTCCAAATAGGCTTCCGGATCTGTTCCACCAACAAATTCAGGAACTTCGGTGACCTTGAATTCATCCATAGCCCGTAGATCACGCCTAGGAGGCCTACGATACCCCCCATCTCTAACGTTCTTCAAGGCTTCTTGGAGATGTTGTAGAAAGTCAGGATCATCAAAGTCCATATTTCAGTTTGTAAGAATTACGAACAGCAGCTCTCTTTTTTTTTTCTTTTTTCTTTTTTTTTTTTTTTGGGCGGATCACACGAACAGCAGCTCTGATACCACTAATGATACGAGTTTAAAAACTCGTTGTATAAACAAGGATAGTTGATTAACAAGCTAGACCTTTAACTCGTTAATCGTGAATGCAAGACAAGACCTATTGACTCACAATCAGTTCTTTGAATAGGAAACGCGTCCAAAACAAAGAAAAAAAAGCTGAATTATAAACTATAATTCGAAATGTAACAAACAAGTGTTTTAATCATCCAGTTGGTTGTTTATTCCAATCAAGAAGCTGACTATAAATAGCCAAAAACCAACAGCTACAAGAGCTTTAAACGGCTAATTAAGAGCCATTTAAGAACCTTTAAAACTGGCAGTTACAAGCTCTAAAGCCTCCTAATTCAGTCACTAAATTGGAGGTTACAAAGGCTTAAAACTCTCCTTACAAACAGCAATAATCAAAGCTAAGTAATGACTGAATTTAAATTGGGGATTTAAACAAATATCCCTTTATTAAACCGACTTTAACCAAAGCAATTAAAATAATAAGTGCGTACAATCTGTTTAAACAAGCGGACCAATGTGATTAAACGGACCAGTTTGATTAACGTACCACCTTGATAATAAGGACCATATAACGAGCTCACTCAATCCAAGTCACCATGCACACAAAATGAGCCATTGAACCCAAATCAGTTTTGGTTCCAATTGCTAGCATAAGACTATCACTTTCATCCATAACCGTATCAATCTTTGAAGTATATTAATGGGCAACAAAAATTGAGTCCAAGGCATGCTAAATGGGTTGAGTTCTTGCAATCCTTTCATTTTTCTTTGAAGTACAAAGATGGTAAGAGCAATGTGGTGGCTGATGCATTATCACGGAGATATACCGTGCTTGCTACACTTGATGTTCGTCTATTGGGGTTTAAGACCTTGAAAGACTACTATCGTGATGATGGTGGAGGGTTGGCTGGTCACTTTCGCATAGCTAAGACCTTGGAGATATTGAGGGAGCAGTTTTTTTGGCCTAAAATGTTGGGCGATGTAACGAACATTGTGGGTAAGTGCGTGACTTGTCATATGGCCAAGAGTTCTTTCAAGCCCGGTTTGTACTCACCATTACCAGTTCCGGTTCGTCCTTGGGAAGATGTTTCTATGGATTTTATAGTGGATTTGCCTCGTACTCAAAGAGGTAAGGATGCTATCATGGTCGTTGTTGATAGATTTTCCAAGATGGCTCACTTTGCTGCTTGTCACAAAACGGATGATGCTTGTAATGTGGCTGATATAAAGAGATTGTTCGTTTGCAAGGAATTCCCAAGACTATTGTTTCGGATCGTGATTCCGAGTTTTTGAGTTACTTTTGGAATACATTGTGGAGAAAGGTGGGAACCAAATTGTTGTTTAGCACTTCACATCACCCTCAAACTGATGGGCAAACGGAGGTTACAAATCGAACCTTGGGAACGTTGTTACGAGGGTTGGTAAGTGAGACGCAAAAGGATTGGGATGTCAAGCTTGCTCACGCTGAATTTTCTTATAATCGTTCTCCTACTTATGCTACTGGTCATTCTCCATTTGAAGTTGTATATGGGACTAATCCATATTTTCCATTGGATCTGATACCATTGCCGAACGATGAGTTGGTTCACAAAGATGCAGATGCCAACTTGAAATCTATGATGAAATTGCACCAACAAGTTCGTGACCGTATTGAAGCTATCAATGCCTCTTATAAACAGAAATCAAATAACAATCGCAAGCCTCGGGTGTTTGTCGAAGGTGATTTTGTTTGGCTTCATTTGAGGAAAGAGCGTTTTCCAAGCAAACGCAAGAACAAGCTTATGCCTAGGGTTGAAGGTAAGAACGTGGTTGCACGTGTGAATGATAATGCTTACAAGATCGAGCTTCCGGGAGATTATGGTGTCCCTACTACTTTCAATGTAGGTGACCTCTCACCCTATCTTGATGATGATGGCCTTGCTGAATTGAGGTCAATTCCTTTTAAAGGGGGAGGGGATGATACCGTCATGGATGAAGGTGATGGTCAAGGTGACGGTCTAATGCTAACAATTGGAACCAAAGCTGATTAGTTTCGATGGCTCAGTTTGTGTGGTTCAATGGCTCATTTTGTGTGCATGGTGACTTGGATTGAGTGAGTTGTTTGATGGTCCGTTTAATCAAGTGCGTTTGATGGTCCGTTTAATCAAGTGCGATTGATGGTCCGTTTAAGTTTATCTTTATTTCTTTTTGTTTAATTCAGTTTAATAAGGGGACAATTGTTTAATCCCATTTAAATTCAGTCTTGTACTTGGCTTTAAATATTGCTGTTTGTAAGGAGGGTTTTAAGCCTTTGTAACCTCCAAATTGGTGACTAAATTAGGAGGCTTTTAGAGCTTTGTAACCACTGGTTTTAAAGGCTCTTAAATGGATTTTAAAGGGCTGTTTAAAGCTCTAGTAACCACCGGTTTTTAGCTGAGTGTTTAGGCTATTTATAGCCAGCTTGTTGAATGGAATAAAACAACCAATTTTGAAGAATAAACACTTGTTTTCAGTTTACTTTGAATTATTGATTATAATTCAACCTTTTCTTTGTTTTGGACGTGTTTCCTACTCAAAGAGCCGATTTTGAGTCAATAGGTCTTGCCTTTCAATCACGTTTGACAAGCTATAGGTCTAGCTTGTTAATCAACTATGTTACTCATACAACGAGTTTATAAACACGTATCATTTGTGGTATCAGAGATGCTGTTCGTGATTCTTACAAGCTAAAATGGATTTTGACGATCCTGACTTTCTACAACATCTCCAAGAAGCCTTGTAGAACGTTCGAGATGGGGGATTTTGAAGGCATCCTAGACGTGATCCACTACGGGTTGTGGATGAATTCAAAGTCACGGAACTTCCTGAATTTGTTGGTGGAACAGATTCGGAATCTTATTTGGAATGGGAGCACAAGATAGAGCGAATGTTCGATTTCAAGGACATTGATGATGAGAAGCGTTGTAAGTACGCCATATTGAAGCTAGGACGAGGAGCTTCATTGTGGTTCGAAGGACTGAAATCCAAGAGAATTCGTGATGGGAAGGAGAAAATCACCTCTTGGGAGTCTTTGAAATGTAAGCTACGTAAAAGGTATGTGCCAACAACTCATAGAATAATGACTTATCGTAAAATTGCTGAATTGAGGCAAGGGAAAATGAGTGTGGCTTAATATATTGATAAGTTTGAAAAGTTGTCCTTAGTGGGGAAAATTGAGGAGATTGAGGAACAAAAACTGTCTAGATTTTTAAGGGGTTTAAACTACAATATTGCGAATACCGTAGACCTTTATCCGTATTCTGATTTTGATACTCTTTGTGGACTTTTTTTAAAATTGGAAAACCAAGGGAAAGCAAAATATGGGGCAGGGTCAAGTATGGATGGTAAGGCCAAGTCTTGGTCTAAATCCGAACCTATCTTGAAACCAAACACATCACCTAGTACCGTAGGTTTAAGTAATTCTATGGCTGCCCCAAAATTAGATAACTCAACCAAAGAAACAAGTCTGTCCAAGGTGCGTTGTTTTAAGTGTCAAGGGTTTGGGCATTATCAAAATGCGTGTCCAAATAAACGGGTAGTGACCTTGAGAGAAGCTGTTGAATGCCATGAGGAGTTGTTTGAAGAGGAGAAGAGGTTGGGGGACGTATTTGTGTTTGATGAGAGTGGCGATGAAGAGGAGGAGGGAAATTAGGCTTAATCACCACAGCCCATCCTAGGCCATACGCACTCCATTGGCTCGATGATGGTAATAGTGTGAAGGTGTCGAAACAAGTAAGGGTTGGTTTCACTATGGCTTCGTATGTGGATGAGATTCTTTGTGATGTTATTCCTATGGATGCTTGTCATATTTTGTTGGGTCGTCCTTGGCAGTTTGATAGGGACGTGGTTCACAAGGGGAGAAGCAATGAGTATGCATTGAGAGACAAAGGCAAGAAGATTGTGCTAAAGCCTATGTCATCACAAGCGGTTCGATCCATGAGTATGCAGCAAAAAAAGAAGCCGAATCTCACCATGTTGGCTAGTGAACGAGAGATTAAGCAAGCACTAGGTCATGGAGAGTTGGTGTATTTGCTCGTGGGTAAGGAAAGTTCGATCGAAGGCCAAAATTGGAAAGAAGAAAGTCCCATTGCCGAGTTGCTTTTTGAGTTCAAGGATGTATTTCCCGATGAATTACCACCAGGTTTGCCTCCTATTCGTTGTATTGAACATCAAATTGATCTTGTTCCAGGGACTTCTTTGCCTAATAAGGCTGCTTATCGTTGCAATCCGGAGGAAACAAATTAAAGGAGTTGCAAAAACAAATTGATGAACTTGTGAGTCGAGGCTATGTTAGAGAAAGCTTGAGTCCATGTGGTGTTCCGGTGTTGCTTGTGCCTAAGAAAGATGGAACATGGCGTATGTGTGTTGATAGTAGAGCTGTGAATAACATTACCATCAAGTATCTTTTCCAATTCCGAGACTTGATGATATGTTAGATGAGCTCCATGGTTCAAAGTTGTTCTCAAAAATTAATTTGCGGAGTGGTTATCATCAGATTCGGATGCGTGAAGGAGATGAGTGGAAAACGGCTTTCAAGACAAAACATGGTTTGTATGAATGGAACGTCATGCCATTTGGTCTCACTAATGCTCCTAGTACGTTTATGAGGCTAATGAACGAAGTGCTTAAATCATTTTGGGCAGATTCGTTGTGGTATATCTCGATGACATCTTGGTGTATAGTAAGAACGAAGAGGAGCATCTGATTCATTTGAGGGATGTTTTTGAAACCCTTAGAGCTCAAAAGCTCTATGGGAAACTAGAGAAGTGTTCGTTCCTTGTTGATAATGTGGTATTCTTGGGTTATGTGGTTTCGAAGGATGGGGTGTCCGTGGATCAGTCCAAGATCGAGGCTATCAAATCATGGCCTAGTCCTAAAACTATAAGTGAGGTACGTTCATTTCATGGCCTTGCTTCATTTTATAGACGTTTTATTCGTGATTTCAGTACCATTACTAGTCCTATTACTAGTTGTTTGAAGAAAGGTGCGTTTGTATGGGGAGAGGACGCTCAAAAGGCATTTGATGTAATTAAGGAGCGTTTGTGTGCTGCTCCTATTTTGGCATTGCCGGATTTTTCTCAACCTTTCGAGGTCGAGTGTGATGCTATGGTGTGGGAATTGGTTTTGATCCAAGGAAAGCGTCCCATAGCTTATTTTTTGGAAACGTTAGGGGGTGCTCGTTTGAATTATTGCACTTATGATATAGAGTTATATGCCATTGTTAGAACTTTGGATCATTGGAGTCATTATTTGCGTTCTAGTCACTTTGTCTTGCATTCTGACCATGAATCTTTGATACGAGTTTAAAAACTCGTTGTATAAACAAGGATAGTTGATTAACAAGCTAGACCTTTAACTCGTTGATCGTGAATGCAAGACAAGACCTATTGACTCACAATCATTTCTTTGAATAGGAAACGCGTCCAAAACAAAGAAAAAAAAGCTGAATTATAAACTATAATTCGAAATGTAACAAACAAGTGTTTTAATCATCCAGTTGGTTGTTTATTCCAATCAAGAAGCTGACTATAAATAGCCAAAAACCAACAGCTACAAGAGCTTTAAACGGCTAATTAAGAGCCATTTAAGAGCCTTTAAAACTGGCAGTTACAAGCTCTAAAGCCTCCTAATTCAGTCACTAAATTGGAGGTTACAAAGGCTTAAAACTCTCCTTACAAACAGCAATAATCAAAGCTAAGTAATGACTGAATTTAAATTGGGGATTTAAACAAATATCCCTTTATTAAACCGACTTTAACCAAAGCAATTAAAATAATAAGTGCGTACAATCTGTTTAAACAAGCGGACCAATGTGATTAAACGGACCAGTTTGATTAACGTACCACCTTGATAATAAGGACCATATAACGAGCTCACTCAATCCAAGTCACCATGCACACAAAATGAGCCATTGAACCCAATTCAGTTTTGGTTCCAATTGCTAGCATAAGACTATCACTTTCATCCATAACCGTATCATCCCCTCCCCCTTTAAAAGGAATTGACCTCAATTCAGCCAGGCCATCATCATCAAGATAAGGTGAAAGATCACCTACATTGAAAGTAGCATGGACACCATAGTCTCCCGGAAGCTCAATCTTGTAAGCATTATCATTCACACGTGCAACCACCTTGTAAGGACCTTCAGCCCTAGGCATAAGCTTGTTCTTGCGTTTGCTTGGAAATTAAACGCTCTTTCCTTAAATGAACCCAAACCAAATCACCTTCTTCAAACAACCTCGGTTTGCGATTCTTATTGGATTTCTGTTTATAAGAGGCATTAATAGCTTCAATTCGCTCACGAACTTGTTGGTGCAGTTTCATCATAGACTTTAACTTAGAATCGGCATCCTTGTGAACCAACTCATCTTTTGGTAATGGAATTAAATCCAAGGGCAAGTATGGATTAATCCCATATACTACCTCAAATGGAGAATGACCAGTAGCATAAGTAGGAGACCGATTATAAGCAAATTCAGCGTGAGCAAGCTTGACATCCCAATCCTTTTGCGTTTTACTTACCAACCCTCTCAATAGCGTTCCCAAGGTTCGATTTGTCACCTCTGTTTGCCCATCAGTTTGAGGGTGATGTGAAGTGCTAAACAACAACTTGGTTCCCACCTTGCTCCACAATGTATTCCAAAAGTAACTCAAGAACTTGGAATCTCGATCAGAAACAATAGTCTTTGGAATTCCATGCAAACGAACAATCTCCTTATAATACAAATCAGCCACATTACAAGCATCATCCGTTTTGTGACAAGCAACGAAGTGAGCCATTTTTGAAAATCTATCCACCACGACCATAATAGCATCCTTACCTCTTTGAGTACGAGGCAAAGCCACTATAAAATCCATGGATACATCTTCCCAAGGGCGAACTGGAACCGGCAAAGGTGAGTATAAACCGGGTTTGAAAGAACTCTTGGCCATATGACAAGTCACACATTTATTCACAATGTTCGTTACATCACCTAACATTTTAGGCCAAAAGGAATGTTCTCTCAATATTTCCTAGGTCTTGGCTATGCCAAAGTGACCAGCCAATCCTCCACCATGAGCCTCACGCACTAGTAACTCACGAATTGAATGCTTCATTACCTTTGAAAAGAAACCAATCTCATGTACTCCCCATAAGCACCAACTGCACATTTCTCGAATGCAACTCCAAAATCACCATCATCATGATAATAATCTTTTAAGGTTTCAAACCCCAACAAACGAACATCAAGTGTAGCAAGCAAAGTGTACCTTCGTGATAATGCATCAGCCACCACATTGCTTTTACCATCTTTGTATTTCGAAGAAAAATGAAAGGATTGCAAGAACTCAACCCATTTAGCATGCCTTGGGCTCAATTTTTGTTGCCCATTAATATACTTCAATGATTCATGATCAGAATGCAAAACAAAGTGGCTAGAACGCAAATAATGACTCCAATGATCCAAAGCTCTAACAATGGCATAGAACTCTTTATCATAAGTGCAATAATTCAAACGAGCACCCCCTAACTTTTCCGAAAAATAAGCTATGGGACGCTTACCTTGGATCAAAACAGCACCAATCCCCACTCCACTAGCATCACACTCGACCTCAAAAGGTTGAGAGAAATCTGGCAGCGCCAAAATAGGAGCAGCACACAAACGCTCTTTAATCACATCAAACGCCTTTTGAGCGTCCTCTCCCCATACAAAAGCACCTTTCTTCAAGCAACTAGTGATAGGACTAGTAATAGTACTGAAATCACGAATGAAACGTCTATAAAATGAAGCAAGACCATGAAATGAACGCACCTCACTTATAGTTTTAGGATTAGGCCACGATTTGATAGCCTCGATCTTGGACTGATCCACGGACACTCCATCTTTCGAAACCACATAGCCCAAGAATACAACATTGTCAACAAGGAATGAACACTTCTCTAGCTTCCCATAGAGTCTTTGAGCTCTAAGTGTTTCAAAAACATCCCTCAAATGAATCAGTTGCTCCTCTTCGTTCCTACTATACACCAAGATGTCATCAAGATATACCAAAACGAATCTGCCCAAAAATGATTTAAGCACTTCGTTCATTAGCCTCATAAACGTACTAGGAGCATTAGTGAGACCAAATGGCATGACGGTCCACTCATACAAACCATGTTTTGTCTTGAAAGTCGTTTTCCACTCATCTCCTTCACGCATCCAAATCTGATGATAACCACTTCGCAAATCAATTTTTGAGAACAACTTCGAACCATGGAGCTCATCTAACATATCATCAAGTCTCGGAATTGGAAAACGATACTTGATGGTAATGTTATTCACAGCCCAACTATCAACACACATTCGCCATGTTCCGTCGTTCTTAGGCACAAGCAACACCGGAACAGCACATGGACTCAAGCTTTCTCTAACATAGCCTCGATTCACAAGTTCATCAATTTGCTTTTGTAATTACTTTGTTTCCTCCGGATTGCAACGATAGGCAGCCTTATTAGGCAAAGAAGTTCCTGGAATAAGATCAATTTGATGTTCAATACCACGAATAGGGGGCAAACCTGGTGGTAATTCATCCGGAAATACATCCTTGAACTCAAACAGCAATTCGGCAATGGGACTGCCTTCTTTCCAATTTTGGCCTTCAATTGGACTCTCCTTAGCCACGAGAAAATACACCAACTCTCCATGATCAAGAGCTTGCTCAATTTCTCGTTCACTAGCCAACATGGTGAGATTCGGCTTTTTCTTTTGTTTCACACTCATGGATCGAACCGCTTGAGATGACATAGGCTTTAGCACAATTTTCTTGCCTTTGTCTCTCAATTCATACTCATTGCTTCTCCCTTTATGAATCACGTCCCTATCAAACTGCCAAGGACGACCCAACAAAATATGACAAGCATCCATAGGAATAACATCACAAAGAACTTCATCCACATACGAACCCATAGTCAAACCAACCCTTACTTGCTTCGACACTTTTACACTATTACCATCATCAAGCCAATGGAGTGCGTATGGCCTAGGATGGGCAGTAGTGATTAAGCCTAATTTTGACACCATTTCACTAGAAGCAGCATTGGTACAACTCCCCCCATCAACAATTACACTACACCACTTATCTTTCACTAGACATTTAGTATGAAACAACTGATCTCGTTGGTCTAGATCAGTAGGTGAAATTTGATTTTGTAGCGCTCTAAGAACCAGATTTGTGTCATAAATTGGAGCCTCATACCCTTCCTCTTCCTCCTCATCACCACTCTCATCAAACACAAATACGTCCCCCAACCTCTTTTCCTCTTCCAACAACTCCTCACGACATTCAACAGCTTCTCTCAAGGTCACTACTCGTTTATTTGGACACGCATTTTGATAATGCCCAAACCCTTGACACTTAAAACAACGCACCTTGGACAGACTTGTTTCTTTGGTTGGGTTAGATAGTTTAGGGGCAGCCGTAGAATTACTTGAACCTACGGTACTAGGTGATGTGTTTGGTTTCAAGCTAGGTTCGGATTTAGCCCAAGACTTGGCTTTACCATCCATACTAGACCCTCCCCATATTTTGCCTTCCCTTGATTTTCCAATTTTAAACAAAGTCCACAAAGAGTGTCAAAATCAGAATATGGATAAAGGTCTACGGTATTGGCAATATTATAATTTAGACCCCTTAAAAATCTGGACAGTTTTTGTTCCTCAATTTCCTCAATTTCTCCCATTAAGGACAACTTTTCAAACTCATCAATATATTCAGCCACACTCATTTTTCCTTGCCTCAATTCGGCAATTTTACGATAAGTTTTTATTCTATGAGTTGTTGGCACATACCTTTTACGTAGCTTACGTTTCAAAGACTCCCAAGAGGTAATTTTCTCCTTCCCTTCACGTATTCTCTTGGATTTCAGTCCCTCGAACCACAATGAAGCCCCTCGTCCTAGCTTCAATATGGCATATTTGCAACGCTTCTCATCATCAATGTCCTTGAAATCGAACATTCTCTCTATTTTGCGCTCCCACTCCAAATAGGCTTCCGGATCTGTTCCACCAACAAATTCAGGAACTTCGGTGACCTTGAATTCATCCATAGCCCGTAGATCACGCCTAGGAGGCCTACGATACCCCCCATCTCTAACGTTCTTCAAGGCTTCTTGGAGATGTTGTAGAAAGTCAGGATCATCAAAGTCCATATTTCAGTTTGTAAGAATTACGAACAGCAGCTCTCTTTTTTTTTCTTTTTTTTTTTTTTTTTTTTTGGGCGGATCACACGAACAGCAGCTCTGATACCACTAATGATACGAGTTTAAAAACTCGTTGTATAAACAAGGATAGTTGATTAACAAGCTAGACCTTTAACTCGTTAATCGTGAATGCAAGACAAGACCTATTGACTCACAATCAGTTCTTTGAATAGGAAACGCGTCCAAAACAAAGAAAAAAAAGCTGAATTATAAACTATAATTCGAAATGTAACAAACAAGTGTTTTAATCATCCAGTTGGTTGTTTATTCCAATCAAGAAGCTGACTATAAATAGCCAAAAACCAACAGCTACAAGAGCTTTAAACGGCTAATTAAGAGCCATTTAAGAACCTTTAAAACTGGCAGTTACAAGCTCTAAAGCCTCCTAATTCAGTCACTAAATTGGAGGTTACAAAGGCTTAAAACTCTCCTTACAAACAGCAATAATCAAAGCTAAGTAATGACTGAATTTAAATTGGGGATTTAAACAAATATCCCTTTATTAAACCGACTTTAACCTAAGCAATTAAAATAATAAGTGCGTACAATCTGTTTAAACAAGCAGACCAATGTGATTAAACGGACCAGTTTGATTAACGTACCACCTTGATAATAAGGACCATATAACGAGCTCACTCAATCCAAGTCACCATGCACACAAAATGAGCCATTGAACCCAAATCAGTTTTGGTTCCAATTGCTAGCATAAGACTATCACTTTCATCCATAACCGTATCAATCTTTGAAGTATATTAATGGGCAACAAAAATTGAGTCCAAGGCATGCTAAATGGGTTGAGTTCTTGCAATCCTTTCATTTTTCTTTGAAGTACAAAGATGGTAAGAGCAATGTGGTGGCTGATGCATTATCACGGAGATATACCGTGCTTGCTACACTTGATGTTCGTCTATTGGGGTTTAAGACCTTGAAAGACTACTATCGTGATGATGGTGGAGGGTTGGCTGGTCACTTTCGCATAGCTAAGACCTTGGAGATATTGAGGGAGCAGTTTTTTTGGCCTAAAATGTTGGGCGATGTAACGAACATTGTGGGTAAGTGCGTGACTTGTCATATGGCCAAGAGTTCTTTCAAGCCCGGTTTGTACTCACCATTACCAGTTCCGGTTCGTCCTTGGGAAGATGTTTCTATGGATTTTATAGTGGATTTGCCTCGTACTCAAAGAGGTAAGGATGCTATCATGGTCGTTGTTGATAGATTTTCCAAGATGGCTCACTTTGCTGCTTGTCACAAAACGGATGATGCTTGTAATGTGGCTGATATAAAGAGATTGTTCGTTTGCAAGGAATTCCCAAGACTATTGTTTCGGATCGTGATTCCGAGTTTTTGAGTTACTTTTGGAATACATTGTGGAGAAAGGTGGGAACCAAATTGTTGTTTAGCACTTCACATCACCCTCAAACTGATGGGCAAACGGAGGTTACAAATCGAACCTTGGGAACGTTGTTACGAGGGTTGGTAAGTGAGACGCAAAAGGATTGGGATGTCAAGCTTGCTCACGCTGAATTTTCTTATAATCGTTCTCCTACTTATGCTACTGGTCATTCTCCATTTGAAGTTGTATATGGGACTAATCCATATTTTCCATTGGATCTGATACCATTGCCGAACGATGAGTTGGTTCACAAAGATGCAGATGCCAACTTGAAATCTATGATGAAATTGCACCAACAAGTTCGTGACCGTATTGAAGCTATCAATGCCTCTTATAAACAGAAATCAAATAACAATCGCAAGCCTCGGGTGTTTGTCGAAGGTGATTTTGTTTGGCTTCATTTGAGGAAAGAGCGTTTTCCAAGCAAACGCAAGAACAAGCTTATGCCTAGGGTTGAAGGTAAGAACGTGGTTGCACGTGTGAATGATAATGCTTACAAGATCGAGCTTCCGGGAGATTATGGTGTCCCTACTACTTTCAATGTAGGTGACCTCTCACCCTATCTTGATGATGATGGCCTTGCTGAATTGAGGTCAATTCCTTTTAAAGGGGGAGGGGATGATACCGTCATGGATGAAGGTGATGGTCAAGGTGACGGTCTAATGCTAACAATTGGAACCAAAGCTGATTAGTTTCGATGGCTCAGTTTGTGTGGTTCAATGACTCATTTTGTGTGCATGGTGACTTTGATTGAGTGAGTTGTTTGATGGTCCGTTTAATCAAGTGCGTTTGATGGTCCGTTTAATCAAGTGCGATTGATGGTCCGTTTAAGTTTATCTTTATTTCTTTTTGTTTAATTCAGTTTACGGATATTTCATGAAATACCCCCGAGTTTTGCCATAATTCATCAAACGCCCATCAAGTTTCAATAATTCATAAAATACCCCTCACAATTCGTACAAATACCCAACATACCCTTACTAATAACGGACCGTTAGTCTGCCGTTAGCCAAGTTTCCAATTCACCCAAATGCCCCTATTCTGAAACTTATTTCCCCAAATGCCCCTATTGTGAAACTTATTTCACCAAATGCCCCAAACTTAAATATAGCTATTTTGATGTTTCAACGACTAGTTTTTGTGTTTGAAAGGTAGTTGTTGGTCACGGTTGACTATAAAAGCCCCTTTGTTGAATGGTTCTTGTAAGTTAGATGTTATTTTGATTTGCTTTGCTAATTTCATAAGATTTTTGTCATGAGTTTTCTTTCAAAATCATCATCCACACCCAATGAGTCCACATATATTAGAGTACC